>NC_081173.1:24755246-25087746 GCF_012432095.1 Onychostoma macrolepis
GGTGTAATTGGCTGTAAGTTCCTCAATCTTGACTGGTACAGAAACAGCTATAAAGAAAGAGAAAACAAGTGGTTTGAGAAATGTGTTCAAAAGACTGACTTGTATTTGCTAAACAAAAATAAATTAAAGCCAGTTCAGACACTTTAGATGTGCATGAGTCTGAAGCTAATAACTCACTATTGTTGATGTGGAGATGTTCTCTAACTCCAGTGCAATTGGCTGTAAGTTCCTCAAGCTGTCTTGTCATGACTGGTACAGAAACAGTTATGAAGAAAATGGAAAATAAAAGCAAGCAGACAAATTCACTCATGTAGTCCTTTCTTTTTACACACTGTTAATAAAACACGTTTATTTGATGCATAAAATATTATACTAACTTGTGTTGTTAGTTTTCTGGGCAGACAGTTGCATTGAAACATTGACATCTGATTAAAGACAAAACAGTAGCAGTGATGTCACTGATAAATCTACAGTGCCAAGAAAAAGTATGTGAACCCATTGGAAATAGTTTGTTTTCTGCATTAATTGGTCATAAAATGTCAATTGATCTTCACCAAAGTCACAGTTATAGACAAACACAATGTGTGCTTAAGCTAACAACACTCTCTCTCTCTCATAAACTACCTTCACATTGTAATACCTCTGTCATATACCCATGTCATTATACAAATTTGTGTCCCCATAAACCAAAAAACCCAAACCAGTGCGTGCACACATGCACGCACACACACACACACACACACACACGCGCATGCACACACACACACATGCACAAAGTTGTTTCATGAGCTTTTTACAAGCCCATTGTTTTGTCCTGAGCAGTTAAACTGCCCACTATTCCTCTGAAAAATCCCCCAGGCTCTGCAGTTTTTGTTTTTCCAGCATATTATGGATATTTGAATCATTTACAACAGTGACTGTGTGATTTTAAGATTGGTGATTTCACACTGGTAAATGCTATAGAAAAAACAAAACTGTGCAGGTCCTGGATTTTTCAGAAGAAATGATTTGTTCCACAGCACTATGAATGTTACTGGAATGTGGTCAATAAATACATGAAAGATAATAATTGTTTGTGTGTTGTTAGCTTAAGCATTGTGTTTGTCTGTGACTTTGGTGAAGATCAGACGATATTTCCTGACCAATTAATGCATAAAACCAATCCAATTCCAATGGGTTTACATACGTCTTCTTTGTACAGTGTATCTGTATCTATTTTAATAAAAATATCAGTTATACTCACACAGTATCCCCAGAATACAGAGACCTCCAAGAGCAAAAACCAGACAGACAGCCAAAACAATCAGAAGAACTTTAGAATTACCTGTGATTATAAATTTGATGATGTAAAGGAAATAATTTCTGAACCTTTGAATCAGTGCAGTATTTCTGTCCAGAATTTATATTTAGCTTATTTCTGATATATATTAAAAAAAGACAACATGTCCCAACCTGACATTTGTACTCTTGTCCTTGTATGAATCTATGCCAGTGTGGTTTTTTCTATACTGTATTTTAAATGTACTGATATTATAATTCGAAGGATAGAATTTTCAAATATTATTATTATTATTATTATTAAAATACTATTTAAATTAACAGTTTTTTAAACTGGATATTTGAAATGATCAAAGTCCTGTACAGCAGTAACTAATATAAAGATCTTGTGACAACTAGGCCTGTGAAACAACTTTCTATTATGGCAAGTGAGAAAAAATACATTAACTGTTGCTCCACAGCATGGTCGCACACCGGTGTGCATACACTCATAGAAAACAATGTGTTCGAATTTTAAAGACATGGCTTTTTTATTTAAATGACAGTGTTGATGGCATTTGATTCCCAGGGAATGCATGAACAGATCAAATATATTTCTTGAAAACAATGTAAATCGCTTTGGACAAAAGTGTCTACCAAATGTGTATTTGTTCAATGAACATAAGAAAACCAGTCCTAAATCATTAAAATAGAAATGAATGCATGCTGATGATATTCAAGCCTTACCTTTGTATTGAGAGCATTTTTCACCTGAAGCAACTGTTGAAAACATGAAACTAGTATTTTCATACACTGAATCCATTTTATGAGACGTGAACAGAACTATTGTCTAATGATACAAAAGACATGCTCTAGTGCTGGTTGAGATTGTTGAGAATAAGGAAGTCACATAAAGTGTCATCCTTATTAATATAGACAGGAAGTTATGGGTCTGAATAACAAATAGAGCAACTACATGTTTGGATATGTGATAGTTTCTGAAAATAAGGTATAATAAAATGTAGATTTTAGATTTTGCTGCAGCAGTTTATGCCACCTCCCAAAATATTCATTTGACAGCTGTTCAGAGGTATTTTTGCATTCTGACAGATTTTTCAGTAGTTAACTTATAACAAAAACATTCAGTATAGCAGATGCTTCGTCATTTAATGTTGCTTTGTTTTGTTAAAACGAGAACGTATTTCTAAAATGTTAGGGCTGTCAAAAGATTAAAATAATTGAAAACTATTTTGCAGATTAAAAAAAAATGTTATTATGATTATTATTATTATCATCATTATTATTTATTACACATTCAGCTTTTTACAAAAAAAAAATCAGTAGTGTTTTATACCTATTTGTTGCATAACATAACATAATGGAATATAAATGTGCACGGATCTATTTCTGTATCATTGCTCTTTACTCATTTCACTGATCTGCTTTTTCCTGTTGTCATCCCTTCAGACGTGTCACCCAATCAAACCAGACAGTTATAAAATAACATTCACATTAAGTCCCTTAGCAACTTCACAGGCAATTTATCATATCAGTACGAAATCAGTAAAGCTGTAGAGCATGCTGCATTGCAAGTTGTGAAAATGCAAAATCATCTGATTATCAGTGATTAAATTATTTTCTGCTTCTCACACATACCTACTACATGGCTTCAGAAGACTTAAAATGACTGTAGTGCACATTACATTTACACTATTCATTTAGCTATAGCACATGAGTCTTGACTGTAATGTACTAAAAAAACAGATCTTGTAACATTTTTAACTTGATATGAGAAAGCAAATCTAAAAGATCCTTCTCTCTAATTTTGTGCATATGCAAAATCAATAGTACCTTTACCATATTAATTAGTATCACTGATAGAGGTAAAATTATATTTCTTTTCACAGATTTTTTCAAGATGTTTTGAAAGTTTGAAAGTTGCCATTCTCATCTCCCAGACTTGCACAATTCTTTCCTAAACAATTTTTTGGGTTATTTTACACATCTTTTATCTCATTAAATACAATTTACATGCCAAACTAAAGCTGGAAGCACTTCATCTACAACTTGGGTTAACATAATTTCTGCAGCAACAGTGCCGGAAACAGTGAGTGGTTTTGTTTGGTTTCTTCCTCTTGAGGTTTAAGCACACGTGGTTTCATCATTCTAGCAGATTGTGTTAACATCTTATAATCATACTCATTTTGTGAGTGGTCGACCGATGTTGTTTTTTGACAGCCAATGCCAATATATTAGAGAGCAGGGTGGCCGATAGCCTATACATAATAATATAAAATAATATAATAATATAAAATCAATCATTATTACTAATAATATAAAAGCAATCGTTATAATAATTTTTTTATACCTTTATTTCCTTTGTTTAACAATTCCATCTGATTATTAGAGAGACTTCTATCTTTATTAGACAGAAAAATGGTGACAGCATACAATGAAGATTGAATGTTAGCACTGTGTGCGTGAGTGTTGCCATTCTCAGTGCCATCAGAATAAACGTCTGGTGCGCCATCAAAATAAAAGTCCCGCATTGGACACATAGGCCAAACAGAAATACTTATCGGCTGATGCCAATATTTGAAAAAATGCCAAATATCGGACTTGGCGATATATTGGTCGATCAATAATTACTAGGGTTGGCTCGTTACCACAATTTTGGCTTCGTTACAATACCAGAACCTAATACATCTGTATCGATGCCAAATCAGTGCCAAAAAGCCTACTGTAAGCAGCCTCAAAAGATAACTGAATTAAAAAATATTTTATTAAGAACACAGCATGAAGCAACAAGTGTTGCTTGTTTTCAAGCATAAATGCATAACATAAACAGCACTTCTCAGTTCTCCGTACTCAGTAAAACTGAAAGTTAGGGCTGCACGATATATTGCATGCGATATCCAATGCGAATCTTGTCAGTAAAGCCGGGTCTGTGATCAGTAGTAAATCTCCATCATGTGTGCGCTTTCAGCAGCGTTTACTACACAGAGCCGTAGTTCACAGACAAGCTGCTCACATTTTACATTTTACATTTATGCATTTAGCAGACGCTTTTATCCAAAGCGACTTACATTGCATTCAAGTTACAGTTTTTTACATTTTATCAGCTCTTGCTTTCCCTGGGAATCGAACCCATGATCTTGGCGTTGCTAGGGCCATGCTCTACTATTTGAGCTACAGGAAAGCTCAAGCTTGATGATATCGTCTGCGTGGTTTTAAACAGCTTTTCAGAGAACTACGGCTCTGTGTAATAAATGCTGCTCTATCTGAAAGCGCACACGTGATGGAGATTTACTACTGATCACAGAACCGGCTTTACTGACAAGATGCACATTGGATATCGCATGAAATTTATCGTGCAGCCCTAGAAGTGATGCAATTAGAATTTGTATTTTTTTTATTATTGAACTATTATTAAATTAATTACTGTTAATGAATTGTATAAAAAATGCAATCTTTCTATAAAACACACAACACACATGCACACACACACACACACACACACACACACACACATATATATATATATATATATATACGTTATTGTCCCATATTTTCCTTTTCTGTAGTTGACAACATTTACATTTATTAATTTAGCAGACTTTATCCAAAGCGACTTACAATTGAGGAATACATCAAGCGATTCATCTTAAAGAAGCGGATAGACACAGGAAGAGCTCATAATACCAAATTTCAAGCATTGTTCAAATAAGTACAAGCTAGACAGGGAAAGAAATTTTTTTTTCTTTTCTTTTTTTAGGATGAAGTCAGATAGTTTTCAGCTGTTGCTTGAAAATTGTCAGGGAATCAGCATTCCGGACAGAGGAAGATCATTCCACCAGCCATTTTGTGCCTCTCTGTGATGGCACCACAAGGCGTCGCTCACTGGTGGATCTCAGACTTCTGGTGGGAATATAGATTTGCAAAAGTGAGTGGAAGTAGGCGGGTGCTGTTCTATATGCAAGCATCAGTGTCTTGAACTTGATGCAGCCATAACCGGCAGCCAGTGCAGGGAGATGAAGAGAGGTGCGACTCTCTTTTGGGGCTCTTTTGGGTTCGTTGAAGACCAGTCGTGCAGCTGCATTCTGAATCATTTGTAAAGGTTTGTGCATGATAGAAGTCCAGCTAGGAGAGCATTATAGTAGTCCAGCCTAGAAATGACAAGGGCCTGGAGAAGAAGTTGTGCAGCATGCTCCGTTAGGAAAGGCCTGATCTTTCTGATGTTGTGCAATGCAAACCAGCAAGATCGAGCAGTTTTTGCAATGGTCTTTGAGAGTCAGCTGGTCATCAAACATTACACCCAGATTTCTGACTAAACTTGATGGGGTAATTGTTGACATACAGTTTTAGGCTTTTTGTCCAGTCTGTTGCTATGGTTATCACTGTCAATCATTGCAGTTTCGGCTTCAGTCCACCAAAAACACGCCACAAAAACACAGTGGATACGTTTCAGTCAGTTAGCTCCCTATAGTGCAGTAGTCAGGGCATCAGCGAGTCAGCCATTTTTCTGAAAAATCCCACAATGCACCGCAAAAACCAGGGAGCATCAATGCTCACTATGCTCCCTTTACCAAAAATTATGCCAGATGTTTGAAACGTGAAACATAAAATGCACAAGGCAACTCAATAAATATGATAATACACTATAGAAGATAAAAGGACAGTTGTTCTCTAACTCTGGTGTAGTTGGCTGTAAGCTCTCTCACTATGACTGGTACAGAAACAGTTATAAAGAATAAGAAAACAAGTCGTTGGAGAAATGTGTTCAAAAGACTGACTTATAATAAAATAAAATAAATAAGCTGAATCCAAGCTGGTTCAGAAGTGGTACTCTTCGTCCAAGTTGAACTGAAACGAACTCACTATCGTTAATGTGGAGATTTTCTGTAACACTGGTATAATTGACTCTAAGTTCCTTAGTCTCTCTCACCATGACTGGAACAGAGGCAGTTATGCTATTTTAAAATCCCCTTTCTCAAATCAGGCTGTTCTGAGATTTCTGTCAGAATGACGTAGTTCTGTACAGGCCACTCCCACGATAGTTGATTGACAAGACCGTCTTACCTTAGACCCGCCCTGAGTAAGCTGAGAGCTGTCCGCCATTGTGTCGACTCCAGTGCAGGGGAAGACAAGAATGTCTCCGATTAAGCGATTGAGGTGTTTTGTTGTTGGATGTAATAATGAACATAGCAGTCCTCATTTACTCCCGACATCTGAGTCGCTGAAGACGCAGAGGATTAACGTTACTTTAGTTTTTGAAGGGAATGCGCCGATCCCCGATCTGCCTAAATGTGTCTATGTTTGCGCAAATCATTCATGATCCAGCTTCATCTACAGAAGTGAGTATAAGGGTTTTTATGAATCTTTGCAAATCGCCTTTGCTAATAACGTGCTAGCTAGCAAGTTTCGTGGCTAAATGAGGCTAAAGTTTACAGTCTGCTCGTCACCCCACGGAAGAGAGGGGCGGGGTAAGCAGAGCTAATTTGCATTTAAAGCGACATGCAACAAAACGGGTTGCTGTAAACAGAGCTGATTTGGCAAGATAAAAATGGTGTTTTTTACACTACCATTGAGAAATTTTAACCAAAGTATGTTATTAAGACCCTAAAGAATCATATCAACTTGTGGAAAATGGGCATCCGATGACCCCTTTAATGTCTGTATAATATATTTTTTAACATAATAAATTTTCAACACCTGCAACAGCTTGCTGAAACTTGATATTTTATACTCTGTACTGAGAACACAGTTTAAAGTTTCAGATAAAATCTATCTTCATCATGGTTTATTCTGTTTATCATGTATGCCAGTGTGATTTTAATGCAATCACTGTTACCCAAAAGATGCAAGAAAAGTACTGAAATTTTAGTTGAAAAGATAGAATTCACGAATATCAATCTAATTTAAGATGAGGTACTTTTGTAATTTAATAGATTAGGTAATCTCTTAAAATTGACTTAGATAAAAATCTTGTAAAAACTAGCACCAGTTTCCCTAAAGTTCTATGGTGACACACATAAGAAAAAAATATATCACTAGTCTTTGGAAGGCTTTACAGCATCATGAAAACATGAACACTTGTAGTCTGCCTACAGGAAGTCAAAACTTCACACCCGTTCACACATCACTGTTGCTTTAGGCAAATATCTAAATATGCTTTTGACGAATATATATTTACAACAGATTTGCAGCTTATATTACATTCAGCATTACATGTGAACTTTCTGCTTTCTTAACACATGACATTGGTGATGGTAGCAGCATGCTCGACTGTCTGAGATTTTTATTTGTTTATTTATTTACATGACACTGTTCAATGACCCAGGAATGCATGAATGGATAAAATGCTGTGATGCTGTACCACTGACAACCTTCTCATTACTCCACTTCATCTCTCTGACCACTTCTTTCTCCAGTTCTCTATCTGTCTACCTTCATGCTCACCATTGATTCGTTGTCTGGTCTCCTTTTGCTGTAACCACTGCTATCTCTACACATTTCTCCTCTGTGGTCTCTACTTCCCTCCCACAACTAACCACTTCTCTTCTCTTGATGTCAGAGAAGCTGCTGACACGCTCTGCCTAGACAATATCTGTCCTGTCACCCCCAGGTCAGCATGTGCAACACCCTCCAGCCCCTACCTTTAGATGCTCTCCACAATCATCAAACCAGGCCCGGGGCTGTTGAGAGGGAAGGGATCAAGACTAAGAAATATCTAAGTTAGTTACCAGTGAAAGTTGCACAGATTTCAAGTGCACAAAATCCAAACACATTCATCATAAATGAACACTTGCTGCCCGATCCTTAATAAAAACAAACCAAAAAAAAACAAAAAAAACAACAACTTTGCTCTGTATTCACTCTCCTTCAAAATTATTTTGTGTTTTTAAATGCTTCCAATCTCTAATCACTCAAAAAATAAATGGATAATGTTTATAATATAGAAAAAGGAATAATAATATTTCTTCAGTAACACAACAGTAATACAATAGTAGCCTATTACTTTTTCAATAAAATGTGCTTTATAAAAACACTTAAATTAGCCCAAGTCAAAGTGGACATCAAATTATTGTTTAGTTATTGTTTTATTTTGTTTAATTATTGTTTTATCTCTAAGTAAATAAAATGAACGAAAGCAAAAATTTCACATATTAAAGTCTTTTCCTTATTCATATGAATTAAGTAAACCTTCAAACCTTTAAAGGCTTTAATGACATTGCCAGTCTGTGTGAAATCTTTTTTTTCTTTTTTTATTTGGTTGTAGTAACCAGCCCATCAGTTTTTCCTTGTTATTTTACTAATGCCATTAATTTTTTTTAAATATGTATTCTATACACTAAGTAGCCTATTTGGATTTCTGATTGCCTTCTTTAAGATAGCATTTAAAAAACTTTCAACTTTCAGCTGGTTAAATGTACTGAACATATGGAGTGAATCTTTGCTAAAATGCAATGTCATAATGTTAATTTGTTTATGGGGGTGTTGAGGGACACATTGGCGCCCCCTCTAGCTGGTGGCGTCTTAGGCAACTGCCTAGCTAGCCTATGCCTTAAAACCATAGACTGTAAAAAAAAAAAAAAATGGACGTAGTGTCCGTGACGTCACTCGTAGGTTTCTGTAAAGCGTTCTTGAAGCCTAAAGTGGGCGGAGCCGACCGCTGCCATCTTGGTAGCGCGTCACCGCGCGTCACTCCCGGATAATCGAAAATGGGCAAAAAGGCGGGACGTGGGTGAAGCTGAGCTGAAACCACGCACGTCATGCAAAGACAACACACCATAATTTCGTTTTTGGTCGAAAATGAGTTATTGATCATTTTGGGACATTAATGACCTCCTTTATCATGTGTTTAAGTATCATGGAGAAAAGCCCCGGAGAAACCAAGGCAGAATAAAGTATAACATCAATTACAGCTCTTTGATTTTGTTTTTGAACGCTCAAATGAAGTTACGGTGCTCTGCATATGTTTGCATTCGTTCGTCAATACTGTGCCAGCCTGGAGTTACACGGTATTCTGACTTTGTTTTACTGTCCATTAAAGTCTGCCGCGTTTATTGTGTACTTCTATATCTGTTGGCACTTCATTAGACAAACAAATGAGAGAGACCGCGATCTAACAAACTGCTCCATATAACAAAGCACTGTAAGCAATAACGATTACAACATCTAATTGCCAGATTCCCAGTGTCCTACCTATAATTATTTTCTCTGTACAAATACAAATCTTTAAAGCCAGTTTCCCACTCTGGAGCAGAGCGGCAGTCCACCTGTCACTCAAGTGACCACGCCCTTAATTATGCAGAACTTTAAGGCTTAATATAATTTAAACGGATGAGTTATAAAAAAATTCACCCCCCTCACAGTTGTCACGAAGGGCAAAATTAGCTATATAGACCAAAATAATTTTTTGTACCAGGCTGTAAACATGTTTTTTTTCTGCAGTAAAGTTGGGCATTTTAACATGGGGAGTCTATGGGATTGACTCCCTTTTGGAGCCAGCCTCCAGCGGCCAGTCGATGAATTGCAGTTTTAGTCACTTCCGTGTTGGTTTCACTAGAGGGAGCGGGAGGTTGCCGCTTGCTTAAAACGGCCCTGTGGAAACTATTCAGAACATTCTTCTCTCTATTCTCTAGTCTCCCTCCACCTCCTTGGACTTCTGACGACTTTGGCAGCTATTTCACAGATACAGTAATAGCAACCATCAGCAAACAGTTCTCTGCACCACTTACCCAAAGCCAGCCTCCACTCACACACATTCCTGTCTTCTCTTCCTTCTCACCCCTCACAGAGAACAAGGTCTCTAAATTTACTAGAGGTCCTACAACCTGCCCCTTAGACTCAATCCCATCCCAGCATTGCTACCTGCTGTAACCCACATCAACATGTGTTCAGCGCTCTGCTTTTTTCTCCCAGAAAAACCTACTTGATGAAAACCAGTCTTGCTTAAAAAGCGAACACTCCACCGAGACCACCTTGCTGACCTTTGCTGAAAGTCTTCGGCTGGCAAGAGCTACCTCCAAATCATCTGTTCTTATTCTGTGTGACCTGTCTCTCTCTCTCTCTCTCTCTCTCACACACACACGTTTGTTTTTGTGAAAAGTGGGGACATCCTATAGGCGTAATGGTTTTTATACTGTACAACTGTATGTGCTATTGCCCTACACCAACCCTACACCTAACCCTACCCCTTACAGAAAACTTTGTGCTATTTCAGATTTTCAATACAATCCATTCTGTGTGATTTATAAGCGTTTTGAAAAGTGGGGACATAGGGTAATGTCCTGAAAAGTCTCTTTGTAATACTTATGTCATACCCTTATTTGTCACAAAAACGCGCGCACACACACATTCAGACCAATCCAGTGTGTCTCTTTAATTTTTGAGACCAGAAAATCCTGATGGAGAATAAATACATAGGCAATAGTGTAAAACTAAATTGTGTTGGCATAGATAAAGGTAAAAATAAATAAATAAAAACTCTTAAAATAAACTTTCATTTATATGATCAAAACATAAATCATGTAAAGTCGCTGTCATGAAACAGACAATGATGATGGGTAGAGAACCAAAATACAAAAACCTAGACAGATGTGACACCCATAAGCTGTAAGTCAAGTTTGTTTTCATTACACTTACATCTAGTATCAATTAATTCATAATTGATCTGACTTGCCTGTTCTGTTTGGTTTTGGTGACTAGATCGGCTCCTTTTGAAACTCAGGCATCGCGATTGCTTGACCAGTTCAGTTTATCTGAGCTGATAAATACATCTTTCCACAACAGTTTTAAATGCTGAATTTTATATATATAAGTAATGGAAATGTCAACTCGCCATCATGAAGTTGAAAGTGTTCTCTAACTCTTGTGTAATTGGCTTTAAATTCCTCTAGCTCTCTCATCAGAACTTGGAAATAAATAAAGAAAACAAATAATACATAATAGAAATAAATGAAAAGAAAATTGGCAAACATGCAGATAAAGTTACTAACATGGTCAGTTTAGTAAACACTACTGTAAATGAAACATATTTGTTTTCTACCATTTATGAAACAGTTTTCACTTCTCTTGAGCTGACAGTATTCTTGTATAAACAGGCCAAATACACACTGGAAAAGGAGATCAGAGTGGCAAAGAGGAATTATTCTGGAAAGATATACGAACCAATTCTCTTCCAGTGATCCTGCTTCAGTGTGGAAAGGTCTGAAAGACATCACCAATTACAAGACACCATCCCCCAGCACTGTGGAGAATCAACAACTGGCAGACGATCTGAATGAGTTTTATTGCAGGTTTGAAAAAACACCATTCACACCTCCTGCAACCCCCCTCTCACGCCTCCTGCACTGCAGATCAGTGAAGATGATGTGCGTCAGGTCTTCAGAAAGAACAAGAGAAGGAAGGCACCAGGCCCAGACGATGTGACACCAGCCTGTCTGAAAACCTGTGCTGACCAGCTGGTCCCCATCTTCACACAGATCTTCAACAGAACTGTGCAAAGTCCTCTCATGCTTCAAACGCTCCACCATCATCCCCATCCCAAAGAAACCCAAATTTACTGGACTTAATGACTACAGACCTGTGGCTCTAACATCTGTGGCCATGGAGTCATTTGAAAGACTGGTTTTGGCTTATCTGAAGAACATCACTGGACCCCTTGCAGTTTGCCTACATAGCAAACAGGTCTGTGAATGATGCAGTCAACATGGGACTGCACTACATCCTGCAACATCTAAACAGACCAGGGACTTACAGTGGGGCAAAAAAGTATTTAGTCAGCCACCAATTGTGCAAGTTCTCCCACTTAAAAAGATGAGAGAGGCCTGTCATTTTCATCATAGATATACCTCAACTATGAGAGACAAAATGAGAAGAAAAAAAATCCAGAAAATCACATTGTAGGATTTTTAAAGAATTAATTGGTAAATTCCTCGGTAAAATAAGTATTTGGTCACCTACAAACAAGCAAGATTTCTGGCTCTCACAGACCTGTAACTTCTTCTTTAAGAGGCTCCTCTGTCCTCCACTCGTTACCTGTATTAATGGCATCTGTTTGAACTTGTTATCAGTATAAAAGACACCTGTCCACAACCTCAAACAGTCCAACTCCAAACTCCACCATGGTCAAGAACAAGGAGCTGTCAAAGGACACCAGAAACAAAATTGTAGACCTGCACCAGGCTGGGAAGACTGAATCTGCAATAGGTAAGCAGCTTGGTGTGAAGAAATCAACTGTGGGAGCAATTATTAGAAAATGGAAGACATACAAGACCACTGATAATCTCCCTCGATCTGGGGCTCCACGCAAGATCTCACCCCGTGGGGTCAAAATGATCACAAGAACTGTGAGCGAAAATCCCAGAAACACACGGGGGACCTAGTGAATGACCTGCAGAGAGCTGGGACCAAAGTAACAAAGGCCTCAAATCCTGCAGTGCCAGACGTGTCCAGACATGTCCGGGCCCGTCTGAAGTTTGCTAGAGAGCATTTGGATGATCCAGAAGAGGATTGGGAGAATGTCATATGGTCAGATGAAACCAAAATAGAACTTTTTGGTAAAAACTCAACTTGTCGTGTTTGGAGGAGAAAGAATGCTGAGTTGCATCCAAAGAACACCATACCTACTGTGAAGCATGGGGGTGGAAACATCATGCTTTGGGGCTGTTTTTCTGCAAAGGGACCAGGACGACTGATCCGTCTAAACGAAAGAATGAATGGGGCCATGTATCGTGAGATTTTGAGTGAAAACCTCCTTCCATCAGCAAGGGCATTGAAGATGAAACGTGGCTGGGTCTTTCAGCATGACAATGATCCCAAACACACCGCCTGGCAACGAAGGAGTGGCTTCGTAAGAAGCATTTCAAGGTCCTGGAGTGGCCTAGCCAGTCTCCAGATCTCAACCCCATTGAAAATCTTTGGAGTCCGTGTTGCCCAGCGACAGCCCCAAAACATTACTGCTCTAGAGGAGATCTGCATGGAGGAATGGGCCAAAATACCAGCAACAGTGTGTGAAAACCTTGTGAAGACTTACAGAAAACGCTTGACCTCTGTCATTGCCAACAAAGGGTATATAACAAAGTATTGAGATTAAATTTTGTTATTGACCAAATACTTATTTTCCACCATAATTTGCAAATAAATTCTTTAAAAGTCCTACAATGTGATTTTCTGGATTTTTTTTTTCTCATTTTGTCTCTCATAGCTGAGGTATACCTATGATGAAAATTACAGGCCTCTCTCATCTTTTTAAGTGGGAGAACTTGCACAATTGGTGGCTGACTAAATACTTTTTTGCCCCACTGTATGTGAGGATCCTGTTTGTAGACTTCAGCTCCGCTTTTAACACCATCATCCCATCACTCCTCCAGCCCAAATTAACTCAGCTATCCATCCTGAGGTCTGTCAGTGGATCAACAGCTTCCTGACAGACAGGCAAAAGCTAGTAAAGCTTGGAAAATTCTCATCCAGCACCCGTACGATCAGCACTGGCGCCCCCCAGGGTTGCGTCCTCTCCCCACTGCTCTTCTCCCTCTACACGAACGACTGCACATCTAAAGACCCCTCCGTCAAGCTCCTGAAGTTTGCAGATGACACCACAATCATCGGCCTCATTCAGGACGGTGATGAGTCTGCCAACAGACATGAGGTTAAGCAGCTGTATGTCTGGTGCAATCTAAACAATCTGCTATTTTTTTTTTTGCTATTTTGTACATTGTCTATTTTGTATATTTGTACATTATCCTTTTTATTATCTGTGTCCTGTCCAGTCGCTGTCATTCTGTTGCACTGTGGAGCTTCTGTCACTATAACAAATAAACATACCTGGCAATAAAGCTCATTCTCTCAAAATGCAGTGGTCATCCCAAGCAAAGCCTTTGTTTGTTTATATGAAGAGATTTCTTTTATTTGTATTATTTATTAATTTGATTTGGGATTTAAAAAAATAAAAAATAAAAAAATTAGTTTTGTTATTTGATATTTCAATTTGACAAAAATAATTTTTGTCTGAGAAATAATAAAAGTACACCTTTTCATTTATAATTGCTATATTGCATTATAATTTATAATGGCTTTCCTGTAGCTCAAATAGTAGAGCATGGTGCTAGCAATGCCAAGATCATGGGTTTGATTCCCAGGGAAAGCAAGAGCTGATAAAATGTAAAAACTGTAACTTGAATGCAATGTAAGTCACTTTGGATAAAAGCGTCTGCTAAATGCATAAACGTAAAATTGGTCTTAAATATAAAAAAAATCTGTATTTTGAATCATATCAAACCGTGAGTTGAGTGAATCATTACATCCCTACTGGAACTACACTATCATTTGACAGCCAATTAAGTAGTTGGGACAGATTTTTAATTTTTTTTTTATTTTTAAAAAAGAAATCAGATGAGAACAAAACTGGACTAAAATGAGCATAATAATGATGACACTATTGTCTTTATAGCTTTATAGCTGAGCTGAATTTGTTCATAACTCATGAATTTTACAACATCAACAGTTATTGAACTGAACTGAATCAACACTGAACTGACTTGAGATGAATAACGGCACTATTGTCTTCTGTAGAGCTGCTTTACAGGATAATTCCAATTTGTCTCATGTTTGATGAAGTTTTTGCATCGATTGTGTTACTTTCCTATTTGTTACTGTGAAGCCTTTTTTTATACAATTTGTACTGTCAAAGTGCTATAAAAATAAAGGCAACTTGACTTGATTAAAACATCTTAAAAATAAAGAACTTTACAAGCACTTTTATCAGTAAAGCTGTAGAGTAAATCAGTAAAGCTCTAGAGGCTATATTAGTGACCTCTTGTGGAGAAAAGAACAGAGAAATACATCTCGGGTTACTTGACTGTAACCCTGAAAAAAAAAAAGGGAACGAGATGCTGTGTTTCAATAACGCTTATGAGAACATTCTTTGTTCAACCGGTTGTGAAGCATGTGTGTCAAACACGCCAAGAATAGGCCTTTATCACAGTCCGCGTGATGTCACATCCGACTCCGATTAGTTGCGTAAAAAAATTTCCGCCTGCATTATTGTCAATGGACAGACACCAGTTTTGTGAAGAAAACTAAACTAATTTAGTTGTACTTCGCAATAAATGTCAATATTTAAAACTGTTTATTTATACTGATGTTCTACCATATACGTCATCCTTCATTTTAATGTGTAACATTATCTGATCGACGTATTATCTGAAGTATGGCGCTTCCCTTTAAGTCACGAAATATACATCGGAATATCATGAAACCATCTTCCTTGGTTTCACAATACTCAAATAATGATTGTAAACTGAGTTTGGTGGGTTTCGAATACGTATCTGTGCGGAATTTTACATAAATCGCAACAATCCCGTGCTATGGGCACAACCATTGATAGAGGCTGCAGCGGAAGTTTTTTTACACTACTATTTGAAACTTCCGCTTTTCTAATGTGGAAGTGTGATAAAGGCCTATTGGCTTAAATAACCTAGGTAGGTGGCGTCATTTGATTACGTACAGTGCACCTGAGGGTAATAAATAGACGTGAAATTGACACATCTTCAGGTTACACCTTTGTCTGAAGAGACGTCCAGGCACACCTACAGTGTGGCATTGAGGCGCAGCATCTCGTTCCAGCTTTCTTCAGGGAACAGGGTTACAGGCAAGTAACCCGAGACGTTCCCTATCAAAAGCTACTCTCGATGCTGTGTTTCAATAACGCTTATGGGAACGAGAATGCCAACGCCGCCGCACTGAAAGTGTCTGGACCCCTCAAGGTTGTGTAGTGTGTGCGCACAAGCATTGAAGAGGTCGCAGACATGACTACGGGATGTTGACTCAAGGACATGCAAGCCCGGAGTAGCAAGGACATCCAAACTACAGAATCTGATAAATGTGTATGGGGAGGACCAGCCTGCCGCATCACACACTTGCTGCAAGGGGGCACCTCTTGTTATAGCCGAGGAGGATGCAACCCCCTGGTTGAATGGGCCCGAACTCCTAGAGGTGAAACGTGACCGCGCACCTCATAGGCTAGGACAATAGCATCCCTCACCCAATGTGCCCCATAGCATATGAAAAGCTTTACTGAATTTCGCCACTGGCTAATGCGGTGGACGTAAAGCTGAAGAGAAGTCTTTCTTCCACCAGTGTCGTGAACAACCGAGAACGACCACATGTATGGTCGAGAATGAACTTTAGTAAGATAGTTAGGGTGAGGATGCAAAATGACTTTGACCAGCCTAGGGGCAAACTCTAGGCAGGATGGCGAGACTAACAGAGTCTGCAAATTTCCAATTCTCTTCAGAGAAGTAATAGCCATGAGAAAAACCATGTTTAGTGTCAGAAGGGAGGGAGATCTAGCCCTCAGAATAGTCTGTACTACATCGGCTGGAAGCCCAGCATCTCTCGTTGGGCCCCCTCAGGCGCCAGAGATGAAGGTTCCAGAGGTAGAGTTTCCTTTCCCCGTGTTTCCCAACTTTTCTGGACAGCAAATCTGCTCCCACATTCATATGCCCCAGAATGTAAATACATTCTGGAATGTAATGTAATGTAAATACATTATGCACAAAGGTACATAAATACAAAAACTTGTCCTGTGTTCAAAGCAGAACCTGCTGCGCTAGCCTGATCAGGCGGCGCAGTCTACCCTGGCGGCTTAATTATTTGGCTTATTTGGGACCCAAAGTCAGAAACCGGGGTCTGAACCACATACAGAGGGTACGAAGCCCTTAGCACGTAACCCTTATATTCCTCTGGGGATTGGCCCTTAGATGCAATCTCCTTGCTCTGAGCCACAACTGCAATGGTCTCATGTGCAGGACGCCCAAAGGTTTCCCGTAGATGCAGACCTAGAAAGTAAAGTAATATACAGTAACTTTCTGGCCTAGCCTGAAATCCTTCAGGGTGTTTAGAATGGATTCAACACATGCAGGAGACAGCTGTGCCCGCATTGCGAATGAATCCCGTATAAACCCTTAAATAGACTGTCCCTTGGGCAAATGAGAAAATGCTTTCCTTGGCGTTGAGTCTCAACCCCAGAGACTTGAGATGAGCAAGGACAACATCCCGATGTCGAAGTGCAAGCTCTTAAGACCGGGCTAAATCAGCCAGTCGTCGATGCTAATGCTGCATCCATTTATTTTGTTTATGTGCGGGGTGACAAGACTAAGCCGGAGGGAAGAACCCAATACTGGTAAGCTTTGCCCCTGAAAGCGAACCTCAGGAACTCCCTGCATTTTGGCAAAATTTCTACATGAATGTATGCGTCCTTTAGATCAATTTTCACCATCTAATCCCCTGATTGGATCTGAAAGAACAATCATTGATTGTCAGTATTTTGAACTTGAACGTTCTTAGAAAGCAGTTTAGTCCGCGAAGATCTAAAATTGGACGCAACCCCCCATCATTTCTGAGAACCAGAAAATATGGCTGTAGCAGCCCGACTCTGTCTGGGAAGGGAAGATGTTCTATGACCTCCTGGTCCAGCAGAATTTGCAATTCCTATGTCAACAAATATGCTTGTTTCTGTTTCACGGTAGTGGAGACCACGCCGTTGAAACGCGGAGAACGATACACAAACCGTATCCTGTAGCCCATATTACAGTCCTTATGACCCAAGAAGAGATTATTTGGCAGTAGCTTCCACACTGCCAATTTCTCTGAAATGTGACACCTTTTCACATTGTTTGCTGGGGGGAATGTTAAATGTTTGGTGTCTTGAAACACGGCAGGCACAACCGAACATGTAACATTTCACCAGAGACCGCTGCTCCCCGAAATAATCAGTGGTGGCGGAGGTTGTACAGCGATCCGCTAAGGGTGCCAGGAAGGATCCCCTACTCTCTGTTGGAATTTTCTGTGGCCCTTCCCGAGGGGAAAAACCCTTTGTCCTGGGCACAGCCTCAGGACCTCTTTTTGGTTGTAATGACCGTTCTTTGGTCCGGCTTCATCTCTGGCTGTTGAGTGCTACGAGCTGTTCCCCAGTCTTTACAAGGGGGCGCAAGACTCGCCACACTCTCTCTTTGAGCCTCTTGCCTCAGAGGAGCTGGACCAGGTCGGGACTGGGTGGTCGACAGCCCTGACACTTGAGCACGGTGGGGGAAAAACTTGTTGAAAGCCTCCTCGTGCCTCTTTGCCTCCCGGCACTTAGATCCTTAAGAAGGTCAGCCTGATATGCCTACAGAACCGTCATGGTGTGTAGGGCAGCACCAGTCTGACCCACTGCGTGAAACGCTTTCCCTTCAAGTGTAGATGTTGCTCTACATGGCTTGGTAGGGAGCGTTGGCTTTTTTTTTTTTTTTTTAAGAGCGATGATGCTCCTCTAGGGGAGAGATAGCCAGGCTAGCGTCTCTTCCACCTGGGGCATCATAATGTATCCCCATGCTTTTGAATCCATGATAGTCAAAGAAATAGTCGACATAGAGGGCACAAAAACATGGGATGAACATGGCTTACTCAATGAACAATATATCTCATCATGGAGATCACCAGAGAAGGGGAGAGACCATCGCTGTGGCCCCTCCCTCTGACCACCTGACAGAAACCTGTCATCTAGTTTGGAGCGTTTGGGGGTCTCTTGCTCCTGTTTTCTTTTTTTGTTTGTTTTTTTTTTATTTTAGCCAACACAGCTTTAATCTGGCCACTGCACAAGTCACCACCTCGAGTAACTCCTCTTTTGTTTTATAATCGCAGGAGGAGTGCTTGGAGGCGGCACTCTCAATCTCCATCTCCAAACAATACTCGTGCGAGTTCTCTTCAGAGGGAGGCACGCATCTCTTTACAGATTCACTCGACAAGAATAGTAAATTGTTTAAACTTTCACTTTCAACTTGCTTTCTTTTGAATGATACTGCTTCCAGCAGCATGACACACACACACACACACCGAAGACAAAGAAACCTGAAGATGTGTCCGTTTCACATCTATTTATAACCCTCAGGTGCACATAATCAAATGACGTCACCTACCGAGATTATTCAACGTTTGACAAACATGCTTCACAACCAGTCGAACAAAGAATGTTCTCATAAGTGTTATTGAAAAGCAGCATTGAGAGTAGCTTTTGATAGGGAACGAAGTGACAGAACAAAAATTACATGTAAAAATGCAAAATGATCAGATAATAAGTGATTCAATTTTGTTCAGTTTCTCAAAAAAAACCTACCCTTTTTACTTCACAAGACTTGAAATAGTGCACATAACATTTACATTATTCATTTAACTATAGCAGTCTTAAAATTCATATTTAATTGTTGTGATTATTTTAGACACAAAATCATGTTCAACCATAAGGCAGCCATCTGCTGACCACAAGTTTCATATATGATACTAAAGCACATAAATAAAACTGACTGCAAGTTGAGTGATGTGTGAGCTAGTAAAGCAAAATGTATTATCAAGCATAGTATGCTTTACAGCTTCTAGATTAATCTTTAAACAGGACACATTCAAATACATCTTTCAGTTCATTTCTAGAGAAAAATACAGCATTTTTACAACAGAAACACAAGTAAGCAAATATAAAAGAGCCCTCCCTCTAGTTTTCTGTGCATATACAAATTCAGTATAGACCTTATTAATTAGTACCACTGATAGAGGTAAAGTAATTTTTCTTTTCACAAATAAACTTTTTCTTCTTTTTACAAGAAGCATCAAACCAAGATTGAAAGTTGCCATTTGAATCTCCCAGACTAGCACAGTCCTCTCCAGACGGATCCTGGTTTCTCCAGTTATCAGGTTCTGTCGGCCCCTCTCTGAACCAGAACCTTTAAGACACAAACAGTCTGGGTAAATAACACATTTTTATCCTAACAATAATTGTATATCAGAGCTGTAGTTAAGGTGATTGCGTTAGCTCTTGGATGATTGATTCAACCTGCAGTGATTGACAGCTGTATTTATTCTACAGTTATTTATGACAGATGTTTCTTACTGTACTTCAGTTTCAGTGAGAGTTTGGTTATTCACCCAAACCCAGTGTCCTTCAGTTTCCAGATCATTCAGACCAATCCAATGCATCTCTTTAATTTTAGAGAACAGAAAATCCTAAAGGAGAAACACACATCTGTTTTACATATCTTTTATCTCATTACATACAATTCATACACCAAACTCAAGCCGGAAGCACTTCATCTACAACTTGGGTTATCATCACCACAACAAAATAACTTCTTCCACTTGTGGTTTCATTGTTTCAGCAGGTTTTGTGTTTTATATTTCCATTTGTACATATTTTGTGTGGACTGTTTGTACAAAAATAACTTGCCTGTTCTGATTGGCTGGTTATGGTGACCAGATCGGCTCCTTTTGAAACACATACATCTCGACTGCTTGACCAGTTTAGTTTATCAGAGCTGAATAAATACAGGTTTCCACAAAAAGCTATCCATCCATCCACAGACAGATTACTCTCATCTGTGAATAATGAATTAAAAAGAGTAAAACTTCCATTGTCGATCGATTTGAAGCTAAACAAACTTTGGTTCCTTGCCTTACACTTTAAAAAGTAAGATAAATGCATTCCAATGCACTATTTACTTATTTTAGGAGAAAGAGTTTGATGAACTTACAGCCAGAATGATTGTCCTTGTAACTTGTGTCAGTTTGCATACACATATTGTGATAGAATTAATGTTTAATTTAAAAAAAGAAGGGAAAAATACCAACAACAACAACAACAACAAAAAAAGTTATTAAAAATGGCAAACACAAGCCAACTCACCAAAACAAGGGGGCAGCGGTTCTTTAACTATGGTGTAATTGGTTTTCAGTTCTAGTTCTCTCGTCACTTGAAGAAAATGCGAAAACCATCAGATGTGGTCAGTTCAGTGAATACTACTGTAAATGAAACATGTTTGTGTTCTGCTGTTTCATGTTTTCTCACTTGTGCTGTTCTTCTCTTGAGCTGATTTTAAATCGGCAAGCGTATTGACATCTGATTAAAGAGTAAACAATCACAGCAGCAATTATTAGAAATGATATCCTCATATCTGTTGCATTTTGAACAATGCAAGTCAAAAGGGGGATATTTAAAGTATAAAGTTTACAAAACTAAAAAAATTGCACACTGTAAGACTGAAGTTATTTGTACATTAATGCTTCAGGCTGAATTATTTGCAAAAAAATGTAAAGGCTTAGGGGTTTAGAAAGTAATTTAATTTAGTACAATTATAAAAATATTATTATTATATTTAAAATTAACTTCTTATTTTAGGCATCAGAACAGAAATATAATTTGGTAACACTTTACAGTAAGGTTTCATTAGTTAACTACATTAGGTAACACTAATAATAATCTTAGTTAATGTGTCATCTTAACATTTACAGTAAAAATGCATTTTTAACATCAGAAGTTGTAACTGTTAACATTAATTAATGCAACATGAACATAAACATTTGTATTAATTAACATTAACAAAGGTTAATAAATGTTGTACATTATTCAAGTTACTTAATGCATTAACTAATGTTTAAAAAAGAAACCTTATTGTTAAGTGTTGCCTATAGTTTTAAATTCATTGTAATATCCGGACAAACACCTGATTCACAATTTGATCACCAATGGGGGTTGATACTTTGTCTGAGAAAAGTATAATTTTGAAAGATAATTTTAAAAAAAATCTATTGCATCAGTGCTGAAAAGATGCTTCTGCTCTGCACTAGTAAATGCACCCTGAACAGAGTGCAGCCTGAATGCACCTTGAACAGATTAAAGATGTCACATTTTTCTACTCACATAGCATCCCAAGAGCGCAGAGGCCTCCAAGAGCAAAAACAAGAGAGAAACTGAGAAGAGTCAGAAGAACTTTAGTCCACTTAGGAGAAGAGACTTCTCGCTCTCGTTCTTGTTTTTGAAAGGACATGCCTGGGGTCAGAAATTGTGTTAAAGTTACAAATTATTCCAAACAAATAAGTTCTGAATTTTCATTGTGGCTGTAACATATTTTTGAAAATGTATTTAAACTATTCTTGAACCTTTATAACTGAATTTCTTAGCAGGACCAAGTCCTTTAAATGAGCTCACAGCATTAGTGAAAAATTAAACTCATAAATAAAATAAAAAATCAATAATGGTCAACGCTTGTGAAATGGTTGATAATGAAAAAAAGAAAAAGAAAGAAAGGATGTGTATATATGCATCTTTAGAATTCAAATTAAAATTCAATTTTATAACTTTTTTCATTTGATATTTTGTTTTAGAATGCATGAAGATTCTTGTTAATCTCTAAATAGTTAATCTCTAAATATGATTTTGGTGTCACCTTAATAGAACTAAAAAAATATAAATTATAAAACCTATAATATCTTACCACTGTACAGAGAGCATCTGACATCTGAAGCTGTCATCGAAGGCATGTAATCAATATTTTCATAGATTGAATCCATTTTGCTGACCTGATAAAAGATGTGAAGGTTGAGTGTTGCTGGACAAAAAGGAGCCACAGAAGTATTACTACTGTCATTAAATATAATTTATACAGACAGGAAATACAAGACGTTAGCAAATGGTGGAAGAGGAACAAATTAAAGTTGATTAGCAGTGTTTAAAGATTAAATGTGATGAATACATTCCAGCATTATTTAAAAATTAAACCTTGATAAATATATTTTTTTAATATTTAACAAATATAATTTCAACAAAAATCAGTCACGTATTCTTACATTTAAATGAACATTTTAAAAAAGTATCAGTAATTGCACACAAAGTCATATGCAGTACGTACTGATGCTGTTCCGCTGCGTCTGTGCGCTTCTGTGCTCATTCTGATAGATTCATACAGAGACGTGCAGGAAGTTACAAAACCTCGAAGTGAGATCTAAGAAAGTGAGTTACATATTGATCAATGTACAGTTCTGTGAAAAGAATATACAACTCATTAAATGTTTGTCAAACAATGAACATATTTGGTTATATTAAAAATGGAACTTTTCATGGACTTATAGCAATGGGTGAAATTCAATTGAAAGCTTCTTTTAATTGCCTCTTACGTTGACTAGGATGTTTCCCTATGCAAAATGCTTTGAAAATGCTGTCACTCCACTTATATGCATTTTCAGACATGGTGTCAGCCTAAATAATGATAACATATTATTCGTATGAATTGGATCATTTTAATGAATCTGTGAACAGGAGGTAAACAGTTCATATTAAATTATTTGGTGTGTTTTCATTGTGACATTTGATTCTTAGTCTACACTCTTCATCAAGTGTTTGTGTGAAATATTGCATTTATGAGAAAATGGACTTGACCAGCATTGAAGTGTTTAAAAGTCACGACACCACTCAACATACTCTCACACATATTTTAATGCCTTGTTTTTGCAGTCTTTGCAGTGCTTCTTCTATTAGATAATATTTCATTAGATTAGATTAAGACCAGGGGTCTCAGAATCTTGGCCCATGTGGCAATTTTATACAGCATGCTATAAAGTCAAATGTTGAGAAATTGACAAGACATGTTTGGAAGACATGAAAACGCATGTGTGACAGAATGTTAACTTTTGTGTGAAGTATTTAAGAGTATTGAATTAAACAGCTGCAGCAGCTTCACACACAAATCTTTTCTCTTCAAAACAAAAAGCATCCATCCAGAATTCAGTTGCCCCCAATGAGTGACCCAGACAAGTGCAGTCTTCACCGGCTGGGTGATCTTTAGTCCAGTTATCAGGCTTCATGTATAGTTAGGTTAATTGCAGGTTGTGTTGTCAAGATTAATGAAGATCTTACTCTTAACAATTAATTAATTGTTAAGTGGCTGGTTATTCACCCAAACCCAGTGACCTCAGTGTCCAAATCATTAAGACCAATCCAGTGTGTCCCTTTAACTTTTGAGGTAACAAAATCCTGATGGTGAAAATGTCTTTTGATATATAATGCACATAAGGTTCAAAGGAAATAAATACATAGCCTAATATTTAAAGTCAAAATTAAAATCGAAATGGACTATTTATTGGTTTTATTGAGAATAATTAATCAAGATGTTCTAAATAAATAATTGTTAGTAATCATTAGTCAAATAAACAAATGATTTTCGGTCAGTTACTTACTTATTTGTTGATCCGTTGATCACCCCCCACTGACCATCGACAGCTCGACTGTGGAGAGAGTCAGCATCTCTATGGCTCTGAATTGACCTATCGGTAAGCCCCTCCCCTCGAACGCAGACTAGCCAATGGCAGTCGAGTATCAGCTGCACGGGGAGCGGAACTCGTCTCGGACATCTTTAGGTTTCAGCGCCATAGAGAAACATTGGAAGATCCGACGCTCGCATCGGTTTTATGGGGTTTATGCTTCAAAAATGGAAAAACGATGTTCCTGGGGTACTTGTAAAACTGATTCCAGGTATCCTGAGAGGATGGGCAATATAATTTATTTTATTACATTTCCTGAATCCAAACAAAACAGAACAAAATGTCCCCCTAAGTATTCGCCCCAATACAAATTAAGACAAAAACGTGGCCACACTTTATATTAGGTGGCCTTAACTACTATGTACTTACATCAAAAAAAAAAAAAAAGTACAATGTACTTATTGTGGTCATATTGTATTGCAAAACACTATTGCTGCTATTGAGGTGGGATACAGGTAAGGTTAGGGAAAGGTTTGGTAGTATGGGTAGGTTTAAGGGTGGGTTAAGGTGTAAGGGAGGGGTCAACAGTGTAATTATAAATTTAATTGCAGAAATTAATTACAGATGTAATTACATATAGGCATTTTTAAAAATATAAGTACAATGTAAAAACATGTATGTACAAGTGCATTGTATCAAATAAGTAATTTAATAGTAGTTATGGCCACCTAATATAAAGTGGGACCAAAAACGTTCATTTTCTGGTTGTCGTACACTCATTAAGTTACAATTTTCATCTGCTCAAGCAGAACGTTAATGTTATCTTGTGCTTTAGCAAGGTATCTCTGGCTAAAACTAGCTAACGTTAAAGTTAGTAAGTCCATGCTAATGTACAAACCTAAATAGCGGACTGTTCTTGCGTCTTGTACAATGTAGGTCAAAAACACATAAACGAAGGTCTACATTTCACTGTCTCTTCATATTAAACTGGTTAAATGTACATTAATTTAATTGTACCCTGCGATACATGAAAAGTGTTGATCCTGTATGTTGTCATCTGCGATCGTGATAACTGACCGTAATATGAGACTTCTCCCGCTTGCATTGTGATCTGTAAACCCTTGCTTCGAGTTACCCACCGTATTTATTTTTAAATATTTTATAAATCCCTCCTTAGAACATTTAATTCCCATTTGGTGGCCTTCTGTGTCCAAAATTGTGCAAAAACATTGTGGGACAAGGTTTTCACGCTGCAGCTGTCATTGAAAGACAGTGAGCAACTCCGTTTGTTTGTCTGAGGGAGCAACAGTAACTAAGGGGGGCGGGGCTTACCGATAGGTCAGTTGTGACATCTGACGCATTTCAATGACGTAAAAATCACATGAAATGCGACATGGCCGTTCAGACAGAAGTCGCATTGCAAAACATCGGATATGTATCTGATTTAGGACCACATATGAAAGTGGCCTGCGGGCCTGATTTGAAAAAATCGGATTTGTGCTGTTCAGACTGTAATAAGAAAATCAGATATGGGTCACATTTGGCAAAAAAGTCGGATTTGGGCCACTTTAGCCTGCAGTGTGAACTAAGCCATAGATGGTGTGGCGAGTATCCCAAGGGCAGATCAGCGTCACCCTGGAAATGCTGCTCCTGTGCCAATCACCAACTGCGAACACCTGAGCGTAATGGCCAGCACACCTGGAGCTCGTTCACAACGGCTTTAAAGCTGGGAGGAAAACCACACTGAGGTGAGTTACATACTCCCTGGAAGAGACACTAATGTGTGTTTTTTTTGCTAATCTTACAGAGACAGACTGAGCTCCTGGCCTGCTGGTGAAACTAAAGATGGATGAAGAAAACAGTGCTGTATTTAAAGATAATTTCTGAGGCTTGACATCACAGAGGCCGTGTACACACTGCAAGTTTCAGGAGTGAAAACCGCATTTGTAACCAAAATGACATTTTGTCATCTTGCGGGAGTGAACAAAAACTTAGCTGTTTATGTGCCTTTTTTTTTTTTTTTGGCTAAAGACTCTCTTTGTCCGTCCATTTAATCTAAACAACCGCTGACAGACATGCTGTGCTTTGTTTATGCTCGGGAGGCTGCTTTAGAGAGCGCTGTCTTGCAGTGTTGCCATGTCCAATGGCTCTAAAAATGTTTCCAAAAATATTGTTCCTCTGTGTCATTATGTGGCATGGGCATCCATATTCTGATGGAATTAGAACGATTAAGTTGTTTTTGTGTCCTAACCAGACAAGACTCTATAAGATTCCAGCGACAAGTAATTTGTCGGTCCACACAAGACGCGACGGCACCAGATAAAAAAAATCTCAGCCAGTCTGTGTGCAGGTAGTCTCTGCAAGCGCACTGGAGAGAATGGGTAAATGCATGAATATTAAACAGTTTTACCATTATAAAAATAAATAGGTCTAAGTGACTGATAGCTACAATCTTTGTTGTGGAATACATTTGTGACAGTTGCGACACTGCGACAGCTGATCAGAATCTATAGTTATCGTCCTTGGTGTGAACAACCCTTAACTCAGAAATACATGACATTACAGAAGTAAAATGGGTAATTCAAAGCAATGAAGTGTTTAACTGGTGAACACAGCTTTGCTGTTTATGATCACTAGATGTCGTGATCTCGACTCTGTGTACAGTTCATCTTTACTTTAGAGAAGTAGTAACACTTTGCTCCAAAATGAATCCAGTGGACAGCACAAAGTGCACAACCTGTGGTGTCTTCAGAAAAAAAAGAGGTGAATACATTTTCACACTATTTCCCTCTTTATTTTAGAGAGGCTTATTTTTGAGGATTTAAGGGCTTTTAAATTTGCACAAGACTCAAATCATAAGACTTATGGTTAAATCTGTTCAAAAGTGTCTCCTCATGCTGGTTGTGGAGCACGTCAAACTCTTCTTTGTAATCTGCATGACAAGGCCAAAAAAAAAACAATGAAGATGAGATGATATTGATACATTCTTCAGACCATGACAGTCTTGAAGTTAAAGTACAGACATTTTCAAACATTTTGTCCAAGCCTGGGTCTGAGAGAGAAATGCATTCTGATGTAGTTAACGAAGACAGTTTGAAGAAAGGAAGACAACAAGGGTGGTTAAACTATTTTGCACTTGAAATGGCTGCATTGGTAGATTGCGTTGGCCATTATGTAAATGAGATGTTGTGTATGTGTTCTTTAATTTGCACTTTCAGTAAATCACCCACAGAAATTTCCATGCCCATCTGTGCTATTTTGGAATTGAGCTTTCGTGCTAATTTGCCCTGTTTAGTAAATCTGGCCCATAATCTGCAATTGTAAAGTTAGATATGTCACATAATAGCGCTTCAGTTCAATCACTGGAGGAAAAAAAAACTACTGCTTTTTTAATCTGACATGAGTAAGTAAATCCAAAAAATCCTTGTTTTTGTGCATTTACGAAACAGACCTCATCATCAAAGGAGGTAAATTAATATTTATTTTCACAGATAAACTTTGTCTGATGTTTGCAAGAGGTATCAAACCAACTGTCTAAATAGCTGACATCATTTTTTACAATAGCAGAGTTTTCTCCATTGGGACATTTTTCTCAGAGTGCCTCTTGTGCCAAAACCTTCAATAGCAGAAACAGGCGATCAGGGTAAAAGCAATATTCATCCTTCAAAAATATTTTGTAGAGCAATAATGTAGCTTTTGTAAAATATGCCATTATTGCAAAGATTTTAATATTCCAGTACTATAATGATGAAAATGATAAATGTGTTTTCTTTCTCATATATGTATTTTTGTTACATTGATTAAGAAATAGTTGCAGACAAAGTTCTTGCAGTTTCTTTGAGAGTTTTGTTATTTACCCAAACCCAGTGTCTTTCAGTTTCCAGATCATTGAGACCAATCCAGTGCCATTGTTTAATTTTAGACACCAGAAAATGCACATATAGCATAATTATGTGAAGCTACAAATTTTGTACAGACATGTTAATTTTTTTTGTGAGATACTTATCTTGTACTTATTTTAGTTTACCTACACTAAAGAGGTACAACTTTAGTGCTGCCAAATTCACGTTGCATGTGAACATTAGAAAACTGAGCTATAATGCAGAACAAAAAGCATATGAATATTATCCATTTTGTTAGATCATAGCATTCTTTCACATTAATCATATCGTGGTTCAATGTGCAGAAATTGTGTGTCTAACCATGTCATGGGTCTTAAAGAGATGGAGCTCGGCTTCATAAATAGACAGTTGTTCTCGAACTGTGGTGTAGTTGGCTGTAAGTTCCTCAATCTTTTTCACCATGACTGGTACAGAAGTTATGAAGGAGGAAGAAAAACAAAAACAAACAAACAAAAAAAACCGGAGGAAGTTAGTAATGTCCTTAATCTTTATGCACAGTTAATGAAACATTGCTGTACTATTAGATGCATTAAATATATTTTACTCACTTGTGCCATTAGTTTTCTGGGCTGACAGTTGCATTGAAACACTGACATCTAATTAAAGACAAAACATAAGCAGTAGCAGTGATGTCACACTGATAAATGTGTTGTATGCATGTAAAAACTATATTGTGTATTTGAGTTATACTTACACAGAACGCCCAGAGCACACAACACAGAAACCTCCAAGAGCAAAAACCAGACAGACAGCAAAAACAATCAGAAGAACTTTGGTCCATTTAGGTGCACAAACTTCTGTCTCACTTTCTTGCTTTTCAGTGGAGTTACCTTTGGCAGAAATTTGATGAGATCAAGGAAATTATTTCTAAACCTTTGAATCAGTGCAGCATTGCAAAATAAATCTTTAACAAAATCTTTTTTTTTTTTAGCATATGTGACAACTTACCCCAACTTTTACTGAGAACATTGTTTAAAGTCTCAGTTAAAATCTACCTTCATCATAAATGATTCTTGACAATGTATGCCAGTGTGGTTTTATTATGATCATCATTACCCAAAAAGCTGTGAGAAACAGTACTGAAACTAGTTTGAAGGACAGAACTCACAAATATCATTTTAACCTAAGATTACAGTAAGTTTTTGAAGGGTTTCAGATCACTGCTAAAAAAAAAACCATTTATGTATCTGGCTCAAAGAAGTATACAGCAGTAACTGAAATAAATAAAAAAGATGGGTAACACTATTTTGATGGTCCCTTTTGAACATTCTGTTGACACTAAGTAATGTTGCAACTACATGTCAACTAACTCTCATTAGAATATTAGTAGACTGTTTGCTTCATATCTACTAACTCTTTATTGTGATGGTCTCCCAACAGACACTCTATTGACTGTAAGTAACTGTGCAAGTACATGTCAACTTATTCTAACCCTAACAGTCTACTAATACTCTACTAACACTCTAATGAGAGTTAGTAGGAATGTAGGGGCAATGTTACTTATAGTCAACAGAATGTGTTAACAGGACCATCAAAATAAAGTGAAACCAAAAGAGGTTATGAAAACTAGCCTTGGTTTCCGCAACGTTCTGTTGTGACGCACATAATAAAGAAAATATCACTTTTCTTTGAAAGGCTTCACCGCATCATGAAAATACAAACACTTAGTCTGCCTGCAGGAAGTCAAATGGCAACTTCACACCAGTTCACACATCACTGTTTTAAGCAAATATCTTTAGCAAATGTCTAAATATACTTTTGACATATCTACTCATTTAAAACAGATTTATTTACAACTTATTGATGGCACTGGTGTGGGTAGCAACATTCCTTACTGTCTGAGATTTTTATTTACATAAATGAGAGTGTTGACAGCATTTATGTACCAGGAATGCAAAAATTGGCTAAAATAGCCTGAATGCATTATTGTGAAATATGAATAGAAGTCAATAAAGCTGTAGAGGCTGCTTGTGGCTAAAACAATAAACATATATACAAAGTGACAGAACAGGCAAAAAATTGCAAGTTGTAAAAATGATTTAATCAGTTTTAAATTCTATTCTGTTTCTCACAGAAACCTACTGTATTACAGTTACATTATTCATTTAGCTATAGCACAAGCACACATTACTATATTTTAGATACATGCACAAAACAGATATTGTCTATGTTTATTTTAGTTTTAGGCTACTCGTAGCTATGCAGTGCTGCCATTTGCTGATCACAGTGGTTTCACAGATGATATTAAAGCATTTAATTACAGCACTGCATGTCCTTATGATATTAAAACTGACTGCAAGAGGAGTGATGTGTGAGTTATCAAAACAAAAAAAGCTTGTGTTTTATTAGGTAAATCTGCTTCAGATCGTCATTAAAATATACAAAGTCAAAACTGGAGAAATGCAGCATTTTTAGATAGGTAAAAGTAAGCAAATCCGAATTCAATTTTGCTCTGCACATGTAGAGTACATGATGTATCATTGACGTTTTATTATGTATTACTGATAAAGATAAATTAATAGATCTTTTCACAGATAAACAGTTTCTGTGTTTTACAAGAAGCATCAAACCAAGATTGAAAGTTGCCATTCTCATCTCCCAGACTAGCACAGTTCTCTCCAGATGGATCCTGGTTTCTCCAGTTATCAGGTTCTCTTGGCCCCTCTCTGAACCAGAACCTTTAATAAAAAAAAAAAAAAACACCCACCACACACACACACACACTAAGAAACAATCAATAATGCATTTGGTTAAGGTAAACCAAGTAAAAAACTGGTGGTTTTGCAATACACAGAGGTAATCACTGTAAAAATGTTAAGAAAATTAAAACTGGTCAAGCAACCAACTTTACAATTAAATAAAGAGAAAAAAAGAGAAAGAAAATCACAAATGCAGAGTTCTTACTGTACTCCAGTTTCTTTGAGAGTTTGGTTATTCACCCAAACCCAGTGTCCTTCCCTTTCCAGATCGTTGAGACCAATCCAGTGCGTCTGTTTTATTTTAGAGACCAGAAAATCCTGATGGAGAATAAAGGTGATAGTGTAAAATAATTGTGTTAGTATAGGTAAAGGTAAAGAAACTTTCATCTATGTGATCAAAACTCAGATCGGTCACACTTTATATTAGGTGGCCTTAACTACTATGTACTTATTTTTAAGTACAATGTACTTCACAAGTTCACACTTACATATATTTAGCACGAGTAACGTAATGCGTATTTGGCGAGTATGGTAATACGTTGTTGGCGTGCTGTCCTGGGGAAGGGCTCCGAGCCCGGGAATTGCCCGAACCCAGAGTATCCCCCAAAAGCAAATGAGTGTTGGACAGCCGCCAGACTAAGATCCCCCCCCCCAAATATGCAATGGAGATCTGGCAGTAGCTGGTTCGAGAAGTAGCCTGGATGACAGGCCGGGGGAGCCTACGAGCTCTGAGGGAGCGGTTTGGCATGCATGGGTAGGCCCCACCGGCCGCTGGTGTGAACTGCGTGGTTTGGGGCGACCGGTCAGGGAGGGGACGGGTGAGCCCTCCCCGCCAATAGAGGAGCAGCGTCGTTAAGGCCCTGACCAGGAGGACCCGAGTTGCCTGCAGTGGGATAGATCACGGAGTCGGCGTACGAGCCCTACTGGCCGTCAGCCCCTGCTGATCAGAGGACAGAGGGCGGAGACTTGCCAAGAGAACCCATGAAGCCTCCGACTAGAGCACAATACTCCGTCGTCGGACGAGTGGATCCTATTGGCTTAGCAGATAAAGAGTTTTGGACGTCCGACAAGGAGGCTCTCGCGACATCCGACGGGAGATCAAGACTCACGGCATCGAATGGATGAGCCTCACTTGCGGGCGGCAAGTACAGGAGCCCACCGGGAGACCAGCGTCAACGTCCGACACGAGATCAAGACTACAATGTCAGGCGGATAGCCTCGCTGGCGGGTAGGGAGAAGAGAAAACCCGGAGACTGGGAGGGCTCTTGCAGCATCCGATGGGAGATTGAGACTCAGGAGAGATCGAACGGGTAGGCCTCGCCAGGCGGGGGGAAAAGGTGTGAGGATAGAAGAGACAGGTGGATGGTGTTCGGCAGGCGGATGAGACCCATGGCGACTGAAGGCTAGGCTTCGTCGCCCGTCGAACAGAAAAATAGGTGGGTAGCCAAGACCGACACCGATGCTCTACAGGAGGCCAATACTCACTGAGTCAAACGGGTCAGTCTCACCGACCGTAGGATGAAACGGTGAGTCGTCTGGCTGGGAGGCTTTTGCCGACGCCCGACGGGGGCACAATACCCACAGTGTCGGACGAGTAAGCGTCGCCAGCGTGGGACTTGAAAAGGTAAGGTTGTCTGGCCGGGAAAGCGCTCGCCGGTGTTCGACGGGAGATCAAGACTCACTGTGTCGAACAGGTAAAGACGGAAAGGTAAAGTTTGGTCGGGACGCTTAGCCGTCATCCAACTGGAAAATGAGGTTGTCCGGCCGGGAGTGCTCTCGCCGGCGTCCGTTAGAAGATCGGGGCTCACTGAGTCGGACAGCTAAGACAGAATGGTAAAAGTTGTGTGGTCGGGAGGCTTCGCCGACATGCGTCTGGAGATGGACACTCGCAGCATGGATGGGTAAGTCTCACCGGCCGCAGGATGGAAAAAGGTAAGTTTGTCTGGCTAGGAGGCTCTCACCGATGAGCTCAATACTCACTGTGTCAGACGGGTAAGCCTTGCCCAGTGAGGGATTTGAAAAGGTAACTTTGTCTGGCCGAGAATGCGCTCACCGGAGTCCGGTGGGAGATCAGGGCTCACTGTGTCGGACAGGTAAAGACAGAAAGGTAAAGTTAGGTGGCCGGGAGGCACTCGCCGTCATCTTGACTGGAGATGGAAGCTCGCAGCCTGGTTGGGTGAGACTCTCCGGCCGCAGGGTGGAAAAGGTAAGTTGTGTAGCTGGGAGGCTCTGCCAGTGTTCGACAAGCTGTGAAGATTCACGGTGTCAGAAAGGTGAGCCCCACCAAGCGTGGACTTGAAAAGGTAAGTTTTTTTTAAAATGTCTGAAAGGCTCGTACCAATTTTTTTTTTTTATAAACAACCTTAACCCAATTAAAATCTGGTGGGCTGATTTAATGTGGAACTGGTTCGTTCTGATATAGCTTTGGAAAGCTTCTGAAGACCCGGATGCGAAAGGAATGGCTAGAGAAATTTTTTGCTGAAATGCCTGCCGATAACAGGACAGATTTAAGATGTTTTTGGAACCAGAAGCGACTGGCGGGTTTTTCGGCCTCGTCTAAGAATAGAGGTTCGAGAGGGAATTTAGCCTGGGAAATCCTGGAGCGGAGGCACTCGAGGATGGCTTGGTAAGGTTGGATAGGAGAAGAGAGATTGAAGACGTAAACGAAATGACCTTTCTTAACTTGGTCTGTTTTACTTTGTTTGATCAGAAAAGAAATGGTTTCGCTATCGAGGATTGTTAGGTCTGAGATGGTGGGGTTGATGGCCGGATCGAACTTAGAGGAGATGGTTAGCTCTGAGCATCTCAAAAACCCGAAGAAGGCTAAAATGAACATGGCGTCGAGTGTCCGGGCGGTATTATGGGGCTGGTAATTTGTGCGGAGGGAGTGGATACATTTGGTGAGGATGTCTAAGGTAATGGGTAGTTTCGAATCGGGACGAGTCGGCCGGGATCGTTGGATTCCTCTGATCAACATGGAGGTTTGAGAATTGCTAATTTCGGGTGAGGGAGCACCGTACATGAGTTTATGAAGAAATTGGATGCCGCTTATGTAACTTTTGATGGTACTGACTTGGAGGCCTTTGATGCTGTTGTGAAAAGAGATAAATGAGGTTACTGAGAGTAGAGAAAAATCTGGAAATGGCATGTTGTAAGAGAGATGGAATGACTTAAAGCATCTCCATGCTGTCACGTATGATTGGAGTGTTCTGGGAGAGACAGCCTGGAGGATGGTGTCGAGTGAATCTTCGAGGAGAGGTTTTAATGGGTGATTTACGGAAATATTAATTCTGAATATGGAGGTACTGGGGTTGGGAATTGGTCCACCTCTGGAGCCAGCATCCTGAATTTCTGCTAAAACTTGTGCTCGAATATTGTGAGCTACTTGCGGGGGTTCCGTGGCGATGGTGTTTGAAGGGACAGGCATAGGTGTAGCGGTGAAGAGAGTAAGATGGTTTCGCTTGGAGGAGAGTGTTGTAGGGGGCTGGAAGCGGAGCTGTGTTTGCCTGGGCTGCAATCCCAGAGCTAGAAGGAGTAGGCTGTGGGACTGAGTGGGGAGGCCACAGCGGCCCAGCGCTTGCTTGGACTGAGGGCTCTGCGCTGAGAGGGGTGGGCATCGGGGCCGAGACTGGTGGCGGAGGCGGTCAGACGCCCGCTTGAGTGGTGGGCCTCGGTATCGCTGAGGAGGGAGCCGCAACGGAAAGCTGAGCCGCCGCCGGATCCTCGCCGGGCCTTGCGTCAACAGAATCCGGGGCGCGGCCTTGGCTTGCTGATGGCCTAGCGCCGCTGTTTGATGTTCTTCGGGAGCTAATCTTGGAGCTGGAAGAAGGTGGAGGAGTCCGGCGAGGCGTGACCGTAAATTTACTGCGATGTTTAACAGCCTTTTGGGCTGGGGTGGTTTTGGGTGAGAAATTAGTTGGTTTAAGGTTTTTGTATAAATCATAATTCCGTTTTGGTGAACTTGCGTGGGGCCTTGGATGTCGGAGTTGGTCAGTGCCTGCCTCAGACTTGCCACTGACCATTTTTCTATAGGTGGAAATAGGAAGACGCCGGGGAATCGGCTGGAGTTCTCGCCGGAGAAGGCAAGTGTGTGCCTGGGCGTCTTGGAAGGCGAGTGGCTGAATGAGTCGAAGGCCGCCCGCGAGAAGGAGCCTGGGGCTTGATTGCGTTGCTGGGCAGGGAAGTAGTTGTCCTGGAGCCGGTTGGATGTGGCGATGCGGCCGGGGGAGAGATGGAGTCATCTCCTGACGAGGAATATTCACTGTGAGACATTGTGAACACAACAGACGAGTGAACCAGATGCTGATTAGCCATCAAATGAAAGGAGGTATGTCAGCTGTATTTATACCCTTGTGTTGATTAGCCTGATGGCGTACCACTTGTGTCTAATTAGGCTAAGTATCTGACGTGCTCCTCCCGAACTTTGTTAATAAAACATCATTTATTGTGTTCATATTGTACTGGGCATTTTTCCCGCTCCACCTCTCCTTGTCGGGCAGCCATGTGTTCCACAATCTGCTGTTGGCGAATGCTTACTTCCGTAAGGTGTTTCAACAATTCCTCCTTGGCTTGGGAGGAGACGCCGCCTGAGTGCAAAACAGAAAAAAAAAGGAATAGGAGTTAGGAAAAAATAATTGGTACTTGTCGGTGATTCTTCCAGTGTCATGCCCGCATTCTCCACCCGTGTAACCGTCTGGTGTCTGTGCAGTGAAGGGGTGCCTCGGGGCTGGCCGGTCAGACGCTGCTCTCTGTCAGAAGAGGAGAGGAAAGTTAGCGATTCAGCTACTGGAGTCATGTCTCCCCCATCTCAGCCTCCAGTCGGCTTATATCTGCGCCTCTCGATTGGTCTCAGGTGTGGCCGGCCAGCCCGCGTTAATGGCGTGCAGGTGATCCTCCTCCGTTTCCAGGGCGACGCTGATGAGGTCTCGGGACATGCGTCACACTACTTACATACACAGAAATTTACCTCCGGTTTTGGAACCGAATGCTGAGTTTATCCGCTTACTTGCCGTTAAACATATCCGGGTATATCACATAACCTGCTTTCTGGAATACCCCCCAGCTGTAAGTCAAGTTTGTTTTCATTACACTTACTTTTAGTATCAGTTAATTCAGTTAATAATTGATCTGACTTGCCTGTTCTGATCGGCTGGTTATGGTGACCAGATCCGCTCCTTTTGAAACACAGACACCTTGACTGTTTAACCAGTTCAGTTTATCTGAGCTGAATAAATACAGCTTTCCACGACAAGCTATCCAGCCATCCACAGCGAGATTACAAGACTGAGCTGTAAATAATGAATAAAGTGTAATAAAATCTTCCATTATTTAGATCATAAGTTTAGTCAAACAGGTTCCTTGTGCAAAAATATTCTATCACACTTAGTATACAAACTGACACTCACCATCGTAAAATGACAACCATTTTCTAAGTGTGTTGTATTTGGCTGTAAGATCATTAAACTCTTTCTTCATGACTGAAGAAAAGACAATTAAAAAAGGAGAAAACAAGCAGCCATTAAAGAAATGACCTCAAAAGACTGAGGCAGTTTTAAATGCTGAATTATAAAAAAGTAATGAAAATGTCAAAAGCCAACTCACCAACATAAGGTTGAAAGTGTTCTCTAACTCTTGTGTAATTGGCTTTAAGTTCCTCTAGCTCTCTCATCAGAACTTGGTAAGAACAAAAGATGGTCAATTCAGTAAAAAGCTACTTTAAATTAAACTTGTTTGTGCTCTAATATTTATGAAACATTGCTTTCTCACTTGTGCTGTTGATCTCTTGAGCTGACAGTTGCTTTGAAATCATGACGTGCTGTTCATTCAGTGATTCAAAATCAGCAAGCTTATAATTATCTTATTAAAGACAAAATATTGGTAGAGTTGCATTTGAGAACAATCCATATCATGATCTATATAAAGATTAAAATGATCTAAAAACAAAAACAAACAACAACAACAACAAAAACCTTTGAATGGAGTTTATAAATTAAGGGCTAAATTAACTGTAGTTAAAAATGTAGGTTAATGTTGAAAATGAATAAAGGCATTTGCTTTCCTGTCCTGAACCTTATCTTTCTTGCCAAAAATTTCATTTCCTAAAGGCACATATGTGTTTCACACGTAGACTGTAAAAAAAGACTTCCTCTTCCTTACACTATAGAAAAGCCAAAATGTCCTGTGTGTGGCTACTGTCATCTTGTGCCAGTGACGTCATTTGGAGCAATAGTCTGTGCAGTGGTGATTGTGAGGTGGAGCCACAGTATTAAAGTCCTGCCTTAACTCCCACAGACTCAAGCACAAGCACACAATCATGACGCCACACCCCCTTCTTACAGCATAAAATAACTAACTAAAAGCAAACCTATTTTTAAAAAAGTACATTAAGAACATACATCGTTATTAGTAAACTACCTAAAATGACCTAAAATTGTTTTGGGCTCACGTCCCATTCGTTTACATGGAGAGGGCAGGGTTTATGACCTCTCCTGCAGCCAGCCACCAGGGGAGATCAAAATGTTTTGGCTTCACTTTTTAGGTTGTGTGCTGCTCACTTGGGCTGCGTCCGAAATCGCATATTCTTGAGTAGGTACTCTTTAATTACTTCACAACCGCAAAAAGAGCGCATTCTATATAGTATGAATGTAATGTGGATGTAGTACGTTCGACATGTTGTCATTATCACATGACCAACCAGTATCAGTTGCGTCATATCATATCCATACATAAATCCTCTCCCATGGCCTCATAGGATAGTAAAATGTCGACCGTATGCACACTTCAGAATCATGCCAGAGTAGTAGGTCATCCGGGTATTTATGCATACTCTTTTATGACTACTGTAAATTTTAATGTACTTCTTTTGTCACATACAGTTTTTCCCTACTCTATAGTAGGGAAGTATGAGACTAACCCTAACCTAACCCTTATTTCAAAATAATATAGTCGCACCATAGCAACCCACATATTGTGCTGTTCTAACAGTGCTTATTAAAAGTATGATTTTAAAAATAAAAATGTGTTGTTTACCCTGAACAGAGCAAAGATATAGTATCAGTTATACTCACAAAGCACCCACAGAGTGCAGAGACCGCCGAGAGCAAAAACAAGAGAGAAGCCCAGAACAATCAGAAGAACTTTAGTCCACTTTGGGGAAGTGACTTCTGTCTCTCGTTCTTGCATTTGAGTGGAGTTAACTGGGCTCAGAAATTTGATGAGATAAAGAAAATGAGAAAATATTTTATATATCTCTGAACTCTTTAAACAGTCCAGCATAGCTGTCTGAAACTATTCCTGAATTTGCAGTTAATTTCTGCCAAATTACCTTGCCCCAACCTGATATTTTATAAATTGTATTGTAGTAAATCAGGTACAGATCTTGTGACAACTAGGCTTGTGCAACAACTTTCTAACATGACAGATGAGAAAAAATATACCACTGCTCATTAAAGCACCTTGAGAACATGGACACTTAGTCTGCCCACAGGACGTAAAAATGCAAATTTCACACCGGTTCACACATCACTGCTACTTTCAGCAAATATCTATGTATATTTATGCTTTTGGCATATTTACGTTTACACTTTTGGCAGATGCCAATAATCTGCAGGATTATTATCTAATCCTGCATTCAACATTGCGTTTGAACTCTTTCTTCTTTCTGAAGCAATGACACTGGAGATGATAGCATCATGATCTACTGTCTAACAACTGGAAGAGAGAGCTTTTTAATCGAATTGACAGCATTTAATTGAAATACATGAACAGATAAGATAAGTCTATCTCGATGCAATGTAAATTGTTTCGGACAAAGGCATCTGCCAAATGTGCAATTGTTGAATGAACATAAGAAAACCTTATACTGTACCAATGCTAAACCTTTAAAATAGAAATTGTAATGCATACTGATAATACTCCTGCCTTACCGTTGCATTGAGAGGGTTTTTCACCTGAGGCAATTGTTGAAAGTATGAAACTAGAATTTGCATAGACTGAATCCATTTCATGAGCCTGACAGAAGATGTGCCTTATGAGACTTGAGTGCTGCTTGAGATTGTTGAGAATAAGGAAGTCATAAAGTATCATTCTTATCAAAACAAACAGGAACAGAGCTGGGTAGATGACTTAAAATTTGTAATCCACCAAAACCTGAAAATATAACTTAAAAACCTCATCATTAATTAAACACTAAAAACAGAAATATTTAATCTGTTTACCTACATGGCAATGTGACTATTAAGCAACATCAAACTGTAAATATGTGAATGTGTTGTTAAATTATTGAAATATGAACTTCCTCAGAGATATTTCAAGAACATATTTCATGTCAAAGAGGTTTGGGCTGACAAAAACATTTAAAAGAAGAATTAGGGAGAATCAGTAAATTATCATTGATTTACTGCCGTTGTGTGAATAATATGTAATCATGTAATCCATAAAAAGTGTACTGTAATCTGATTATAAGCATTATAAAATGCAATATACTCTAATTACAAGTACTTGATTTTTGGGTAAAACTTTATTGTAAGGTGTCCTTGTTACAAATGTTACATGTGTCACGAAATGCTCTCAAACAAGAAGATCCAATTGCAGCTTTTATTGAAGAGTCCAAAAACAGTAATCCACATCGGGGCAAAACCAGAAAAACATGAAAAAAGTAATCCATAAAAGGAACCCGCAAAAACAGAGAACAGAAAATAATAATCCAGCAACAAAAGACACAGAGAACAGGGTATATATCAAGAAGAGCTAACAAGGTAAAGACACACAGCTGAAGGTAATGGAACAATCATAGAGAAAGGGGTAATGGGAACTGAAGTCCAGAAAATACAAACAAAAGTCAAGAAGAGTGCCCTCTGGTGGCTGTCAAGGGCATACCAGCTGCTGGCTGTGACAACATGTACTTACTATTATAATAACAATAAATTATGCATAATTACATTCAAGTAACCCTAATCCTAACCCTACCCATATAGTAAGTACATGTAGTTAATTAATATTACTCAGTACTTAAATGGATAATTACACTGTAACAAGGACACCTTAAAATAAAGTGTAACCTGTAATCCAATCCAGATTACATGTAATCAGTTACTTGCCATATAGTCTCTGAAAATAAGGTATAATGAAATGCATTTGTGTTCTTCAATAGGGGAAAATGATGATGGTGGCAAAAGCATCTCAGTGGAGATAGTGTAAACTCTGTCTTTTAACATCATATTCTGTCTATTGCTTTATTGGCCTCAACATAAAGAATAAAATTCCAAAATTTCAGCATAATTTCAGGCAGCATTATATGTCATGTATGGACAGGAGATTGTCCTCTCCAATATGTGACATACAACACTGCCTGATATTATGCTGAAAATGTGCACTTCAATATATTGACAGGTGTTGTAGGGAAATTACAGTTAAGCCCCACAGAGAGACCAATATGCTTAATGAAGACCAGGAATCAAATTCGAAGTTGAATCAGTTTGAACAGAGAGTTTACTCAAGACAGAGCTCTCCACACTTCCAGAAAATGGAAAATGGTCGTAGAAAATGAGTAAGAGGAGCCAGCCTTGAACAAACTCATAATACAGAAACACTAGTACTTATAGTCATATTAACGTCATTTCTACAGGTTTATCATCCAAACATGATGATCTTTTCTTAATGACAGTATCTTGGAGACACCAAGTTCCATTCATAAGCAACTACCGTAAGGGCCATAGGTGAGTCATAAATCTTGTGAGGGCACTTCTCATCCAGACAGCATATTCCTAAATATCCCCTGCAAATACGCCATTATATAAAACATAGGCAATATCTGGTCCCTTGAAGGCTGAGCTGCAGCACAGAACAGAACAATACATTCACACAGTATATCTACTAGGACTAGATGTTAAAATCCCTCGATATTCAGCAAGCACTGTTGTTGCAGATGTCCTCTTGGGGTGGGGTTGGCTTGGGAGATGACCGCCTGGTGCCTCCAATACGACACATCATCAGTTGTGCACCCCGGCCTCATTGGGTGTTTCGGCCTTTTAAATCACAATACACCCTCACCCGAGGCTGGCCCACCAGGGTGTGTGTCGCACCAGAGGCTCCATGAGGTCACTTGGGAGCCCATACAGTCTCCTTCCGCTTCAGCCACAGCCAGTGACTGCTTCTTTCGGTAGCAGCTGCAAGGTCTTTGATGGTCTTCCGCTGAGCCTGTCCTCTAATTCCCACCTCCTTAACCTCCGTATTACAGAGCATACATGATTCACTTTCATAGTTTAACAAAAAGGAAGATCAAAGTTGGCACACCACAGCTCCAGAAGTAGAAAAATATTTATGTTCTCGCCACAGATGATGTTTCGAGCCTAAAAGCTCTTCATCAGACAATGAACACATACACAGCTCAGCCCTTATATACAGCACAAACCTACATCACATGATCACCCACATGACAAAAGAACAAAAATAAATGAATAAAATAACACACACACAAGGGCAATCAACAAATCACATCACATTAGGGCAATAAACATAAGTCACATAAAAGTGAAAACAACAATTGACTGCAAACACTAACCATATACATATAAAAAAAAAAATAGCCCTTGTGTGTTGTTATTTTATTATTTTATAAAAATCACAAATGCAGTGTGCTTACTGTACCCCATGTTTCTTTGAGATATTTGGTTATTAGAGTTTCCAGATCACTGAGACCAATCCAGTGGATCTCTTTAATTTTAGAGACCAGAAAATCCAAAAGGAGAAAATTTTGCTTGGTTATTTTAAGCCTTTGGACACGCCTATTTTTCACATACTTTACATACATGAAAGTGTCAGACAATTAGTAAAATATATGTGTTGGGTATTTAAAGTGTGTGCTATGCAAGGGCTTGTTATTTATTTTGCCTTTGCACTGCAGATTAAACAGCAGGGGAAAAGAAAGAGTTTGGGTGCAGGAAACACTGGGTGTTTTCGGCCATGATCTACTCATTAGTCTATTTAGAAGTGCTTTAATGTTACCGTTCACTGTACAGTTCTTTGAAAAGTTTGTACAAACCATGAAATGTTTGTCAAATCAGAATCAGATTCAGAAAGAGCTTAATTGCCAAGTATGCTTGCGCATACAGGGAATTTGTTTTAGTGACATAAGCTTCTAGTACACAGAGACTACAACACACAGACAATAAAAATAAGATGAGAATAAAAAATACACATATGTAAATATAAATAGACAAAATTGAAAAATAAATTGAAAAATAAATAAATTGTATTTACAGTTGTGCTATAGATGATAGAATGGAATAGAATAGAATGAGATGCAGGGATGTGCTAGGATGGAGGTGGCAACAAATAAATATAAGGTTATTTCACATTTGTATTGCATAATGTGGGGAACATTTAACTGTTCATAAGGTAGGTTACCTGGGGCAACTGTTCTTGTGCCTGGCTGTCCTGGTATTTGGGGCTCTGTAGTGCTGGCCAGATGGCAAATATTCAAAAAGGGGATGAATTGGATGTGAGGGATCCAGAGTGATTTTCTGACCTCTTTTCCTCACTCTGGATGTATACAGTTCTTGGAGGGTGGGCAGGGGAGCACCAATAATCCTTTCAGCAGTCCGAACCGTTCTCTGTAGTCTTCTGATGTCTGATTTTGTAGCTGAACCAAACCAGACAGTTATTGATGTGCACAGAACAGACTTGATGACGGCTGAGTAGAACTGTTTCAGCAGCTCCTGTGGCAGCTTAAATTTCCCCAGCTGGCGAAGGAAGTACAACCTTTGTTGGGCCTTTTTTACAATGTCGAAGTGAGTGTCCCACTTCAGGTCCTGAGAGATGATGGATCCCAGGAACTTGAATGTCTTCACTGCAGCCACAGTGCTGTCTATGATGGTGAGTCGGGGGAGAGCAGGGGGGTTTCTCCTGAAGTCCATGATCATCTCCACTGTTTTGAGTGTGTTCAGATCCAGGTTGTTAAGACTGCACCAGAGCCAGCTGCTCAACCTCCTGTCTGTAAGCAGACTCGTCCTGGATGAGACTGATGACTGTAGTGTCGTCTGCGAACTTCAGGAGCTTGACAGAGGGGTCTTTAGGGGTGCAGTCGTTGGTGTACAGGAAGAAGAGCAGTGGGGAGAGAATGCAGCCCTGAGGGGCACCAGTGTCGGTGAAGCGGTTGTTTGACATGAATTTCCCCAGTCTCTCTAGCTGCTACCTATCTGTCAGAAAGCTGGACATATTTGGACATATGGGCATATTTGGTTATGGGCCTATTGATATTGGAAATTTACTTGGACAATAGCAACGGCTGAAATTCAGTTGTATTCTGTGAAAGAAATAAGTATGATTGCTTCTTTTAATTGCCTCTTACATTTACTAGGATGTTTCCCTATGCAAAATGCTTTGAAAATGCTGTCATTCCACTTATATGCATTTTCAGACATGTTGTCAAACTAGGCCTAAGTAATGAACATATACAGTATCTCACAGAAGTGAGTACACCCCTCACATTTTTGTAAATATTTTATTATATCTTTTCATGTGAGAACACTGAAGAAATGACACTTTGCTACAATGTAAAGTAGTGAGTGTACAGTTTGTATAACAGTGTATATTTGCTGTCCCCTCAAAATAACTCAACACACAGCCATTAATGTCTAAACCGCTGGCCACAAAAGTGAGTACACCCCTAAGTGAAAATGTCCAAATTGGGCCCAATTAGCCATTTTCTCTCCCAGGTGGCATGTGACTCGTTAGTGTTACAAGGTCTCAGGTGTGAATGGGAAGCAGGTGTGTTAAATTTGGTGTTATCGCTCTCACTCTCTCATACTGGTCACTGGAAGTTCAACATGGCACCTCATGGCAAACAACTGTCTGAGGATCTGAAAAAAACCACTGTCTTGCTAAAGAAGCTGAGGGTAAAGGTGATGGACTGGCCAAGAATGAGCATCTGTGGGCCATCCTCAAACGGAAGGTGGAGGAGCACAAGGTCTCTAACATCCACCAGCTCTGTGATGTCGTCATGGAGGAATGGAAGAGGACTCCAGTGGCAACCTGTGAAGCTCTGGTGAACTCCATGTCCAATTTGGACATTTTCACTTAGGGGTGTACTCACTTTTGTGGCCAGCGGTTTAGACATTAATGGCTGTGTGTTGAGTTATTTTGAGGGGACAGCAAATTTACACTGTTATACAAGCTGTGCACTCACTACTTTACATTGTAGAAAAGTGTCATTTCTTCAGTGCTGTCACATGAAATGATATAATAAAATTGGATCATTTTAATGAATCTGTGAACAGGTCCACGCAACTAATAGTCTAATCTTAATCGACACATGCTTTTTGCCCACAGAATGGTGTTGTTACAACATTTACCAGCATGGGTAGGGTGACCATACATGCCATTTTTACAGGACGCATCCTTGCCAGGATTTCTATATTGCCTAAAATATCCAGGTTTTGGCTGTTTGCACTGTGCAGGTCAATCATTGTGTGACATTCATGAGATATACTATAGAGAGCAGAGCAGACGGCTCCTTATGCTTTCGAATCGCTCTTGCGCCTACCTTGCTGTCTTTTTGATTGGTGTGCAGCAACACTTCAAATCAAACAAATGAACAAACACGTGCGCATATTTGCATCGCTTTGATCGTTCTCTGTAGATCTCACACGCAGCGCCACGATTGGTCGATTATGTACAATACCTGCATGTTATTGGTCAACCTACTTTGGATGTTTTAGGCAATATTAAAATCGTGGCCAGGACGTGTCCCGTTTTGGTGGATTATATAATTTGTATAACAGTTTCACTACAAATACCATGGTTAAACTATGGTTAGTGTAGCAAAACCATGGTTAATTTGTGGTTAACATGTTTTAACAGCATAACCATGTAGGCTATTTTGGTTTAATTTGGAGTAAAACCATGGTTAATTTTCATAAGGTAGATGGTGAAACTAAAGATGGATGAAGAAAACGGTGCTGTATTTAAAGATACTTTCCAAGGATTGACATCACAGTGGTTCCCAGTATTTTGGAACTGATGTGTGAATGGTGTTTTACCGGTAAGAAGATGGAATGCAGTTGCTTGTGTGAACAGCACATTTGTGTAGTAGCCTAATGTCTCTTATGAAATTTTTTTTCAGTCTTGCCATTTTAAGGGCTGTTCAAGTTCAGGTTCAGTTTATTTATAAAGCACATTTATAAGTAAAGCACATTTATAAGTGCTGTACAAGTAAGAATAAAGAGTAAAAAAGTTAAGTACACTAATAGCAGCAAAGCACTTAAAACCAAACACTCTTAGAAACTAAAAGCAACTGAGAATAAATAATTTTTGAGACATGACTTGAACTCAGACAAAGTGGAAGCCGATCTAATATGGAGTGGGAGCTTGTTCCACAGTGTGGGGCCGGCCACTTCAAAGGCTCAGTTACCCCTCGATTTTAGCCGGGTTCTGGGTATCTGAAGGAGAATTTTACCTTCGGATCTAATGCCTCTGGTGGGAGAGTACAGGTGAAGTAGATCGGACAGTTTACTGATGTTATCCTTTTTACTGGTTTTTATTTTATTTGTACAGCACTACGGTCAACTGCTGTTGTGTTTCAGTGCATAATAAATAGCCTATACAAATACCTGAGGGAAGATGTCTTTCACTTTTGTAAGTTAATGTTGTTAAATAGAGAAACAAAATTATACCTTTTTAAAATGTCTAACATCTAGTGCATTAGGCTATAAGAAGAGCAGGAAGAAGCCCTTTTAGTGGTGAGTGATAATTAATTTTATTTGCTGGGCTGTTACTGATTTGTGAGCTGCTTTTAGCCCAGGGCCCCGCAAAGGCTTAACTGCTTGTAACTGGTTTTCACTCTTTAAATCTCTGCTTTTAACGAAAGCATGTGATTATGTGAACTCTTTCTTCTTTCCGAAACCCATGACATTGGTGTTGGTATCATGATCTACTGTCTGACATACATAAAGACAGAGCTTTTTTTAAGTGAGTTGATAGTGTTGACAGTATTTGATTCCCAGCGAATGCTTGAACAAGTGAAATTTTTTAATGAACATACAGAAGAAAACCTTATACATTATTACTACAGTGAAAAATCTTTAAATTGTAATGCATACTGATAATATCCCTGTCTTTACCGTCACATTGAGAACGTTTTTCAACTGCATGTTTCTAGACATAACATATAAAAACTACAGAGAGATTTATTTCTGCAACATTGCTCTCCACTTGTATTTTACACTTGCCTGCTTCTGCAAGACTTCTCCTGTTTTCATCCCTTCAGTCCCAGAAAACAACTACAATACAATAGCTGTAGCTCACATTACATGCACATCATTCATTTAGCTATAGCACACAAGTCTTATAATCTCCTTGAGGGTTTAGTGAGCTTTTAAGCACAAAACCGATCTTATTCATTTTTAAACTTCTACTTAGCGCTAGCACTGTATAGTCATATAAGATTTAATAATAAGAAAACCACAAGGCTGCCATGGCAGTTTCATATGATAATAAAGCATCAAGCTATCAAAAAAAAAAAAAAAAAAAAAAAAAGCTTTTGCATTAGCAGGAATAGTCCGTTTTATAGCTTCTATATTAAAATGGAAAATAAGGACAGATTCAAATGATTCAATGATTCAGTTAATTTGTACAGCATTTTTAACTTGACATGAGTAGTCAAATCCAAAGGAGCCCTCCTTGTTGTTTTCTGTGCATATGCAAAGTACCACTGATATAGGTAAATTAATATTTCTTTTCACAGACAAACTTCCTCTTTTTTTTACAAGAAGCATCAAACCAAGATTGAAAGTTGCCATTCTCATCTCCCAGACTAGCACAGTTCTCTCCTGACGGATCCTGTTTTTCCAGTTATCAGGTTCTCTTGGCCCCTCTCCGAACCAGAACCTTTAAGAAAGAATCAAGCAAATGAGGGTAAAGGACACATGTTTTTCTCCCCTTGGAAACAATTGTAGCTGTTGATAAAAGTGTAGTTGTATGGTTAAAAAGATCACACATGCACAGTTCTTACTGTACTCCAGTTTCATTGAGAGTTTGGTTATTCACCCAAACCCAGTGTCCTTCAGTTTCCAGATCACTGAGACCAATCCAGTGCATCTCTTTAATTTTAGAGACCAGAAAATGCTAAAGGAGAGGATTATAACATCACACAATCAGTAAAATGTTAAACATTAAAGGTGTGCTATGTAAGGGTTTGATCTAGGGATGCTGATATTTTTCGAATCATTTTGGCCGATGCCGATACCGATATATTTCCTTTGTTTGGAAACAACACCAAGTCTCTTCTGTGGTTAGTTTTTAACAAGAACTTATTTGTTAGAATTACATAAACAACAATGAAGGTTTTTTTTTAAAGTACATTGAAGCTTTGACAATAAATATAAATAAACTATATATCAATCGCTGCACTTTTTCCCCAGAAAGATGCTGTGTTAACCCTAACATTTTGTCTTAAGATTTAACATTTGTGGATGGTCTAAAGAGTTGTAAAAAAAATTCTGAAAATCTTTTAGAACTTATGATTTGTTTATTGAATAAATTAATGAATAAATCAGTATATATGAAATTATTTAATTTACAAGTGTCATGTTTGTGATTTTTTTTTCATGTAAGCTATAGCTTCTGACCTTTAAATAAAAAATACTCATTATTTTATGACATAAATTACTGCTTTATTTAATCAGAAACACAGTCTAAATGTTTTTTTTGTGTGTGTGTGTGTGTGTGTAGGCTATTTTACTTTTAATTAAATTAGAAGTAGGCCAACAGCGCCACCTACAGATTAAAACTTGGAGGTTGCTGCTGCTGTCGCTGCACGTGCTATTACTGTTTACTCTAATCTAGCGTCATTCTGTATGTGCATTCTCATTTTAAATGCAGCCATCCAAAACAGTGAATCCAATCATCATTCAGACAAAACTTTGCATCAAGAATGAGCCACACTGCTGACCTGATCTAATCACTAGCACTCCCTGAGCACATGTGAGTTAAGGTATTCCTCTTATCGCAAGACATATCGGCATAATGGTTCATATCGGGCCGATGCCGATATTTACATTTAAAGCCATTATCGGCCGATTCCGATATCAGTCCGATAATATCGTGCATCCCTAGTTTGATCATTTTAGTGTTCGTTCATCTTTTCTTTTTTTTTTTATACTGTAATGCATTATAAAATAAAAATCAGGTAAAATTTTCAATCAATTTCAACTCAAATCAATATTTAACATCCGTGTAGTTGTTTATTTGGTGAAAAGCTGTGTAATAAGTAATATGCCTGCACATTATGCCTTAAATGTTCGTCGTCTTTGAACTTTCAAAGACACAAAGCATGTTATTCACAGAAGCACAAGTAAAATATTTAAACTCAAGCAAATATTTCATGTCTAATTATTTACTTATGTGCAGTGTAATAAGCTGGATAATGTACACTCTAAAAAACGCTGGGTTAAATACGACCCAGTGTTGGGTAAATATTGGACAGAACACATGCTGGGTTGTTTTCAACCAACAGTTAAGTTAAATGTTTAACCCAACCTTCTGGGCAGTAACCCAAACGCTGGGTCTAAACAACCCAGTCACTGGGTTCGTCCATATTTTACCCAGCACTGGGTTATATTTAATCTAGCATTTTTTAGAGTGTACAACTATTTGTTATTGCAAAGACAAAAAACCTTTAGCAGGGGCGGACTGGGGCTAAAAAGTGGCCCTGGACTTTTTGGCACAGAGTAGCCCATGCATCACACCATAAACCCACCAGCTCATTAGAGCAATGTTTAACACCACGTACTAACATAAACATTTTACGCAATACAGAAATAAAAATGCTTTTTTTATTATTATCATTGACATTCATGAATGACTGTCATGCTTTACATTATAATTTGTTTTTCCTGGTGTATATGGCAAATTGTAAATAATTTTGAAGAATTTTTACATGTCTCTTTTAGAGGGACAGTTTAATATCACTAAAGTTAAATGCCTACTATAATAATCAGCCCTAATGTCACAATGCTCTGCTCTGCAGAAGACTTGGAATGTAGTGAAGAATGTGGACTGTTTTTATGGTGCCTTTCATTTGCTTGACATCTCCTGTCATTTTATAGAGTTCCAGTTGTGGAAAAGAGTATAAAAACATTTATACTCATTCATACACAATACATACAAGAAACATTTCTGATTATCAATGTTGAACAGTTGTGCTGCCCAATATATATATTTTTTTATTCAACAAGGTTGCATTAAATTAATTGAAGTGGCAGTAAAGATATACTTATTACAAATTAGTTTATTATTTAATTTAAAATATATAAAATGTAAATTTTTGAAACATTTTCTTAGACACATACAATTACGGAAGAAATATACAGAGATCAAACATTCACTCTTGTCTGCTGAAAACTGACACTTTAATGTTTCTATGTAGCCTACATTCTGGCAAATAACGTAAATGGCATTCAAATCTGAGACATTCAAAAAAGCCAGTATAGTAGTTTGCATCCTTGAAAATTAATGTCTGTCGTTTAACTTTTTTTGATCGTAAACAGTTGGCAAATATTGCTGAATTGTCTCGTCATGTTTAGCAGCTTACCTCAGCTCACATTCAAATGCTGCCCAGCTCAGCTTCTGTGAACAGTAAATCCGCCTTCTTCGATTTGACTGGCTATTTCAAGCATTTTGACATTGATGAGCACTTTTGAGCCGCTGCATTGAGCCAGAATTAAGTGGGCTGCGCGGGCCATTCGTCTGGGCTGATGAAGGGATAGAGGCTACCTACATGTGGCTACTATAATTCATATTTACGCAATGGGCTGGCCCACATTGTACAGCGGCCCACCAAGAAAACTCCCGGTGCTTCAGATGGCCAGTCTGCCACTGCCCTTTAGTATGATACAAGACTGATCACCCTGTCTGAGTTTATTCTGCAATATCAACCTACTGGATGTACATTATCCAGCTGCACTGTGCTCTGGAATACTCGATTCTGATTGGTCAGTCGCAACATTCCATGGTCTGATGTTTCCTGATAATGACCATTGTCAATATCTCTCAGCCCTCCATGTAGGGTTGTTATCGCAAAAGAAACCCCTTCAGGGTGATACAAGGCCCTGACGTGAATCTGAGCACCCTGTTTATTTTAAGATAACAACCCGTCCATATACCCTTACTTATTTTTATTTTAATAATAGTCATAAGGTCTCAACACGGCAGACCGCATGAGGTGTTAAACAAATCCTCACCAGCAGGCCACTGATACAGTATATGACTGAATTCTTCATCTCATGTGAGTATCCATATTTTTAACATATGTGTTAAAAGTATGTTACTCTACTATCTCTAGTCAAACACTTTAATGAGGGAAAAATTACACCTTGGGAACTCCACAAACCACCAAAATCATCTGTGTGATTAAAACTTTATTTTCATTATACTCGTATGTAATATCAATTATAATTGATATGACTTGCCTGTTCTGATTGGCTGGTTATGGTGACCAGATCGGCTCCTTTTGAAACACAGAGATATTGACTGCTTGACCAGTTCAGTTTATCTGAGCTGAATAAATACAGCTTTCCGCGACAAGCTTTCCAGCCATCCACAGAGAGATTACAAGAATGAGCTGTAAATAATGAAAATCATAAATCATAAAGTTGATCATAAAGTTAATCGCACTGGTTCCATGTGCAAAAATATTCGATCACACTTTGTATGCAAACTGACACTCACCATCGTAAAAGGACAGCCATTCTCTAAGTGTGCTGTATCTGGCTGTAAGATCTTTAAACTCTTTCTTCATGACTGATGAAACGAGAATTAAAAAGGAGAAACAAGCTGCCATTTAGAAAAAAGAACTCAAGACTGAAGGAGTTTTAAATCCCAAATTGTAAAAAGTTTCTTTAGCTCTTTCATTTTAGGTTCAAGAAAAATGGAAAACCAACAGACATGTTCAGGTCCATTAATGAAACGTCACAAACATGTACTTTACCATTTATAAAACATAGTTTGTTTTCTCACTTGTGCTGTTCTTCATTTGAGCTGACAGTTGCATTGAAACCATGAAGTGCTTCTCATTCAGCGACTCAAAATCAGCAAGTGTATTATTATCTGATTAAAGACAAAACAGCAGCAGCAGTCAATTGCTTAACCAGTGTTTAAAACCAGCAACTTAAAGCTTATATTTTAGCTTTTGGTTCTGTAAATGAAATGCTGTAAATGAATATAATGAAAGGCAGACAAGTTGGCTTACAATTCAGTATGCAATTAGATTTAAGAAAATAGACCACCTGGTATTCAATATGAAATTAAGTACAATTAATTATATGTAATGAACTCGTTTAAAATAGTATCAGTTATACTCACAAAGGATGCCTAAAGCACAGAGACCTCCGAGAGCAATAACAAGAGAGAAACCCAGAACAATCAGAAGAACTTTAGTCCATTTTGGGGTAATGTCTTCTTTCTCTCGTTCTTGCATTTGAATGGAGTTAACTGGGGTTAGAAATTAAGTGTTAAAATGATAAAGTGCCCCAAACAAATACCTGACTTTTCCTGTTGGGGTCAGTGATGTATTTCTGAATAGGTACTGTATCTAAAACTATTCTTGAATTTCATGAATTACAAATTTAACAATTTATTAGTAGTACCATGTCTTCAGGTTCTTTAAAAAAAACCTCATGGCATTTGTGGGAAATTAAAACTAATTCAAAGAGGATGAGGATTTAGCAGTTCACCCCAATAACATTTGCTGAAATGCCTCAGGCCATCCAAGATGTAAATGAGTTTACAGTATTTCTTCATTTCTTCATTCAACAGACTTGGAGATATTTAGCATCACTTTCTCACCAATGGATGCTCTGCAGTGAATGGGTGCCATCAAACAGCTGATAAAAACATCACAATAATCCAAAAGTAATTCACATGACTCCAGTCTATCAGTTAATGTTTTGTGAAGCGAAAAGCTGCATGTTTTAAGTCCATCAAGTCTTTTTACTTTAAGCTCTTGCTTCTGGAATCTGATTTTAAAAGAACTGAGCAGACAATACATTCTGAATCTTACCTTTGTACTTTGTACACCTGAAGCTGGCATGTAAACATTACTTTCATGTACTGAATCCATTTCATGAAGCCTTTAAGAGACGTGCTCTTTGAACGTTTGCTGGAAACAAGTTAGCCGCAGACATATTAGTACAGTGTCATTTGTACAGACAGGAATACAAAAAATAAGCAAAGTATGCAAAGAAACAAATTAAACTTTATTAGTGGTTAGAGATCAGATGTGATGACATCACATAACATGACAATCATTACAAGCACAATGTTGATATATATATTATTCTAATATTTAATGGACAGTATAATAACATGCACTCACATTCTTTTTATATTTAAATAAAAAAAAATTCTGATTGTGAAATATATTGACATTAATTGCATACAGTGTAATATACAGTACACAACAATGATGGAGGTTTAATGATGCTTTTTTCACTATTTAACAAAATTTAACAATACTGTAAAATGGTATATTCGGTTGGACCAATATATATTTGAGACATGCAGGAAGTTACAAACCATTTTTTTTTTAATTATTCAATTTATATTTTTGTTTTTTCATTATATAGAAATTCAAAGAAATATAAGTGAAATATAACTATAAAAGCTTTTGTGTGAGCAGTTATAGTTTGAATGTTCCAGCAAAGTAAATTCCCATCATCAATGGAATGAAACTTACCTAAAAGTTTAACTCTAATCTTGTACTTTGTTTTTCAACTTTACTTTGTTTTACTCATTCATTATGAATGCAAGTTAGCCATATTGGTTTAAGATTTTTTAGGATTTGTCATTTGGAAACTATGAGATATTTTTCATCACACTGATTAATAGTTATAAAGAATCGCACTCCCTTTCGGAAATCTGGTAACCTTATTTTATATCACACGCCTCTTATTTCCTTCCTGATGCCATTATGCTAATGGCCAGTTGACTGAAAACAGAGCACAGATCCCATCCAATTGAGTTTTGCTTAATAATTTATGACTTTACAAAAAATGAAAAAAATCTACAATGTTTACATGTTTTAGACATTGTCAGGTTTTAAGCTGTATCGTCTCATGCAGGAGATCTCTGCCTTGTGCAGCGGCACACTTACATTAGTTTTGGGATTTGGATATAGGGTGGGATATTTATATAAAAAGGTTGTGTTTGCATGAACTATATGTGTTTTGATATAGTTTAGAGCTTCTGAGATTTAAGAAAGCCAAACAGAAAATGATAGTTTGGATAGGATCCTCTTTTTGGATTTGCTTATTTCGGAAGGGAACTACAGTTAAACCCCACAGAGAGGCCAGTATGCTCAGTGAAGACCAGGAAATCTTAATTAGATAAAACATAGGTGAAATCTTCCCCTCTTCCCTCCAAGATTGAACTACAGCACATCACTGGAACAGAACAATACATTCATGCAGAGAAAACCTGGTCTGACATAAATTTCTACTTATGATTCAATGTAACATTTATGATTCAGTATGCATGTGTATAGTGGATACATGGTGCGTTATTGACCTTTATGACCCTAGGCTTACTTGCCTTATGTCTTATAAAGCTATCATTAGAACAGCAAAATAAGAACAAACTTCAAACTGATAACTCTTTCTGTAAAATATAATGTTTATATAATGATTCAGATGAATTCTTACAAAACAAATACATACTTATTCTCTGGAAGCTGGGCTAAATGAGTAAACACTGTTACTGCATTCCTGACATGCGTCAGACCCTCAGATACCAAATGCAGACATTGCTTCTAACATATTTACCAGAACAGATACACTAGTTTTAAGAGAACTATGTATTCATCATATACAAACCCGATTCCAAAAAGTTGGGACACTGTACAAATTGTGAATAAAAAAGGATTGCAATAATTTACAAATCTCATAAACTTATATTTTATTCACAATAGAATATAGATAACATATCAAATGTTGAAAGTGAGACATTTTGAAATGTCATGCCAAATATTGGCTCATTTTGGATTTCATGAGAGCTACACATTCCAAAAAAAGTTGGGACAGGTAGCAATAAGAGGCCAGAAAAATTAAATGTACATATAAGGAACAGCTGGAGGACCAATTTGCAACTTATTAGGTCAATTGGCAACATGATTGGGTATAAAAAGAGCCTCTCAGAGTGGCAGTGTCTCTCAGAAGTCAAGATGGGAAGAAGATCACCAATTCCCCAATACTGCGGCGAAAAATAGTGGAGCAATATCAGAAAGGAGTTTCTCAGAGAAAAATTGCAAAGAGTTTGAAGTTTTCATCATCTACAGTGCATAATATGATCCAAAGATTCAGAGAATCTGGAACAATCTCTGTGCGTAAGGGTCAAGGCCAGAAAACCATACTGGATGCCCGTGATCTTCGGGCCCTTAGACGGCACTGCATCACATACAGGAATGCTACTGTAATGGAAATCACAACATGGGCTCAGGAATACTTCCAGAAAACATTGTCGGTGAACACAATCCACCGTGCCATTCGCCGTTGCCGGCTAAAACTCTATAGGTCAAAAAAGAAGCCATATCTAAACATGATCCAGAAGCGCAGGTGTTTTCTCTGGGCCAAGGCTCATTTAAAATGGACTGTGGCAAAGTGGAAAACTGTTCTGTGGTCAGACGAATCAAAATTTGAAGTTCTTTTTGGAAAACTGGGACGCCATGTCATCCGGACTAAAGAGGACAACAAGAGGAGTTGTTATCAGCGCTCAGTTCAGAAGCCTGCATCTCTGATGGTATGGGGTTGCATGATTGCATGTGGCATGGGCAGCTTACACATCTGGAAAGGCATCATCAATGCTGAAAGGTATATCCAAGTTCTAGAACAACATATGCTCCCATCCAGACGTCGTCTCTTTCAGGGAAGACCTTGCATTTTCCAACATGACAATGCCAGACCACATACTGCATCAATTACAACATCATGGCTGCGTAGAAGAAGGATCCGGGTACTGAAATGGCCAGCCTGCAGTCCAGATCTTTCACCCATAGAAAACATTTGGCGCATCATAAAGAGGAAGATGCGACAAAGAAGACCTAAGACAGTTGAGCAACTAGAAGCCTGTATTAGACAAGAATGGGACAACATTCCTATTCCTAAACTTGAGCAACTTGTCTCCTCAGTCCCCAGACGTTTGCAGACTGTTATAAAAAGAAGAGGGGATGCCACACAGTGGTAAACATGGCCATGTCCCAACTTTTTTGAGATGTGTTGATGCCATGAAATTTAAAATCAACTTATTTTTCCCTTAAAATGAAACATTTGATATGTCATCTATGTTGTATTCTGAATAAAATATTGAAATTTGAAACTTCCACATCATTGCATTCTGTTTTTATTCACAATTTGTACAGTGTCCCAACTTTTTTGGAATCGGGTTTGTACTACAAGAAGATGGCATTGGAAATCCACTCCTTCAATTTGTGATGAGTAAAAATGACACTTGACTGCATGGAGAAAAGATATGCAATTATGCAAATATGAGGATTCTATGCCAAACATCTGGCAAAAATCACTGTTCCTTTCACCAAAAGTATTATTAAAGGTTGGTCTTTCATGAAGGTTTTCAATGAAAGTGTCATGATTTGTTCTATTACCTTCCATACTTGCATTTCCTTGAACCTTCCTTCTATGAGATCCGTGAGATTTCAAACTATGAAAATGATGTCTTCTGCAACAGCTCCAGATGCTCTCAGTGCAGAAGTATGGCATGTTTTAGATATTATAATTTGCTAAATTCTTTTTAGATTATATAACAGAGTTCAGACAGGGAAAATACTGAACATTTTTGAGAACATTTCTTTTGTCTGTATAGAGGGTTGGAAAACAGCCGAATAAACTGGTTGTTTTTATTTCTTTTTTAGAACTGAATACTGTTCATCATGTTCAGCAATACCAAATGCTTTGAGTTTTTTAATTTTATTTAATCTTTTAAAATGACATTTCTAATCCATCATGGCTATTGCATTCTGTTTTTATTCATAATTTGTACAGTGTCCCAACTTTTTGGAATCGGGTTTGTACTACAAGAAGATGGCATTGGAAATCCACTCCTTCAATTTGTGAAGAGTAAAATGACACTTGACTGCATGGAGAAAAGATATGCAATTATGCAAATATGAGGATTCTATGCCAAACATCTGGCAAAATCACTGTTCCTTTCACCAAAAGTATTATTAAAGGTTGGTCTTTCATGAAGGTTTTCAATGAAAGTGTCATGATGTGTTCTATAACCTTCCATACTTGTATTTCCTTGAACCTTCCTTCTATGAGATCCGTGAGATTTCAAACTATGAAAATGATGTCTTCTGCAACAGCTCCAGATGCTCTCAGTGCAGAAGTATGGCATGTTTTAGATATTATAATTTGCTAAATTCTTTTTAGATTATATAACAGAGTTCAGACAGGGAAAATACTGAACATTTTTTGAGAACATTTCTTTTGTCTGTATAGAGGGTTGGAAAACAGCCGAATAAACTGGTTGTTTTTATTTCTTTTTTAGAACTGAATACTGTTCATCATGTTCAGCAATACCAAATGCTTTGAGTTTTTTTAATTTTATTTAATCTTTTAAAAATGACATTTCTAATCCATCATGGCTATAAATTTGGATTAAGTAACTGATTTGGGGAATTCTTAACAGAATCTATCTCAGACGTCTGCCCAGGACTTTTCCAGTAAATGTTAAGTGAGAACTTCAACAAGAGGTGTTACTCTTTTGACCATACATAATATCCTAATATTGATACATCACTGTTAATTGGCATGATTAGACACTCCGGTTTATTAGCATGAACTACAACATCACATGCAATGTAAACAAAACTTCATTAACTAGGCTAAGCAATTAGTCAAATGCACATGCACATACAAGCATGCATACAGTTTATCTTTGGCATGAAATTATGGTAATATTTGAAATGCAACAGCTGAAAGGAAGAGCGTGATTTTTATATATATATTTTTAATTTTTTTGTTAACACACCTTAATGACACTTAGTGCTAGTGCATCAAATAAAGAAATTAATACTTGCATGAACCTGCTGGAAAAGAGTGTCCTGGTGCAATTTGTTGAGGCTCCAGTTGATCTTTACTGAAGTTGTAATGAGGAGAGAACTGGTTTATTGTAAATCTTTGGCTAATTTTCATTTTTGGGTGAACTATCCCTTTAAGTGCTCTTATCAACCGTGAGGTTGTCACTCCCTCTGGAGGTGAGCGAGCCAATGAGAAGTTGCACTTTCGAAAAAGTTGACTCTTTGTTTTCCAGCATTTGTTTCTTCCAACATTTTGTATTGTAATTAAGGAAAATGACTTGAGGAAGCAGATAAGGAGTCCCTTTTGCAGCTTGTTTTTAATGAATAGTCCCTTTTGCAGCTTGTTTTTAATGAATAGTCCCTTTTGCAGTGAGGAGGAAGTACAGAATACAATTTGAAGTTCAATTGACCTGTGATTATAAATCCAAAATGTGTTAAAAATGAACTACTCTTAAACCTTTATAAACCGTTTAGTCCAGCTTCCGGTCTCTCAAGCAGGCGCGGTCCCGACAAGGCGGTTGAGCGTATGACGAGGCGCGAAATGCACAACGTGAGCTCCAGGGAGAAGCGCAAAAATCTCAGTCTCCTTTTGCCTTATATCCAAATCCTCCAACATTTTTCACTTGAATCTTCATTTTAATAGTTAGTGACAGGTGTTTTGTTTTCCTTTCTCCTCTGTGTTTCCGTGTTCGTCACTCTCTCCCAGGAGCTTACACGCCGAGACACGCGCTTCTCCGGAGCTTACATTGCACCTTCCTTCTATGAGATCCGTCAGATTTCAAACTATGAAAATGATGTCTTCTGCAACAGCTCCAGATGCTCTCAGTGCAGAAGTATGGCACGTTTTAGATATTATAATTTGCTAAATTCTTTTCAGATTATATAACAGAGTTCAGACAGGGAAAATACTGAACATTTTTTGAGAACATTTCTTTTGTCTGTATAGAGGGTTGGAAAACAGCCGAATAAACTGGTTGTTTTTATTTCTTTTTTAGAACAGTATACTGTTCATCATGTTCAGCAATACCAAATGCTTTGAGTTTTTTATTTTATTTTATTGAATCTTTTAAAAATGACATTTCTAATCCATCATGGCTATAAATTTGGATTAAGTAACTGATTTGGGGAATTCTTAACAGAATCTATCTCAGACGTCTGCCCAGGACTTTTCCAGTGAATGTTAAGTGAGAACTTCTACAAGAGGTATTGCTCTTTTGACCATACATAATAATATCCTAATATTGATACATCACTGTTAATTGGCATGATTAGACACTCCAGTTTATTAGCATGAACTACAACATCACATTCAATGTAAACACAACTTCATTAACTAGGCTAAGCAATTAGTCAAATGCACATGCACATACAAGCATGCATACAGTTTATCTTTGTCATGAAATTATGGTAATATTTGAAATGCAACAGCTGAAAGGAAGAGCGTGATTTTTATATATATATTTTTAATTTTTTTGTTAACACACCTTAATGACACTTAGTGCTAGTGCATCAAATAAAGAAATTAATACTTGCATGAACCTGCTGGAAAAGAGTGTCCTGGTGCAATTTGTTGAGGCTCCAGTTGATCTTTACTGAAGTTGTAATGAGGAGAGAGAACTGGTTTATTGTAAATCTTTGGCTAATTTTCATTTTTTGGGTGAACTATCCCTTTAAGTGCTCTTATCAACCGTGAGGTTGTCACTCCCTCTGGAGGTGAGCGAGCCAATGAGAAGTTGCACTTTCGAAAAAAGTTGACTCTTTGTTTTCCAGCATTTGTTTCTTCCAACATTTTGTATTGTAATTAAGGGAAAATGACTTGAGGAAGCAGATAAGGAGTCCCTTTTGCAGCTTGTTTTTAATGAATAGTCCCTTTGCAGTGAGGAGGAAGTACAGAATACAATTTGAAGTTCAATTGACCTGTGATTATAAATCCAAAATGTGTTAAAAATGAACTACTCTGAAATGGACCTCAGTTTTCTCAGTTTTCAGCTCCTCTGATGCTGGGACTCTAAATAGTGTTCTGTGCTCATCAGTGCAGCCAATGACAGAACAGTTAACATGTTTTTCTCAAACATTTGTCATGGCGTTAAAACTGGTACACAATTGTTGCTTGCAAAAACAAAATGACGGTGCCGTGGGTGGAATTAAGGGCGGTAATTTTATAATAAGATCCCCGTCATGGGGGGAGCAAAATCTGACGCAATCATTTTTTCATGTGCTTGCAGAAAGGCATGCCAAAACAAAGTTGCTGCCGGGTTGTCCTTTTTCACATTTTCTGGGTTGGTAGATGCACTGGGGACCTGATTATAGCAAAAAGTCAGATTTTCATGATATATCACCTTTATATTAAAATCCCCTATAATGCACAAACATAATAGCCTTAGTTTAGCTAAAGCCATTGTAGATCAGTCAAAATGTTGACTGTGTATTGACTATATCCACAACACTGCTATTTTTCATACATTGAAAACACATTGGGACCCCTGACTCTCAAGTTCAATTGCAACTTTGCTTGTTTATTAAACAAATGTGGGACCCCTTTCACATTAAACAAAAACTGTACCACTGAACTATGCATCTTATACTTATAATAGGAACTATGAAGTTTAATCTTTTTTTTTTAACACTTGCTCATGCCTCATTTTTTCTCAACAAATAAACCAGGACTGCTGCTGAATGATAGGTGCATTACAGCCCTGCTTTTGAAAGATTTAAAATTACTACATTGATGGGATATTAGAGGGATGTCTGTATAAAAAGCTGTTTTTGAAGAACTGTTATAGTTTTGCTGTTTTGCCACACCTTAGAGCTTCTAAAAAAACCAGACAGAACACAAACAGATATGTTTCACTGGAGGAAAATACAGCAATATTAACTTAACACTAATAAGCTATTCAATCTTTACACAAACACCTGTGCATATATAATATAATCCTCTTTCATAATGCTTCACTGATGAACAAAATATTATGTTATTAATATTTTTTCTCACAAATAAACTTTCTTTGAAGTTTGCAAGAAATATCAAACCAGCCTAGATGACGTTCAAAATAATTCACAACAGCACAGTTTTCTCCAGAGGGGTCCGTTACTCTCCAGTTAACAGGTTCACTTTGCCCAGATGGTCTCTTGTGCCACAACCTTAAACAGCACAAACAGGCGATCAAGGTTAAAACAATATAATAATATACAATGCAATAATATAGCTTGTAGATAATTTAACTGTAGTCCAACTGAACTGTTGAACTGTAAATTTTAAAAGGGCTTTAACTTAACTCTTTTTTTTCTTTTTACTATTTTTATATATTCTGTTACATTATTAAATATTTCTTACTGTAGTCCAGTTTCAATTAGAGTTTGGTTATTCACCCAAACCCAGTGTCCCTCAGTTTCCAGATCATTGAGACCAATCCAGTGCTGTTCATTAATTTCAGAAGCCAGAAAATCCTAATATATAAAAAGCATTTCTTAACATTTTTATGTAATTACTGCACACATACATTATTCATCAATGAATCTATCATTTATGGTCATTAGGAGTGTATACGGTACACAAATATGATTTATTATTTGAATTTCCTGATAAAAAACAAAACGGAAAAAAAATACTGTTTTCGTTTGTTAATCGGTACACATGCGTACCGAACCGAAAGAATGGTTCGGTACGAATATATGTACCATTACACCCCTAATGGTCATACAGTTAAACTAAATATACGAAGTTAAAAATTCAGTAGCGAGATTTTGCAAGTTTGTGTGTGTTACAGGCCTACTTGTGTATTGCTTATTTTTCTGTTTTGTGCAAATATACTTAAGGCTGACCTTGACTAAAGATTTTTTCTAGTGGACTAGCAGTCATTCAAGCAATTAGTCGAATAATCACACTTATTGATTTAAATACTTAAATACATACTAGCAAAAGTATGACTATGAATGTGTCAGAAAACATAGCAAGGAGATATTTTAGTTATTTATCAATAAACAAGTGTTTTCTGTGAGTGTAAACAAATAAAAGCAGCCACTTTACAGTTTTAAATGATCTATTACTCTTATCTGTATTTACAAAAATTCCAGTGTATTAGAAGTTATTTTAAGTTATAGATTGTTTCTACATATTGTGATCAAAACCTGTCAAACTACGGTTCTTGGATTCATGAGAATATTTTCCAACATCATTTATTTCTCAATTTCTAAGTCTTACCTGTTCTGATTGGCTGGTTATTGTGACCAGGTCTGCTCCTTTTGAAACACAGAAAGCACGGCTGCTTGACCAGTTCAGATAATTAGAGCTGAAGAAGTACAACTTTCAATGAAAATTGGTTTCACAGTTCAAAGTCTTTGCTGTGAATGCTGAAATAATAATAATTTAAAAAAAAACCCATAGCAGTTAATATTGAGTTCAAATGTCTCTTATGTAGACCTTTTTCTTTATGCACTGTTATGTGAAATGTTGTTCTACAGGGTGCAATGAAATATGTTTTACTCAATTGTGTTGTTAGTTTTCTGGGCAGACAGTTGCACTAAAACACTAACATCTGATTAAAGACTAAATCAGCAGCAGACAGTGATGTCATGAATTTGTCAAGCAAAATTTGCATTGCTGGCCATGCACCAAAAATCCAGGTATAAATAGGCCAGTGTGGCATTTGCTCACTTGTTTTGTTCTGAGTCGTCGAGAAAGCATCTCAGCTCTCTCAGTGTCAGTTCATAGTTGTGGCATAAAGGATACAATATCTCCTATTCCTCTGTAAGGAAATGAGGGTTACCATACGAGGCTGAGTATGCCATATGCCCCAGGAGCCTCTGAAAGTATTTGAGGGGGACTGCTGTTTTGTACTTGAACATCTTCAAGCAATTCAGCACTTAATGAGTCATTGCTACCATGTCCAGTTCTACACCGAGAAGAGAGATACTCTGCACAGAGGAGAACCTCTGCGGGTGCCTGGCGAACTGAATCGCGTAGCCGAGTCAAGGGTTCTGAGCAACCAGTGGGATGGTATGGAGAGTGCTATCCAAGAGCCCAGACACCATGCCAATGACCTCAGTGGAACTACATTCAATGTACCTGAGGTGGGGTTCCCGCAGCACTGTGGAGGAAGGTTCACTATGGCAGAAGACTTATTGTCAGTCATGACACATGGTGATGGGTGAGCAACACCGACACTGGTCCTCAGATCTGGGTTTCGCCGAGTTTCATTCTGCTGACTTGGCAACAGTCTGGCACATCAAAAAGTGAGGAGGCAATGCAACTGCGTCCGAACAGGCTTTGATCCTTAAATTCAGTGCCTGGCTGTCATGATAGCAAGGGTCATGAATGTGTATGCGTATGACCAAGGGAATAAGGAAATTGCACTTTTATTGATAGTTTGACCATTTTCGTCAGCTCCATATGCATTTCTGGAAAGAAAGGAACTGGGGAAGAGCATGGACTGACTTTATGTCAGATTTATTGAAACATATTTTATATAAAGAACTAAATAAGCTGCTCTCTAGTGGGCAGAATGCTAGAGCTAACAAGCCACAACTAATGGAAAATAATTGTTCTAATGAAAAAATAATTGAAAAATGTTACCCTTTCGGTCTAAAAATCAATGATAGCAAAAATCAATGATAGCTTTAACTTGTCGTTGCTGGTAGATGACCAAGGTATAAGTGGGATACCACATGTCGGGCAGTTCTTTACCTCCACATCGTGCATTAAAATCATTTAATGCACACCCAACCATGGATTATACCTTACTTACTAACCAATAAAGATTATTGGCTGACAAATTGGTGCATCCCTACACTGTTAGACATTTCAAAGGATTTTTACAGTAACTAACTGGCAACGCTGTTATATAACAACGCTGTATAATCATTCTAACATAATCTTGATATCTGTTCTCTTCTCAGAAGTTGTTCAGTATTTTACCTCTTATCCACATTAATGAGCAGAATAAATTCTTAAAGACGCCAGTATTATCTTACCTCTGTACTGAGTGCATCTGTGATCTGAAGTTGTTGTTGAATGCATGCCATCATTAGAATAGACTGGATCCATTTTGTAAACCTGAAAAGAGACTGTGGGTGAATCCCATTTCTCTGTCTTACCCCTTCCCCTACGTCTTACCCCTAGCCCTTGTCCCTCGAAACCGAGTGGTAAGCACTAGGGGTGAAAACATACCACTATGAAATGAGACACCACTTGGTTACGGTTACGTCATCATACACCGTCGCTAGCTGGCTGCTACGTCACCAGAGCCGACAACTGTCGATCACGAACTTTGGATCGTTTTACAAACTTGTTAAAACTGTAGACATGCATGGAGTCCATTCAAGGCTAGTCTGCGGGACTGTTGTGCAAATCAGCAATGTAACATTAGCGTCGCAAACTAGCGATTTTTTAAAAACGTTTCAATTAAGAACATGGTTGCAAATATATATGTACAGGACTGTCTAGAGCACAAAACAAGACTGTCGTAATTTTTAAATAAATTATTTAAGCCGAAAATACTTGATTGTTGCCGGTTGCACAGTGTGTTCTGGGTACCCCTTGGTTTCAAGTAAGCTCGCGAAAATGCTTGGTTTTAAGGGGTATCTACCCCTTCCCCTTAGCCCTACCCCTCGATCAAAACGAGAATTGGGATAGCCCTTACTCTCACGTGAACGCGCAAAACTAAGGGGAAGGGGTAAGGGGAAGGGGTAAGACAGAGAAATGGGATTCACCCTGTGTCTGAGACAGCAGATTGAGTGTTTTCCAGAAACACGGAAGCATCAGAAATATTAATACAGAAATCACTGTCATTTGTATAGACGGGAAATACAATAAGTAGTAAAAGTCAGAGCCGCCCCAAGGCATAAGCGAACTAAGCGGCTGCTTAGGGCCCCCGTGTCCACCAGAGGGCCCCCAAGAGTAGCCTACATGTTTATTTTATTTTATTTTAATTCGAGATATATTATGTCAATGGACAGTGGTAATTATACGAAAGCGCAATATTAAATAATTAAAATAATCTATACATATCATTTCATTATTTTATTATTTAGCGACGTGTCATGCAGGCACAATAATGACCATGTTGATATGGACGCTGCCATGTGGATCTGTCGGATTAACAACACGTAAATTGACCTATTTCTCCCGAAATACATGAAAGAAAGTGTCCAGTTAACTGGGAGAAAAACGGAGTAAACTTTATAGTAACCTACACAATGTGTATTTGATAAGAATAAAACACATCATCCATTAGGCTAATAGAAGGATTATTATTGCCGCTTTCCATAGAAATCAGTGTGTAGCTTATTTAACAAACTAAATGTCTTTTTTACTTAATTGAAGTGTATTTTATGTCTGAAACCTAAAATAAACTTTATTCGGTTGAAAACACTGAACAGTTATGAAATATAAAAAGCAATGAGCGCCTCTTTCTTTTTTCATTTTTTTTTTTTTTCTGAGCTCGTCTTTCTCTGGCTCAGCGCCAGCCAAAGCGTGGTGCGTCAAAGGGTTAAAATCCATCGCGTTTTGGGGGTGAAGGGGGGACAAATTAAGCATGGGAGTTTTGTGGCACAGCTAATGATGGTTTTGAGAAACGCACCCCTGAACTAAGACAGAACTTTTGGGAAACGCACCCCTGATCGGCTCAGACCCCCCTACCCCTGTTAATTAGTATAGCCTAGGTAGGGTATCTTTTTGTTTTAGGGAAGTTCATGTTTGAACATCAAAACATCAGCAAATAGACTTCTTAATATATTATAATATAACACTTTACTTAGTTTTATATGAAAGTTTTTGTCTTCTGCATAAAAATAACTTTCCTGGGTATATGTTTTTGTAATAAAAATAAGATTCTGTCTCATAACCTGATAACAGCTTAACATTATTTACTTTAGTGTGTCTTTGCTATTATATTCCAATATCATTATGCCTCAATTAGCTAGATATAGATTAAGAGTTGTTGTTTTATATGTACAGATGCTCTCTGCTGTGTTTAATATATATTATAAAAAAGTATGACTTGTAATTGTCACACTTCACTGCAGGAAGGACGCAGGAGTCGCGGAGTACACAATAAAGAGTCTTTAATAAATCCAAGAAACACAAACACAGGGGAATATCAACACTGGAGCTGTGAGAAGCACACGAACATAACATGTAGACCCGACAAACACTAACTGAACGGACTGGGGCTTTTCAAGACAGGGAAATCAGGGGAAAACAAGACACACCTGGAGCAAATTAACACAATCAGACTGGGGAGAAACTGGGTCACAGTGAACACATGGGGAGCAAAAACACAACAAAACAGTCCAGGGGTGACATTAATAAAAGTACAATTTCGATTTATATTTATGTTGTTAAAATAACATTCTGTTCTGTAAATGCATTGTCTTCTGGTGTATTTAGCTACTTTTCAGCACACCACATTAAGTATGCCACTTAATACTTTAACACTTTGAATGTTAAAGTGCAAATTAACACCTGACCACTCTTGTAAGTTTGCAACTATTACAATTAAAAATCACAGAAGGGTAAAAACATGCCAGGCAAACAATGGTATGATGTAAGCAACACAGCTACAACAAACAAAACTGATAATGGGTGTGTTAGATTTATAGTGTGCGAATAATCAAACTTTGACAACAAGCAGTCATATTGGCGGCACCGAGGGGCCCCAAATCAAATTCTGCTTAGGGCCTCATAAAGGCTTGGGCCAGCCCTGGTGAAAGTACACTGATTTTAATCATACATAGTCTTTTTTTTTTTTTTTTTATAAATATAAACTCAGTCATATTGAAGAGATTGCAGTATATTCAAAGAAGTGTTTAATGTTCAGTTATGTAGTAAATTTAAAAGAATTTCTGGAGGTTATGTTAAAGTTTTTATGGTAATCATTGACAGCAATGGTCCTAAAACCAATTAATCTATTTGAGTTCAAATTTACTTCTAGCATACCACAGGTTTGCAAATGTAAATACAATGCACAAGTAAGAAGTTAATGACATTAGCACAAATGTAATGCCATAAAATAAAGCAACAAACAGCATAGTCATGTATAGCCATCTGACAGCGTAAGCTTCTTCTTCACAATGGTAACCACAAAAACATGAACAAACTATTTTAAATGTGCAAATAACTGAACATCAAACACAAACAGGTGTCTGCGTTCACTAAAAATGTATAGATAAAATAAAGATCACTTAATTTCCACATCTACTTTCACTGTTTATTTTCAGTAAAAATGAGACATGAAGTCCCAACACAAATGTGTGAAGTAAACTTCATTATTACATATTTCAGTGGATTTAACCAAATGAAATTAAGCTGTGACAAATTGTTCAGCAATTAGGTCGCTTTAGCTCATTAAGTAAACTGAATATGCATACAAAAAAAGGAAGGAAATGGAGGAAGTAAAAAAACAAGTCCCTCTTGATGCTTGGTTTTCATAAATTATATTTTTATTCGGTGAGGCAGAAGTACAGTTTATTTTTTATGAAATTTAACTCCAAAGAACAAACAAAATTTCTTTCCTCTTGTAAGAAAAACTTTAGTCCATTTAAGAGTAGGAAACAGATTAGCTGTGATTAGAGACATGAATAAACATTGTTTATATTGTTATATATTCTTCTTTCTTTTCCCATCACATATCAGATCGAAAAGACATTTATTTTCAATAAAAATGAAGGAAATACTTGAAAAGTGGAAATAAAATGCCTCACGAGTATTTAATAACAAAGAGTTTATTGGCTAGGGGTAGGTGTAGGTAGGGCTTTATTGTCCCAATAAGGTAGAAATCATATAATAATCTTAATAAATATGATCATTTACACTCAATATGTTATTGCATACTGTTTTATAAAGCATACCGAGGAGCAAATATCTGCCACTACAAATAATATCTAACTAGGTCTACTATTTACATTTAGGCTAGCTATTGCAAAGAAAATACTGATATTTTTACATCATGCAAATAGAATCAAATGTTATTTGCACTTAGTGTAAGAAGCATATATCATAATGAAAATATGCTATTTTCACTTACTGTAGCCGCTGCCAAAGTAAAATAAAGATTAATTTAAGATGCTAACCATATATTTCTACCCATATATGGTTATAATTATGAAGATTGTACTGTATCTTGAACATTGTATTGTATTGTATCTTTGATGAGTTGTTTTAAAAAAAGGTTAAAAAAACAAAAAATAAAAACAAGCACTTTAATGTTAATTTTTTTTTAAATAAAATAAAATAAGCACTTTAATGTTGTAAAAATAAACAATTTATGTTCTGTTAGATGTGTTTTGACTACTCTTTGTATGTTGTATAATTATACCTCTAGGTACTTCCTGTGTCCCCATAATTCAAATAGCTTAAAAAACATACTAAATTGTGTGTGTGTGTTTAAAGTTTTCTGTGAGGGTAGGTTTAAGGGTAGGATTTGGTGTCGGGGATAGAAAATATAGTTTGTACAGTATAAAAACCATCATGCCTATGGAGAGTCCCTGTAAACTACACATACCAAAGTGTGTGTGTGTGTGTGTGTGTGTGCATCAAAAAAACAACACATTAATATACAATGGTGATTAAACTTAAACAGTTTTAATGCATACTTGCAAGCCAACCAGAATCGAGTATTCAGACAAACCATGCTATAAAACAATATAACATTGATATTTCAGTCAATATTTAAACAGGCAGGTGTATTAGAGCAGAGTTAGATCTGAAGTTTGCTGGGAAGTATAGCCCTTCAGGAACATAGTGGCAGAAAGCACATTTTGGCAGAAACCACAAATAGAAACAATCAGGAAGTCACAAAGCCTCAAACTCAGAAAGACTTTACACCACATAAGTTTTGTCATTCTTCAAAATATATTGATGGTTGATACTGAAACCGTATTTGGACAATGTTGATGGGTGAATATGATATAATTGACATGCCTTTTTTTCCCTTTACTGTCACCTTATATGAAAATCTTCAGTAAAAGATTTTGCTTCTGAATGGATCTGGAATTGTGAACTTGCTTGGTGTGCCGATTACCTATTGTTTTCATTTTTTTCATGAAATCATCTTAATGAATTTGTTGAACTGAATCGACTGTTATCAGCCCCAGCAGTTCTTAAATCAAGAGATCACTGAAACTGAAAACAATTTCAGGTTAACAACTAACATTAACTCATGGTATTATTATAATGTATATTAGTTCCAGAATGAAAATGGCACAGTAAAAGGTTGTGTTCTTTGTTACTAAAGTTTATGACCTTCATTTAGGAACAAGTCATGCAGAAATCTGGTTAATTTAAGATGTGCAATGTTTGACAGCTGCTGCAATAGCGACATCTAGTGGAGAATGGAGAAAAAAACCATGACAAAGAAAAGCATTACTACTGTCATAATATAAAAATTTAATTGATGCAGTTTTTATGGCACGTACACAAAATAGTTATTATCTTTGTCCTTATGGTTTACTTTAAGCTAATTTTTATTCTGCTCAGAATATATCTGTAACTGCATGGGTATCGTCTACTGATAGGGATTTACTGACCATAGTAGTTTAATGAGGTAACTAAAATCACTTCTTTAATGATGCATCTCAAATAAGTCCAGTAAAAAGTAATACAATATGAGTTATTAAAAAAAAAAAAAAAAAAGCCTTTGTGTGAGTAACTATAATTTGAATGCTCTAGCAGCATTTAAAGCAAAGAAAAACATGCAAATAAAATGTTCCTGAGTCAACTGTTGTCATCAGTTAAGGGGAATGTGTGTGTGTGTGTATGTATATATATATATATATATATATATTTATACATACTTATACATACTTATACATACAGTGTTGGGGAGTAACTAGTTACATGTAACGGAATTACGTAATTTAATTACAAAATAAAAGTAATTGTAATCGGTTACATTTACTAAGAAAAAGTTTTTTTTCACACAAACTCCCACATACAGATTTAATTGATTTTTTTCATAAATTGCAGTTACTGCTCTAAAATATGAAACACCAATGTTTCAAGAGTTTAGAACAGGGCTATTCAATTAACTTTGTTTGAGGGTTATTGAATTGACCATTTGAAGGGGGCCAAGGGGGTGGGGGGCCATCCTGATCTTTTTCTGGGGGGCCTATGAAATTGGAAATTAAATTTAAATGCATATTCAGCAGTAAAATTAACTAATATTACCAACAGTGACATCTATAAAAAGGTTAACATTAGTGCTGTCTGCCATTCAGTTAAAAAATAATCACACATTTTTTAATTAATAAAAAAAAAAATAAAACAAAAGTGACTAAACGCATATTAATATATTTGTGTTGTCATTTTCACACTGAACTTCCAAATTAATATAGAAACAACATAAAGATGGTATATTTTAAATGTGTTTAATGGCATCTTTTTACTAGCCTATTATTAATGAAGTATCATTGATACAAATAATGTTACTGTTATCTCTATTAAATCCATTTTCCCTTTCATTTTAGCCATTAATTATAGCTATTTAATATTACAGTATAATTGAAATGTTATATTATTTTTAACCTTTAATAGGCTTTGAAAAATTACAACTTTTTATAAGTGAACTTAAAACAATCTTCACATAAACTATAAATTGTATGCATAAGCTATATTGATTATTCTTTATTCAAGCTACAAAAGTTAATCAGCAAGCAGAGCAGTCGAGTGATTTCTCTTTTTCTTAAGTTCTTTGATTTCCATCAATCACAGACTGCAGCAGGTTTCACTTTAAAAGCAGCGCTGTTTCTTTAATAAAACCTGATGCACATGATGCGGATGTGAAACATAGGCCATCCAATTTTCTCCCAACTCTTTTCGGTCATTTAGGATTTTACAACTGATTTAAGACTGTGTTTATGAGGTAACTCGCCAAAACCACGTATTTTTACATCATTGTGTGTGGTTTTGTCCACTGAAGCGCCTCAGTTTATGAGTATAGCCAAATGCGCAGATTTTCAAACTATATTTCCTGCTTTGATGATAATCTTCGTCCAGTGTCGGCGCTATTTCTCGCCAGACGTTATGACCGATAACACTGTCTTTAAACTTGTTTAAACTAACGTTAGAATTGTGGATATCTCATAACTCCCTCACATGAGTGCTTATCAACGCTGCTATTGATCTATTGATCTATTGATGTTGCGGTCTCCGGTAGATTAATGTTATTGCGTCTCTCCCTTTTCTTTTTGGCTGGCCCGGGCCAGTGTTGCCACCTTGGGGACAAACTAGCTAATTAGTGCAAGAACCAATTCAAGGCTAATGTGTAACTTGCTTACTCTTCCTCGGGCCGGATGAAGATGATTGGCGAGCCACCAGTTGAATAGCCCTGGTTTAGAACATGCTTATTCGATAACTCTTTTATTTCCTATATGGGTTTATGTATAGTTATGCATATTCCAAGGAATTGTTAGATTCCAGTGTTTCCTGTCATAGCTATGCAAAGATTTGATTTCAAAAACAATATCATAGCTAATAAAATATTTCTAGTTACGATTTTAAATATGTATTTAACTCAGAATGATCTGAAAGTAAGTCTGATTTTTGCGGTAGCTGTGCTTCAAAGGGGACATTGGTCTTCCACAAGTTGGTATGATTCTTTAAGGTCTTCATGAAAGCTCTGCAACATACATTGGTTAGAATTCCTCAGTGTTCGTGTAAAACAACACCCTTTTTACCTTGCTCTGTTCACAGCAACTCATTTTGGGGCATGTCTCTTTAAATGCTAATCAGCTCTGCTCACGGCCCTTTCTTCCGTGGAAGAGCAAAAACGATTTACAAAAAATCATAAAAAAATATAAAGTGTCAGACTTACAGAGGTGCAGCTGGATCAGGAACAATGGGTACTGATCTATCCTTCAGTTTGAACTTTTTAACAAAATCTGCCTTGACTTGTCCCTCGTTCAGAAAGCAGTGTGGAATAAAATTATTTGTGGAGACATAACCTAATGTAGGTGTATTCGGTGGCACATTACCATTTAAAACAAAACTAATGCACTGCGTCGTCAATGGCTCTGATGTCGGGGAAAAAATAAGACAGTACTTCAGCAGTTGTGGGTGGGGCCTGAGCAACATGACATCATACTGCTCAGAAAATCAAAACGGCTTAATAATTGAGACTGTTTAGGATTTTGGGAGATTTAAAAAAGGGAGTGAATGGATTTTTATCATTTGTGACTCTGGACGACAAAACCAGTCTTAAGTGTAAATTTTTTTAAATTGAGATTTATACATCATATGAAAGCTGAATAAATAAGCTTTCCATTGATGTATGGTTTGTTGTATTTCCATTGATGTATCGGACAATGTTTGGCTGAGATATAACTATTTGAAAATCTGGAATCTGAGGGTGCAAAAAAATCTAAATATTGAGAAAATCGCCTTTAAAGTTGTCCAAATGAAGTTCTTAGCAATGCATATTACTAATCAAAAATTACATTTTGATACATTTACGGCAAGAAATTTACAAAATCTCTTTTCATGGAACATGATCTTTACTTAATATCCTAATGATTTTTGGCATAAAAGAAAAATCGATAATTTTGACCCATACAATGTATTTTTGGCTATTGCTACAAATATACCCCAGCGACTTAAGACTGGTTTTGTGGTCCAGGGTCACATTTTAGGGTGGTTGTGTCCACATACTGCTAAGATACATTTATATGCAAACACCATGTAAAAGTGAATTTTCCGTGCAATGTCTACTTTAAAATTGAAATATAGGGTAAACGTACCTATTAAGCTCACCAAAATCTACATTGAGACATTTTTAGTGCACAAGATATTGGTTTGAGTACAAAAAGTTATGTTAAAATAAAATATTAATCTCTCACACAAAAATATTTTATTTTATTTTAAATGACAAAAGCATTTCAATTAAGATATACATCATTCAATTCAAAAAGTCTGGCTGTGCTTAATGGGTAAATTTTTGTACCCTTTAAGCACACCCCTGTTCCCATTAAGCTCACATTATGTTTTATAAAAAAATTTTGTTTATTTTAAAGAAAATGTTTAAAGAATATTTATAAAAATATATATTTTTTTGAAGGTACAAAGTCAATCACAAAAAAAATTAAAAATAAAAATAGAACACTAAAATCAAGCAACAAGGCATTCAATTTGATCAGTTATATATTCAGTGAAGTGTCATTTAAGCACATTGCAACATCTAGGCTAGTCTACGTTCAGCTAAGTAACACATTCAAAAATCAAATAAAACAAACCAATAAAACATTTAATTCATGGGTATGAACACAGAAACTAGCCTCATTATGAAACCTCTTTTTAAATGAACTTATCTACTTGTCAACTTAGGGTAGTCTCTTATGGCTGGAATACACTACACAATTTTTGCTCTGATTTTCCACAGATTTACAGTCTGGAAAAGTTGATGCTAGTTACCAAAAATCAGAGCCAGACTGTAGATTTGAGTTGGCAGAATCCATAGAAAATCAATTAACTTAACTTAAAGTGACAACCATCAGTTTATAAGTAAAGTCTGTTTATGAAGTATTTACATAGACGTTCAATGTGGAAGAGCTTAAAGAGAGCACACTGAGCTTAATGGGAGAAGCAACAATTTTTTATCAATTTAATGTAATAATTATTAAAATGACAGGATTTTTGCTAAATAAATAGTCTAGGTCAGGGTTCCTCAAATCTTTCCCTGGAGGGCCAATCTGCTGCAGAGTTTAGCTCCAACGCTGATCAAACTCACCTACCTGTGATTTTCTAATTCTTGAAGACACTGATTAGCATGCTCAGGTGTGTTTGATTAGGGTTAGAGCTAAACTCTGCATGAAAGTGGATCTCGTGGGCCAGAGTTGAGGATCCCTGGTCTAGGTCATGTATTAAGTTCATACATATTTTAATATGAACAACTATTATTAACAATATCTATGAAATTATACTTTTTCTTATTGATGTCACACTGAAGCTGTGATTTTCATAGTAGTGCACCCTTTAAGCTCACATTGAAATAACAACCTGGTCTCATAAAAATTCGTACCTTTGCGCACTTTTTGTGCGACACCATTTTACGTACCTTGCTGCACGTGTCGCCGCAGTTCAAATAGAAATGTCCACTGAGTGGCGCTAAAACACAGGTTCAATATGTGAACCCTGGCACGTTTTTATTACGTATGTAGATATTGGTACGTATTGCTGTTTTTTTGTTACGTTGCTTCAGATACGTATTGCGGCGGTTCATAATTCAAATAACCAGGGACTGTTAATGCTTTATCGTGTTGGAAATATGCCCTACACCAAATCCAGCCCTAAACCTACCCGATAGTGTTAACAAATGCAAAACTGATATAAAAACATATTAGCTGATGCAACTGTGCTATTTGAACTGCCTTTTACGCGGATTTTAACTGCTTTGTTGAACCGTAGTTACACAGGATTCAAACCAGTGCTTCTCGTCTCCTAAGTCCATCTCCGCACTCCGTGAGCTACCGAACAAACTTATTATCTTTGAAAACCCATAGATATGAAGCTGGATGTGTGCAATGCTAACGTTCAAAAGCATCAGTTTTCAAATCTCCCAGCATATTAATATTGTTTTGAAGTCATAGCATGATATTCTTCAAGTAATTGTGTGAAAATTACGCTTTATTAATCGCAACTCGGTAAATTTGTGTGAAAGTGTTCATTTATTTTGGAAACTGAAGTGATTATGTACTTATTGGTACGTATTTCATGTCACGCTAAAAAGTGCACCCAGGTACGTAAATGCCATGAGACCAGGTAGTAAAATAATATGAAATCTTTAAAAATTGCAGCACTGTAAAACTACAGACCAGCAATAAACTGTCCATTTATAATATTATGGATGTAAAAGTACAAGCCAGTAATGCCTGTGAAGTAATATGTTAGCAAAGCACACAATTTTATACAGCTAGTCAGCTAACTGTGTTCTGTAGCATAACTATCTTTTGGATCTAATGTAATTATTTCCCACCTCCAAGTTCCAGGTTATAATATGCAAAAGTGTGAACATTAATCTCTTAATTTTACAATAAATAGTGAAACTTAAACAAAATAAAGGCATAAACATCTAAAAAAAAAAAACGCACATTTTAGGGGCTCCTCTTTTGGTGAAAGTTTTTAGACAGCTTTCAAAATGGCTGCCAGACAGTGTGAGCACATGGAGACCCATATCTCAGTGTGCAATAATCTGATTGACTTGAAATTATAGGAGGTATATAATAACAAACACATCAACTGATTAAGACATCAAGTAGGATAATAAATTATTTTTTATTTTTATAATCTGATCTCAAAAATGGAAGTGTGCTTAATTGGTACGTGAGTTTAATAGGTACGTTTACCCTAATCTTAATTCAAGTGATGAAGGATCAAAAGTCTGACAGAAATCAGTCGAGTACTACTGTAAGGTTAACCCTGCCTGCTTTACATGTTTGAAAATGATTAACAGTTGAAATCATTAGAAATTTAGAAAAGTAATCAAAAAGTAATCAAATGTAATCAGTTACATTACTTTAATAAAGGAATTGAAAAGTTACACTACTTATTACATTTTAAGTAGGGTAATTTGTAATCTGTAACCTATTACATTTCCAAAGTAACCTTCGCAACACTGTATATATATATATATATATATATATATATATATATATATATACATTATATATACATACAGTATATAAATAAATATAAACAGTATATATATATATATATATATATATATATATATATATATATATATATTTATTTTTTTTTCTTTCACAGATAAACAATTTCTGCTTCTTGCAAGAATTATCAAACCAAGCGTTTAAATTGCCATCACTATCTCCTTGATTAGCACAGTTCTTGAGATGGTCCTCACTGCAGAACACAAGATCCAAGGGGCGAGGTTGGATCCAGATCCAACTCCTCCCACCTTACATATACCTAACCCTACCCTTCTCCACCCCCTGATCCCTAAATCCACCCATCTCCACCGCTAAACCTACCATCTCCACCCCCTAGATGTGGATCCAACCCCTCCCCCTGGATATTGTGCTATGCAGTGAGGGGCTACAGCAGTGTTCTCTCCAGATGGATCCTCATATCTCCAGTTATCAGGTTGACTTTTCTCAGATTGCCTCTTAGTCCAGAGCCTTGAGAAGTGGAAAGAAGTCAGTGCTACTGCACATGCAACAATTATTATAAAGTTGTACTGTTCCTGTATTATTATTCAATAGCCTATGTTTAAAAATTTTGTCCTATTGTACTTTGCTGGTTATAGAAGCAACCATTTACATCTTCTACAGCATTTGTATATTTGCATTTTTAATAAAAAATAAAGTGCTGTGGGATGCTTATAGTTGCATTATAATTTATATGTTTGCTGTATATGTTTATGAAAAACATTTGACTAACATTTCACAAAAAATATCTTATACTCTTAATTATGTTCTTGTTGCTTGTCTGCTGAATTTCAGCTATCATGGGTTTGTCATTGAGAGTTTTTGTCAGCAAATGTCTCCTGAAACACTACTGTGAAACAGAAATGTTTGTCATGTAAATTGAAGAGAGTACATAAAAAATATTCCCAGTCTTACCTTTGCTTTGACTGTTGCTCATCTGAAGCAGTGAAAATGAAATTTGAATTTTCATAGACTGAAGCCTATGAAAGGTAGATGGGGTGGTAGATGGGAGTCGTGGTTCACCGAGCATCTGCGAAGGTCTTGTGCCTCCGCACTGCACGTTGGAGGTAAACGTGAGCTGAGTCCCACACTCTCTCGGAACCAGTGGTCAACAGCTGGAATCTCTGACGGCTCTCCTGTCCACAGGAAGAGCGGTGGCTGGTACCCGAGTATGCACTGAAATGGCGTGAGGCCCCGGTGTTGTTTTGTTGCAGGGAGTTCTGTGCATACTCGGCCCAGGGGAGGAAACGGCTGCAGCTGTGTTGATCGTCGTGACAGTATGCCCGGAGGTACCGTCCGAGTTCCTGGATCTTACGCTCAGTCAGGCCGTTTGTCTGGGGGTGATAGCCCAAGGACAAGCTTACAGTGACTCCCAGTAACCGGAAGAATGCCCTCCACACTTGGGAAATGAACTGTGGACCTCGGTCTGAAACTAACTCTTCAGGAATTCCGAAATTTCGGAAAACGTGGTTAAATAGATTCTCTGTCCAGAGCCCGGTACATTGTGAACTGAGCCCAGAAGGGATTGTTGTTGGGAGGTGGGTACATACGTCTTCCCTTCTGGGCCTCCCAGCAGAGCAGGTTCGGTGAGAGTGGCGGCTCGAATCTCCTCATCAAGATTCCACTGAATGGGACTCACTATCATGGCTGGAGGGAGGATTGGTTCAGGATCAGAGGGTGAGTCTGGAGAGTGCATTCGGGAGAGGGCATCGGCTTTGTTATTGCTACTTCCGGGGCGGTAAGTTATGGAGAATTGGAATCTTGTGAAGAATAACGCCCAGCGGGCTTGACGTGGGTTGAGTCTTTTGGCGTCTCGAAGATATTGGAGATTTTTATGGTCGGTTATGACTGTAAATGGATGAGTGGCTCCCTCCAGCCAGTGCCGCCACTCTTCCAGGGCAAGTTTGATGGCCAGTAACTCCCGGCTTCCGATGTCATAATTCTGTTCCACTGAGGTTAATTTCTTGGAGTAGTATGCGCAAGGATGGAGGCTAGGAGGCTCACCGTGGTATTGGGACAGCACGGCCCCAACGCCGGTGGTGGAGGCGTCCACTTCCACAACAAAGGGAGCGGTTGGGTCAGAATGGTGTAAGATAGGGGCCGTGCTGAAGGCTGTCTGAAGTTTCACAAATGCTTTGTGGGAGTTGGAGTTCCAGGACAGGGACTTGGGCTTTCCTCTGAGTAGAGAAGTCAAGGGGGCTGTGTGGAGACTGAAATTCTTGATGAACCGGCGGTAAAAGTTTGCAAATCCTAGGAACTGTTGGAGCTCTTTAACGGTCTGGGGACGAGGCCACTTCCTGACTGCATCTACCTTCCCCTGGTCCATTTGAATCCCTTCTTGACCGATGATATAGCCTAGGAACTGCACCGTGGGGTGATGGAACTCGCATTTCTCCAGCTTCAGGAAGAGATGGTGTTCGCGGAGCTTCTGTAGGACCTGCTTAACGTGTTGGCGATGTTCGGCCTTGTTCCGGGAGTAGATCAATATGTCGCCGATGTACACAATCACAAAGCGGTGGAGGAACTCCCGGAACACCTCGTTCATGAACCCTTGGAAGACTGACGGGGCGTTGGCGAGCCCATATGGCATGACGAGATATTCATAATGCCCTGATGGAGTGATGAATGCTGTCTTCCATTCATCGTCCTTCCGGATGCGAACGAGGTTATAAGCGTCCAGCTTGGAGAATATACGGGCCCCACGGAGTTCCTCAAGGGCGGCCGGGACCAGGGGAAAAGGATATGGTAGTTTCACCGTTTGGGAATTTAGAGCTCAGTAATCTATGCAGGACCGCAAGCTCCCGTCCTTCTTACCCACGAAGAAGAAACTCGACACCGCCGGTGAGGTGGAAGGTCGGATGAATCCCTGGTTGAGAGCCTCCTTGATGTATTCCTCCATTGCCTCCAGGATGGACAAGGGGTAAACTCTACCCTTGGGGAGTTTAGCTCCAGGCAGCAAATCGATAGCGCAGTCCCATGGCCGGTGTGGTGGTAGTTTGGTGGCTGCCTGCTTACTAAAGACATCCTGGAACGCCAAGTAATCAGATGGGACCGTGACTTCTTCCTGAGGCTCGGGACTTTCAATGAGCGTGGAGGCTACTTGAACGGTGCTGGATCTCTGGGAAGGAGTGGGTAGTGACGAGAGGCAGTTTCGGTGACAGTGTTCGCTCCAGCGAGTCACTTCACACGAGTCCCATCTGATCTCTGGAGAATGGAGCACGAGCCAGGGGCGTCCCAAGATGATATCCACCGTGGGTCCCTCCAGTACCAGAAATGTGATCTCCTCCTCGTGCAGGTGACCAACCTTGAGCCTCAGTGTGGGAGCTCGAAATTTAACCCATCCACGCCCTAGCGGTTTTCCTTGGATTGTTTTGACTCACAACTACCTCGGAAGCATGGCGCTTCCGGGGTAGTTGAAGACGCCTCAATAGGTCCTGGGAGATGAAGTTGCCCGAGGAGCCCGAGTCGACGAGAGCTGATACTGTAACAGAACGATCATCGGTGAATAGTTGAACTGGTAGTAATGACAGTGTTGAAATGACGGGATCCAACTGAAGTGTACTCACCGCAGGGCGTGGAGGTCGGACAGGGCAGGTTCTGATGTAGTGGTCAGTAGCGGCGCAGTAGAGACACAAGACTGCCGCCAGGCGTCGCACCCATTCCGAGGAAGTTATTCACTTGCATTGGTTCTGGTACTGGGGAACCCGTAGCGGGCGCGACAGACTGGTGGGCGGTTTCTGTGATGTGCGAGGCAGTGAGACGCTGAGAAATGCGGGTGGCTCTCTGCATAAAGTTCTCCAATCCCACGGAGTCATCATAAATGGCCATATGCGCTTGGATGCGGGGACCCAACCCTTGTCGGGAGGCACTGAGCAAAGCAGCTTCATTCCACCCGCTAGTGGCCGAAATTTCAGGGTATAGTCGCGCGTGGAAGAAGTACCTTGACGCAGCCGCAGCAATTGATCGGCCACCAAGAGCTTTCCTGTAGCATAGCCAAACACCTCCTTGAAATGGTTAGTGAACGCACTGTATGAGTTGGTTATAATACTATTAGCATCCCATATGGCTTTTTCCCACAACAGCGCTTTGCTTCAGAGAAGTGAAATAAGGAAAGCTACCTTCGATCGCTTGGTGGAAAATTGCTGAGGCTGCATTTCCAAGTAGAGCGCCACTTGCAGAAGGAAACCGCCACACTCAGCTGCGTCACCCGCGTAGGTAGCAGGCAGGTTCCATGGGACTGACAGAGGCAGACCGCGGAGGTGTTGGGGGAGCCAGGGAAGCCCGGAGGGTAGTGACGAGCTCCTCCAGGACCTCCGCTGGTGTGGATGGATGGGGATCCATCTGGTTGACGGTCCAGGTCCAGGTCCAGGTCCAGGTCCAGTCTTCTGTCACAAAGCAGGGTCTAACACAACAGGTAAGCGACAAACAAGATGGTTTATTGAAGGGAACTTGGGGAACAGGAACGAGAGAGGCAAATGGCAGGTGAGTGAGCAAGATGTTATGGGTTTCAGAATGCTTAGCTGTGATCTTGATGCAGTGTCTTTCTTTTGCAGGAGGGAGGGTGAACTTGGATCAGGTTTCTCAGGATTTGATGGAGGATCAGTGGAGAGTCCAAGGGGTAAGTATCGCAGGTAAGTCATACGTTAGAGGGAGTCCAGAGCAGTCTGTGAAGGTGAACGGTAGACCGGACAATGAGAGGTAGGGATGTGTGTGTATATATGCTGATGCTGATTAGTGGCAGCAGGTGCGTGTGATTAGTAGTCAGGTGACTGTGAGCGGGTGATTGTGCTGGGTGGTGACCGTGAGGATTGTGACGGATCCCTGACAGTACTGGTGCCCAGTTTCACTTTTTGGATGCAAGTTGTAATTCATGGAATGTATGTATCCAAGAATGTTAAAAAACAAACAATGCAAGACTCCAATATTACAGACTGACATACCATCTATTCGCAAGTGGTGGTGTCTCCAGATTCTGGAGATATTCTCAATCGCAAGGTAGTACACATTTCAAGCAGTAAAACATTGGTCTGCTTTACAATTATGCTATATTAAAAATACCATACTCTGACTTTTGAAAGGGCATGGGCAGCACTTCGGCCAGCGCTTTGCCTTCTGGACAGAGGAGCCAGAACAGCTGATGGCAGGCACCCTACCACCTATTTATAGGATTCCTCGACCCCAAATAGTCAAGGTATGGCCAAACTAACCAGACAACCATTTTCACGTATGCATTCTATACAGGTAGGTCTCAAAAAATTAGAATATTGTGGAAAAGTTTGTTAATTCAGTAATTCAATGTAAAACTTGAAACTCATACATTATATAGATTTATACAACAGTTCAAGTCAAGTGGGTTTTATTGTCATTTCAACCATATACACTGTGTATAGTGAGACAAAACAAAGTTTCACTGTGGGTCAAGTGGTGTTACATTTAAGGTATATAAAAAGACATTTGGTACAGGTTACATTTAGTGCACACAGGCTAAAAAAAATAGTGCACATACATTATTACAGTGCATCCGGAAAGTATTCACACCCCTTTAAATGTTTCACCCTTTGTTACATTGCAGCCATCTCCTAGAGACATTTGTGTTCATTTTTTTTCTCCTTAATCTACACAGTACCCCATAATGACAGCAAAATACAGAATTGTAGAAGTTTTTGCAAATTAATAAAAAATAAAAAACTGAAATATCCAGAATTTCAGAAATTGGAACCTGCCCACACTGCCAAAAGTACCAATACCTGGTTTAATGACCATGGAGTCACTGTGCTTGATTGGTCTGCAAACTCATCTGACCTGAACCCCAAAGGGAATCTATGTGGTATTGCCAACAGGAAAATCAGAGGTATGAGATACAACAATGCAGGTGAGCTGAAAGCTGCTTTTAAAGCAACCTGGGCTTCCATAACCCCTCAGCAGTGCCACATGTGGATTGCCTCCATGCCTCGTCACACTGATGCAGTATTTCAAGCAAAGGGAGGCCCAACCAAGTGTTTAGTGCATATACGTGAACATATTTTTCAGAAGGCCGACATTTCTGTATTAAAAATCCTTGTTTTTTTATTGGTTGTATGTGATATTCTAATTTTGTGAGATACTGAATTTTGGGTTTTCTTTAGCTATAAGCCATAGTCATCAAAATTAACACAAATAATGGCTAGAAATATTTCACTTAGTGTCTAATGAATCTATTTAATGTATGAGTTTCACGTTTTACATTAAATTACTGAAATTGACCAACTTTTCCACAATATTCTAATTTTTTGAGACCTACCTGTATTTTCTTTGTGCATCTTATGGTTATATGAGTTAGCAGATGCTTTTGTCCAAAGTGGCTTACAAATAAAAACAATACAAAAGTTAGCAATTAATAGCCTAATGAAAATACCATAATATACAAACCATAACTCATAATAACTATTTAATTTATGCTGAAAAGATGTCTTTAGGCCCCTTTTGAAAGACACAAAACATCTTATGTTATAGGGTAGTCTTAATTTATGGTTTTTACTTTATCAAAGGAGGAACAGGTAGAAGTGGAGGAGCTGCCCCTCACATTGAAACATATGTACCAGGCGGAATAAATTGTGAGGAACAGTCCTGGGCTTTTCACTGGCCAGGTGCAAGAACCGTCATACATGTTGATGAATCATGATGACCAAATGAATGCGTGGAGGGTGCTGATGGAGTCGATGGAGTGGGATGCCAAGGAGCCTTTCATGTTCATTTTTGAAAATATCCAGGACATGGAAACATTCATGATTATCTGCAGAGACACCCTCAACCTGAGAGTAAATGCTGGACGTGGGGTGCACAGTCACCCACACACTGTTTGTTAGTGTGTGTGAGAGTGAGTGGCAATTTTTTCTAATTTGTTCTTTTTTTCTCATTTCTTTATTAAAAATACTCTGGTTCACTAGTTCACCAATACGTCTCATGTCACTTCTGTGTGCACACTATGCGTTCTTTCAAGTCATTTCCATTGTCAGTTTGAAATACTCTATAATGCTTCCCCAGACTTGTTTGTAGTTCTTTCTTCATTTCACGAGTTCACTCGTAAACTGAGTAAAGATTATGCGTATTTGGTGTGCTGTCCACGGAGAGGGCTCCGAGCTCGGTAATTACTCCCGAACCCAGGGTACTCCCCCTGTCCGGGGAGAGGGGTCTGAGCTTGGCATTTAGCCCGGACCCAGAGCGTTCCCCCCGAGTGCTCCTCCCTGTGCTGGGGTAGAAACGGGCTGAAGGTGAGGAGTCGGGGTGGTGGAGGGATGCTGGACAACGAGAGATAATGAAGGTAAGACTGCTTTGATTATTTATAGGGGTTCTCTCTCGTGCTGATTGGATAGGTGGTGTAATTACTGATGATGAATTGGCCGTGTTAATTATCTGTGCGAGCTCCTCCCAAAATTTGTTAAAACATCACGTAAGTGCAGATAGTCTAGGCAGAAATGCATATTATGTTCCTTATTGACTTCTGTAAACACCATTGAAGGGATTATTTTCCTCATTTAGATTATATAGCTGAATATATTAGCCTATACAGACTAATACAAAATTACTCAACTTAAAGTTAACTAATATTAGCAGCTTTTAAAAAAAAAAAAAATGACACGAACCGTCTTTGACAATACTACTGACCTCAGATCGAAACACGGCAAATTAAGTAGGGCTAAAATGATTATGTATCAAACCCCCTACCTCCTGAAACATGGACCATCTGAAACTTATGAACCCTTTTTTGTGCAATCGAAGTGTGCTACACACAGGTGAGTGGGCCTGTACACTCTCCTCCTCTATGCGCACTACTCACTTTTCACACACACTGCTGTGTGTATACAAATCCCACAAAAAGACTCAGTAATATATGTATGTTTACATGCTCATGCACTACAAATCATCCTGCACTGTTCCCCAGCCAGATGCTGACTCACAATGTTTCTCTTCGCACATGTACAGTATTTATATGAAGCACTCGTATAGTTTGTATTGTTTGTATTTTTTAGTTTATGTATAGGTAAAACATTTTTTTATATATAGGATATTTATAGTCAAATCTATCAGTAGGATAGTTGTGTATAGGTTATATTGTTTTTACTTCATTGCTGTATGCCTGTATTTATGTAGCACCGTGGTCCTGTGAGGCACGACATTTCGTTCCACTGTATGCCCCGCATGTAGCGGAATGACAATAAAGCTCAACTTGACTTGACTTGACTTGACTAATGCCATACAGAAATGAATCACAAAGGGGAGTATGGAGGAAACTGAAGGTTTGCAGTGACAGAAAGACTCAGACTTTATTCCACATGTAACCAAAATCGTCTATGTTCATGTAGAAAAACTCCTTTATTATTTTGGATTGGCAACCAAGTAAACACATCGTAATGCATAGCGTAAGCTACATTTAAAAATATCAAAATAGACCCGCCGTGAACTGTTAAATGAAAAACACAATGTAGCCTACAAAAATATGCCGCTAGTTGTGGGGCCTGGCCGTCAAGTGTTTCATCGGATCGTGCAGGTGGAACGGTGTCGGATTGACGCAGTTGCTCTCCACTGACTGCGCTGGCCAAAAGCATGATGGGAAACGACTGACTGACGATCATTGGTTCAGACAACCGTGATGCTGCGTTCTCTTCTAAAATGTTTTATTTTTTTTATCTGATTTCATGCGATTATGTATCTAAATTATGCATGAATATTTCCAAACACTATGACAGTGCGATCTCTGTGAGATATGTGATTGTTGCCATATTTCAATAAAACACAAAATACATGTTTGTATTAAAGTAGAAATGGATGACAAATACGAATTTCGTATGGAATTAAATAGCGAGCACTTTGAGTGTCTTGTTCATCATATTTATATTCAGCAACAGAACTGAAATCATATCATCTTTATCAGCAGCACAGCACATGAGTGAGAATAATGCGATATCTGCCTTTGATCTCGTAGGTTTTATGAATTCTAAAAGTAGGTTCTACTTCGAGAGGACAGAACTGTCCATCAATGGCGTAATATCCACATATCCTCAATTCCCTCTTGTAGAAACTATGGCAACACAAGGACACAAATGCTGCAGTGCAGTTAATCTAAATCCATTACGGCTGTCGCGAATAAATTGAAAATGAAAATGAAAAGTGTTGACAGCAGCATTCAATTTAGATCTGCTCAATGTTGCGCCATGATTTTTAAATGCGTTTTTACAGTGTTGCGCATAATAACCAATCACAAACGAGTTTGTTGAGCTTATGAATGCAATGACCAATCAGAGTCGTTCAGATTAGTTTTTTTCTCACTGCACTCCTCGCCGACTGAATTCAGCTCTCACGCGAATTCTCTCATCATAAACAACAAAGTGCAGATGTACATATGTATGAGATTTATTCATAAAATCGTGTATAGACAGCTTTACTGATTATGAGGCGAGTTTTTGAGAGTGCTAAACTCACGCTATACCAAAGTCAGTCTATGTTCTTTGACAATGTAAATGTTCTTTGCTTGCTTTCTCTGTATAATTTATTCGCTGTTTAAATACCTGTGGAAGGTACAGGTAATAAAAATAATAATAATTACCTCATCCATGAACATCCTTGATAGTGTCATCAAGCTTCGCCTTTGTTATTGTTTTGAAAATGCGACCTCTAGTGGCAAAAACTTGCATATTGTGCCCAAGGGGTAACGTGATTTCTACCGAGGGGAACGCTAGAGCCCTGCATTCTAGCCCGGACCGGACGGCCCCGACTTTTTTACGCCTCTAGGGCCGGGCTTCGATCGGACCAATTTTCACGTCATAGTTCAGACGCGGGCCGGGCCTCGGGCCTGTTTTAGGCTTCTCCTTATTTTTATATTTTAGATATTCATCAATTAGTGATGAAAAAAAATTGCCACGCTGGTGGAAACAACACGAGACCGTGCCGCGACTGTGAAGAGCGGCTCGACGGTGTTTAGAGTCCCACAGCAGCAGCAGAGAGCGCGCCATCAGCGCAGCTGAAGAGTTCTGCGTTCAAATACAGGGTCATTCTACAGAAACGTCCACTTTTGGTATGGCAAAATGTCTTAAATTTATTTTATTTTTTTTACATTTAAATTTAGAGATTATTAGATTACCTTTTGACTTTATGAATACATATAAATGACAGCTTAATTTTTTTTTTTTAGCTTTTTTTTGCAATTATTTCAAGATCACATTTTTTGTCACTGGTGTTACCTTATTTAGCAATGTTAAATCTTGGTGATTTAACTTCTTCTGTGAAGCCTTGGGTAAGAAATCTGGGTGTCATTTTTGATGATAGTTTAAAATTTGACAGACAGATAAATACAGTGGTTAAGTCCTGCTTTTTTCAGCTTCGACTTCTAGCAAAAGTAAAACCTATCCTGTCTAGTAAAAATTTTGAAAAATTAATTCATGCCTTTATTACTTCTAGATTAGACTACTGCAACTCGCTGTATTTCGGGATTGGTCAATCAGCCCTATCCCGTCTGCAGTTAGTTCAAAATGCAGCCTCTAGGCTTTTAACGAGTACCAAAAAACGGGATCATGTTACACCAGTTTTACACTCTCTGCACTGGTTGCCTGTGCGCTATAGAGTAAATTTTCAAATTCTTCTTTTAGTGTTTAAATCATTAAACGTTTTGGCCCCTGCCTATCTATCAGAATTATTGATTGAACATCGGCCCCTCTTGTCTCTCCGGTCGTCCAACCAGAGATTATTATGCGTCCCAAAGTCGAAGTTGAAATGCAGGGGTGACCGCGCTTTCTCAGTTGCTGCACCAAGATTGTGGAATGCTCTGCCACTCTGTATTAGATCTGCACCTTCACTATCTGTTTTTAAATCCATGTTGAAAAACTACCTTTTTGAATTGGCATTTTATCAATAAGTACTTTTGAATTTCAATTGTTTTTTTTGTTTTTTTTTTAGAAATTGCTTTGTATTGTCTTATTTGAATTGCTTTTATTGTGCAGCACATTGATCAACCCATGGTTGTTTTTAATAGTGCTATATAAATAAAATTGACATTGAAATTGACATTAAATGTTTTTATGAAATATTATTTCTAAAAATAAAAGAAATCAGCACATGTAGTCAGAGTTACAGAAACATAATGAAAATGCAAGAAATAAGGAGATTGTTTTATTTATTTAATGTGACAGAAAAAAACAGTACAGTATAACAGTACAACAGTACAGTATAACAGTACAGCTCAGTTGGGGACACTTAATTTTCTAGCGATTATCGCCGATTTGATTGCATAGATACTATTAAACTAAACTGAGCTAGACAATGACATCTCTGAATTCAATAATGAAATGCTTTTAACTGAAAATTGAGTGTTTAATCTTATCATTATACATTACTGACACTCTATCCTCCAATTTGATACTGTTAAGTGCTTTGACAATCTGTATTGTTAAAAGCGCTATATAAATAAAGGTGACAGTAACACAGTACAGTAACACCAGTGACAGTAACACCAGTGACATACATTAGACCTGATATACTGATCGTCACTGGTGTTATCCATAAGGAAGGTAACACCAGTGACAGTATCACCAGTGACAATTTTCATGAAAAATGCATTTTACAAAATGTCTGCTGCAAGGTATGAAGCCACATGTTGTCAATCATGGTATACTCACTAAATTAAGTAGTTTAATCCATTTGTATTATAGTTTTTTTACATTTCCCTAAATAAATAGGTCACACCAGTGACATCAACTAAAAGATTCACATGAAATCATGAGATAAATGAGAAAATTGATCATAACTGAAAAGAAACAGTGGACTAAACATGGGCCTTTTTTCATATATGTTTAGAAAATAGGAAGGAGGAAGTCGAGTGATGTCATCAGTTTGATTTTTTTATTCCAAAATAAAAGACTTTTGTTAAGCGGTAACACCAGTGACACAACTCCAGGGGACCACTATTTTCATTATATATTTTATAATATTGTTTTGGCATTTTGTTTTATTATGCCATTTATATCATATATTTGATAGTTATGAATAGACTTTTGTATTTTAAATGGTAGAAAATCCTGTTTTTGACCTCAAAATAAAGCACTTTCCTGCTGTACATGGCTGTGGGGACAAGCAGTTTTGTGGTACTTGGAATTCTATATAATTAATAAAAAAAAAAAAATGCCACATTGATGGCTCAGGAAGGTGTAATTATTCAAATAACATATTGTTTCATTTTAAAATATATATATAAAAAATGTAACCCTAATGTGTATTTCAATTGTAATATTTATTTAAAGTCTAGGGACAGAAAAGTGGACATTTCTGTAGAATGACCCTACACGCAATAGGCTGAAGCTTGCCACAAAGCCCCAGCAAAAGTAATTACCATGAATGTGTCCGGGGGATATTTGGGTTTCACTTTATTTTGATGGTCCCTTTAACACATTCTGTTGACTATAAGTAACATTGCACTTACATTTCTACCAACTCTCATTAGATTGTTAGTAGTGTATTAGTTGACTGATAGGGTTAGGTTTGGAATAAGTTGACATGTAGTTGCAAAGTTACTTACAGTCAGTAGAGTGTCTGTTGAGAGACCATCACAATAAAGAGTTAGCAAATATGAAGCAGACAGTCTACTAATAATCTAATGAGAGTTTGTTGACATGTAGTTGCAACATTACTTAGTGTCAACAGAATGTTCAAAAGGGACCATCAAAATAAAGTGTTACCGATATTTGAATTATTTACTAATAAAGTGTTTTCTGTGTCAGTGTCACAAAGATGAAGATGATGATCCTGACTCACCATCTCCTCATTAGACGCGCCTTTAGAGAGAAGTGCATATTCACAGATTATAATGAAAGCGTTTTTGTTATCGATTTGATTTATTTCGTTAAGTAGTAAGCTTTCTATAGATGTGTTTATCATGTCTGTGAGTATTGTGTTATTTTACTCTATATTTTGATATTTACTGAATATGGTATTATCTTACTTAAAATATGATGTATGATCATGAAAGCAATCCATATACTGACTAATATGCTGAATTATTCTAATACTAGATGTCTTAATACAGATCATGAAATATAAGAGGCCATCCATTGTGCAGTACTGGTGTAGGAACAGAATTTAAGGAGAAGATTTTCAAGGTTGAAAGTGATCCAAAATAACACCACTGTTTCGTGGGAAAGCACATAGAGAGTCTATCCCATAGACTTTTGAATACTGGTGTTTTTCCATTAGTGTGTAAACTAATTTAATGTTGCAGAATCGATGTAGCCATTCTTAAACAATGGTGGATCTGACCAAATCCCACCAATAAAAATAGGCCAAGTGGGCTGGTAATAAATTGTGGCAGAACCAGACAAATTTAGTTAATAAAAAGGATGTGTGGACAGAAAGAGAATTAGAGGCAGTGGATGAGGCAGCTGTCTTCTCGGCGTCTTATTTTGGCATCTGAAACTCTGCTTTTTGAGCTTCTCTGACTTCATTGAAGAAATCTACTCTCTCGAGCCACGACATGAGGCATGTATTCGGTTCATTTTTGTGAAGTGCTCCTGTTCAAGACGAGACGGCAGAAAGTAATGTGTTTTTTGAACATATTCTTTTACCCCAAATACACTAAATAATGATCTTTAAATATGACCCCTTTAATTGACATGTGGTCACGCTCCAAAATTAGGATGTTCTTGGCCATCTGAATGGCAAATATAAAAATATTTTAAAAATCCAAAATGTGAAACAATCCCATTGAAAAGAGGGACTAAAAAATGCTGCTCAAAAATGTGAAAACTACCACATATTTCTTATTATAACTATAGTATCTAGTAATGCTTGTGTCGGTAGCAGGGTTGACAAAAATAGCAAAACATGAGGTAGAAAATAGTTATAAAATAATAAATTACATAGCCTGAGATGGCACAATACAATTTCTTGTCATTTTAAGGTGTCTTCATTTCATGGATATTTTAAAAAATGTTGATTAAATTAAATTTTTTTTTTTTTCCAAGTGGAAAAGGCACCGATTTCGTGGAATGACCCCTATAACAATATTCATTGCGATACTGTAGCAAGCAGCAATGGGACATAGCACAAGATGTCAAACGTGGCTGGTTAGCATGTGGACAGTTAGCTTCTGTTGGTAGATGCTGTAACTACACCATTCTTGACAACCTTTTCACAGTATACTACATACAACAGCATAAAAGTAGTATAGTTCCATCACGATTGGAAACTGCGCTATAATGTAGTTGAATAAACACAAGGTCAAGGTGAGTTTTTTTTGTTTGTTTGTTTGTTTTTTATAGGCCAGAACCTTAATAGCAACATGAGAGCTGACCAAAATGCTGCACTACAGACAAAACATGACATAGGCCATTCTACAAAGAAAGTCTTATAAAAAGAGAATACAATTTACAGATCATCAAACAAATATTAAAGAAACTCTGCTAAACAAATTACGTATAAGCCTGAGAAAATAGATGTTTTAGGAGATGATTTGAATGTTGGTAACGGGCCGATCTAATAGAGAGAGGGCGTTTTGAGATGTAGGTTGTCACTAGAGGGCGACAAACGCATACACAATGTGAATCGTCTGCCCTGAGAAATCTGTCCACATGCTAAGGTAATAAATTAACTTTTAAAAACAATAGTGCATGGAGCTCGTTTTGAAATGATGACCTGACAATAAAACATTAATGGTTAATACTTAAATGAATAAACGTAATATGATTCATCTCCTAGCTGCACACATTGACATCAAAACGTTAGCTTACTGGTGACCACAGAGTTTATTTGAGATATTTGGAATTATTAAGATGTGTATTGGGTTACATTGTGACCATAGTATGTTTTCAACATCATAAGTATTAAGATTAAGCCATTTATATTCATGCCACTACAAATTGTTTTGCTTGTCAGCTATTTGGAAATAGTCTTATTAGAGGTGCTATTGACCATCAGTAAAATTTGCATCACTTTCACTATGTTCAACACAATTTGTCAGTTGTTTTGCTGTTCTCCAGTTTAGCATGAAAGTGTGTGTGATTTTCAGGTACACAGATCCTGATCTTTATCTCCTGAGTTTCACTAAACCACAGGGCAATAACAGGAGGGATTCATCAGAGGTCAAAGTCATTAACCGCTGAAACACACTAGGAGTGTGAACCAACATGGCATTTTCTACACCAAACACACCATAGGATCACATACCAAAACACTCTGTCAACACTACACACACACACACACACACACACACACACATGCAAGCTTACCTTCCTGCTGCTGCTCAGTCTCTCAGGATCTTGTATTTGCACTGGTCTGAATTTATTTAAAAAAATTCAGTCAATAAGTTTTCTCTGTAACATTTATAAAGACAAACATGATTATTTATTTTGGCTGCTTTGCTTTCTGCTTCTGAAACACTTTACAGTTACAGCAATGCATTCACTGTAGCACTGTAATTTCAATCTATTTTGTCTGAAAAGTATGTTTAAAATGTATGTATTCAGGAATAAATATATATGAATAGTGACATTATTATATTCTGTAGAGCTGTTTTACAACAGATTAGCTGCTTTAAAGCTGAATTTTGCAACATTAACTTGAATTAATGTGATTTGATTTCAGTCTCCGCTAGAGTTTAGGGAGAGATCTCAAACATTTCTTATCAAATTCTTTCAAGTTTAAATCATCTGAGCTGCTATCCAAATTAATTGTATAGATTTATAGTACTTACTATTGACTATTTTTATCAGGGTTATATGGGTAACTAAACCTTAAAAATAATAGTGGTTACATGAAATAAAATAAGCATTAACTGAAATATATATATATATATATATACACACACACACATACACGCACAATTGGTGGCTGACTAAATACTTTTTTGCCCCACTGTGTGTAAGTTCTCCCACTTAAAAAGATGAGAGAGGCCTGTAATTTTCATCATAGGTATACCTCAACTATGAGAGACAAAATGAGGGGGAAAAAATCCAGAAAATCACATTGTAGAATTTTTAAAGAATTTATTTGCAAATTATGGTGGACAATAAGTATTTGGTCAATAACAAAATTTCATCTCAATACTTTGTCATTGCCAACAAAGGGTATATAACAGAGGTCAAACGTTTTCTGTAAGTCTTCACAAGGTTTTCACACACTGTTGCTGGTATTTTGGCCCATTCCTCCATGCAGATCTCCTCTAGAGCACTAATGTTTTGGGGCTGTCGCTGGGCAACACAGACTTTCAAGATTTTCGATGGGGTTGAGATCTGGAGACTGGCTAGGCCACTCCAGGACCTTGAAATGCTTCTTCACGAAGCCACTCCTTCGCTGTTCGGGCGGTGTGTTTGGGATCATTGTCATGCTGAAAGACCCAGCCACGTTTCATCTTCAATGCCCTTGCTGATGGAAGGAGGTTTTCACTCAAAATCTCACGATACATGGCCCCATTCATTCTTTCGTTTACACGGATCAGTCATCCTGGTCCCTTTGCAGAAAAACAGCCCCAAAGCATGATGTTTCCACCCCCATGCTTCACAGTAGGTATGGTGTTCTTTGGATGCAACTCAGCATTCTTTCTCCTCCAAACACGACAAGTTGAGTTTTTACCAAAAAGTAAAAACTCAACTTGCAATCCTCTTCTGGATCATCCAAATGCTCTCTAGCAAACTTCAGACGGGCCCGGACATGTACTGGCTTAACCAGGGGGACACGTCTGGCACTGCAGGATTTGAGTCCCTGGCGGCGCAGTGTGTTACTGATGGTAGCCTTTGTTACTTTGGTCCCAGCTCTCTGCAGGTCATTCACTAGGTACCCCCGTGTGGTTCTGGGATTTTTGCTCACAGTTCTTGTGATCATTTTGACCCCACGGGGTGAGATCTTGCGTGGAGCCCCAGATCGAGGGAGATTATCAGTGGTCTTGTATGTCTTCCATTTTCTAATAATTGCTCCCACAGTTGATTTCTTCACACCAAGCTGCTTACCTATTGCAGATTCAGTCTTCCCAGCCTGGTGCAGGTCTACAATTTTGTTTCTGGTGTCCTTTGACAGCTCTTTGGTCTTGGCCATGGTGGAGTTGGGAGTTGGACTGTTTGAGGTTGTGGACAGGTGTCTTTTATACTGATAATGAGTTCAAACAGATGCCATTAATACAGGTAACGAGTGGAGAACAGAGGAGCCTCTTGAAGAAGTTACAGGTCTGTGAGAGCCAGAAATTTTGCTTGTTTGTAGGTGACCAAATACTTATTTTACCTAGGAATTTACCAATAAATTCTTTAAAAATCCTACAATGTGATTTTCTGGATTTTTTTTTTTCTCATTTTGTCTCTCATAGTTGAGGTATACCTATGTTGAAAATTACAGGCCTCTCATCTTTTTAAGTGGGAGAACTTGCACAATTGGTGGCTGACTAAATACTTTTTTGCCCCACTGTGTGTGTGTGTGTGTATATATATATATATATATATATATATATATATATATATATATATATATATATATATATATATATATATATATATATATATATACACACACACACACACACACACACACACACACACACACACACACAGTGCATCTCAATAAATTAGAATGCTGTGAAAAAGTTCATTTTTCTTGTAAGTTATTTCAAAAAGTGAAACTTTCATATATTTTAGATTCATTGCATGTAAAGTAAAACATTTCAAAAGTTTTTTTGTTTCAGTTTTGATGATTAGAGCTTACAGCTCATGAAAGTCAAAAATCAGTATCTCAAAATATTAGAATATTTACATTTGAGTTTCAATAAATGACCATCCCTACAGTATAAATTCCGGGTATCTCTTGTTCTTTGAAACCACAATAATGGGGAAGACTGCTGACTTGGCAATGATCCAGAAGACGAACATTGATGCCCTCCACAAAGAGGGTAAGTCACAGAGGGTCATTACTGAAAGGTGTGGCTGTTTACAGAGTGCTGTATCAAAGCATATTAAATGCAAAGTTGACTGGAAGGAATAATTTGGGTAGGAAAAGGTGCACAAGCAACAGGGATGACTGCAAGCTTGAGAATACTGTCAAGCAAAGCTGATTCAAACACTTGTGAGAGCTTCACAAGGAGAGAACTGAAGCTGGAGTCAGTGCATCAAGAGTCACCACGCTCAGACGTCTTCAGGAAAAGGGCTACCAAGCCACTTCTGAAGCAGAGACAACGTCAGAAGCATCTTACCTTGGCTAAGGAGAAAAAGAACTGGACTGTTGCTCAGTGGTCCAAAGTCCTCTTTTCAGATGAAAGTAAATTTTGCATTTCATTTGGAAATCAAGGTCCCAGAGTCTGGAGGAAGAGTGGAGAGACACAGAATCCATGTTGCTTGAAGTCCAGTGTGAAGTTTCCACAGTCTGTGATGATTTGGGCTGCCATGTCATCTGCTGGTGTTGGTCCACTGTGTTTTCTGAAGTCCACAGTCAACGCAGCTATCTACCAGGAAATTTTAGAGCACTTCATGCTTCCTTCTGCTGACAAGCTTTATGGAGATGCTGATTTCATTTTCCAGCAGGACTTTGCACCTGCCTACACTGCCAAAGGTACAAAAAGCTGGTTCAATAACCATGGTGTTGGTGTGCTTGACTGGCCAGCAAACTCACCAGAACTGAACCCCATAGAGAATCTATGGGGTATTGTCAAGAGGAAGATGAGAGACACCAGACCCAACAATGCAGATGAGCTGAAGGCCACTGTCAAAGAAACCTTGGCTTCCATACCACCTCAGCAGTGCCACAAACTGATCACCTCCATGCCACGCCGAATTGAGGCAGTAATTAAAGCAAAAGGAGCCCCTACCAAGTATTGAGTACATATACAGTAAATTAACATACTTTCCAGAAGGCCAACAATTGACTAAAAATGTTTTTATTGCTCTTATGAAGTATTCTAATTTGTTGAGATAGTGAATTGGTGGGTTTTTGTTAAATGTGAGCCTAAATCATCACAATTAAAAGAACCAAAAGACTTAAACTACTTCAGTCTGTGTGCACTGAATTTATTTAATACACAAGTTTCACAATTTGAGTTAAATTACTGAAATAAATGAACTTTTCCATGACATTCTAATTTATTGAGATGCACCTGTATATTAATTGAAAATAATGAATATAAAGTTAGGTCCATATATATTTGGACACTGACACAATTTTCACATTTTCGGCTCTGTATGCCACCAGAATAGAATTAAAATGAAACGATCAAGATGAAATTGTAGTGTAGACTTTAAGCTTTAATGCAAGGGGTTGAACAAAAATTTAACAAACAGCTTAGGAATTACAATCATTTTTATACACAGTCCCCCCATTTTCAGGGGCTCAAATGTAATTGGACAAATAAATATAATCATAAATAAAATGTTGATTTTTAATATTTTGTTGAGAATCCTTTGCAGGCAATGACTGCCTTAAGTCTGGAGCTCATGGACATCACCAGAGACTGGGTTTCCTCCTTTGTGATGCTTTTCCAGGACTTACTGCAGCTGACTTCATTTGCTGTTTGTTTGTTGGTCTTTCTGCCTTTAGTTTTGTCGTCAGCAAGTGAAATGCATGCTCAATCGGGTTGAGATCAGTCATCGGCCATTGCAGAATATTCCACTTTTTTTTTTTTTTACCTTCAAAAACCTCTGGGTTGCTTTTGCAGTATGTTTTGGGTCATTGTCCTATGAATCACCGTCCAGTCAACTTTGCTGCATTTGACTGAATCTGGGTAGACCGTATATACACTTCAGAATTCTTCCGGCTGCTTCTGTCCTCTGCACATCATCACAAAACACCAGTAACCCAGTGCCACTGGAAGCCATGCATGCTCATGCCATCACACTGCTCCACCATGTTTCACAGATGATGTTGTGTGCTTTGGATCATGAGCTGTTCCAAGCCTTCTCCATACTTTTTTCTTTCCATCATTCTGGTACAGGTTGATCTTAATTTCAGGCATCCAAAGAATGCTTTTCCAGAAGTGGTCTGGCTTTTTCAGATGTTTTTTTTTGGCAAAGTCTAATCTGGCCTTGTTTACACCATGTGGTGAACCGTCTGTATTTGCTTTCATGAAGTCTTCTCTTGATTGTAGACTTTAACAGTGACATGCTCACCTCCTGGAGAGTGTTCTTCACTTGGCTGGATGTTGTGAAAGGCTCCAAATGTTCCTGCTATCTCTCTGATGGATTTGTTTTGATTTTGAAGCCTAACAATTGTCTGTTTCACTTGTATGGAGAGATCCTTTGACTGCATGATGTGGGTTCAGGGCAACAACTTCCAAATACAAATGGCACACTTAAGGCCCCGATATACTTCAAACAAAGTTCGTTTTCGTTCTTTGTTTGGGGGCAAAAAGAAGTTCGAAAAGGCTGAGCGACGGTATGCTGTTTTCGAACATTCCAACACCCCTGTGCTTCTGGAGGCGGTTATGCCCTAAACACAACAACGATGCAACGATGGTGTATCTTGGTCTTTTATTAAACTGGATCAATTATTACATGTTTTTATATTTTATGTGTTGTCATAATTTGATAACAACAAAAGTTTATTATTTTATGTTCTTTTGGCATTTAATTTATTGTATAGGCCTACCTTATAAATTTGTTTTTCGTTGACACCAAGCTTCGTTGCGATTTCTTTATAGGAATTAAATGTCTCTCCACAAGCGATCGTACAGGTGCGGATATATTTGTGGCAGCTCAGCTACTCGACAGTGTATTTATGTTGCTAGTGACTTGGAGATGTTGTTCTCCTGCACTGTAAAAAATTGCTGTAAAATTTACAGTAACTTACTGGCAATTTTGGTTGCCAGTAAGACTGTAAATTTACAAGAGTACTGTAAATCAATAATTACAATTGTACTGTAAAAATACAGCAAACTCTTGCATGCTGTAAAATTGTTGTGATGGTGTAAACATTTGGTAAACTTATTTCATTTGATTCTACTAAGAAGGAACATTTCTTAATATAAAACTGCAAACACTTAATTTGTAATAGTAAAGTTACTAAAAACATGACTTTAACTCAAATCGTTGCAGTTTATCATCAGCTATAGCACACATGCATGTGGTAAAGCACTTAAAGAGATCATCACTGTATCAGCAACGCTACAGTTACTGTCTTTAAATAAAGCAGCAGAACATCAGAGTTTGTGGCTCATCATTGACTGAAGCACAGGCTCCACTCTCCACCGCAATGGTGACCCACAAAACTAAATTAGATCTCTCTTGTGCAAAGTAATATAGTTCAGTTAAATATTTACTCTCCTTATAGATAACACCTGCTGTTAACAAGCAGAATCACTGAATGAAAGAGAAACAAGAACTTCAACTGACTTCAGCCACAGCCTTAGATGAACTCAACTGAAATACAAGACATCATTAAATCTCTCAAGATCTGATTAAACAACTCCACAAACAGCATTACCAGCTTCACACATTACAATTTGACTATTTTTGTCATATGTCTATAAAATTATTTGAGAATTAACAGAAGTTTAGTTGTTTTATTGAAAATGTTTAGTTTGACCTCACCATTGTGGCGGTCAGGGTTTGCTTTAGTTGGGCTCTTGACCATCAAATTTTAATCTTAGCTTTTTTCTGGGTGCTGTAACTGTTTGTAAAGCACATTTGTTATAGCAAGAAAACCCAGAAAAACTTGTGATTACGTACTTTTGATTGATTATTGATAATGATATAATCATTATCTAGTGGCCTGATTCACTGATCTCATTCAGAGGTGACTATTTTGTTGATTGTCACCATTGTTGAGATTCATACACTGATTCTTGATATCTGTGTGTGTCTAATTGCTGCCGTAGTACTAACAGTTTTGTGCATAAGACATTTTTACAAATTTTCAGTAGCAGTTTGTCATCTCATTCAGGGCCATATAGCAGCTGTAAACAACACCAAACTAACAAATAAAAAAATCCACACCATGTCTTTAAAGATCAGCCTCTGAATGAGATCAGTGAATCAAGCCACTAGACAATGATTACATCATTATCGATAGTCAATCAAAAGCACGTAACCACACATTTTGCTGGCTTTTCATGCTATAACAAATGTGCTCTACAAACACAGTTACAGCAGCCAGAAAAAAACTAAAATTAAAATTTGATGGTCGAGAGCCCAACTAAAGCAAACCCTGACCGCCACAATGGTGAGGTCAAACTAAACGTTTTCAATAAAACAAATAAACTTCTGTTAATTCTCAAATTATTTTTATAGACATATGACAGAAATAAAGTCCAATTGTAATGTGTGAAGCTGGTAATGCTGTTTGTGGAGTTGTTTAATCAGATCTTGAGAGATTTAATGATGTCTTGTATTTCAGTTGAGTTCATCTAAGGCTGTGGCTGAAGTCAGTTGTAGTTCTTGTTTCTCTTTCATTCAGTGATTCTGCTTGTTAACAGCAGGTGTTATATATATATATATATATATATATAGAGAGAGAGAGAGAGAGAGAGAGAGAGAGAGTAAATATTTAACTGAACTGTATTATTTTGCACAAGAGAGATCTATTAGTTTAATTTAGTTTTGTGGATCACCATTGCGGTGGAGAGTAGAGCCTGTGCTTCAGTCAATGATGAGCCACAAACTCTGATGTTCTGCTGCTTTATTTAAAGACAGTAACTGTAGAGTTACTGATACAGTGATGATCTCTTTGTTAAGTGCTTTACCGCATGTGTGCTATAGCTGATGATAAACTGCAACGATTTGAGTTAAAGTCATGTTTTTAGTAACTTTACTATTACAAATTAAGTGTTTGCAGTTTTATATTAAGAAATGTTCCTTCTTAGTAGAATCAAATGAAATAAGTTTACCAAATGTTTACACACCATCATAACAGTTTTACAGCATGCAAGAGTTTTCTGTATTTTTACAGTACAATTGTAATTATTGATTTACAGTACTCTTGTAAATTTTCAGTCTTACTGGCAACCAAAATTGCCAGTAAGTTACTGTAAATTTTACAGCAATTTTTTACAGCGTGCCTGACCTTTGTTGAATGAGAAACAGAAAAAAAAATTGCACGTCAAAGAAGGTGGAGCTCCAGAACACACCCACCTATTGCATAATCGCCACGGACCAATGGTAGCACAAAGGTGTTTAGGAGACAAAATGAACTCCCCCAGAAAGTTCGCTTTGGTGAGCTGTTTTGAACTGCCGAACCAAACTCAAAACGAACATTGTTTCAGCCTGATTTTGTTTGAAATGAAGTCATATCAATTCGTTCTTCGATTTCGTTTGGGCCTTTAGAATCAACTGCTTAGTTGATGTAGAAATAATGAAGGAATAGCCCACATCTGTCCATGAAACAGCTTTTGAGTCAACTGTCCAAATACTTATGGTCACTTGAAAAAGGGGGTAAGTACATATCAAAGAGCTGTAATTCTTTAAACTTTCCTCCAATTTTGATGTGAATACTCTCAAATTAACGCTCAGAGTGTGCACTTTAAACCCATATTTAATATGTTTTGGTCAGCAGCTAAAAGAATAAAAATTGTGCCTGTGTCCAAATATATATGGACCTAACTGTATGTATGTGTGTGTGTGTGTGTGTGTGTGTGTGTGTATGTATATATATATATATACACAGGTGCATCTCAAAAAATTAGAATATCGTGAAAGTGTTTTTTTTTTTGGAACTTATTTCAAAAGTGAAACTTTCATATATTCTAGATTCATTACATGTAGAGTAAAACATTTCAAAAGTTTTTTTGTTTTAATTTTGGTGATTAGAGCTTACAGCTCATCCAGTCTCTCAAAATATTAGAATATTTCCTAAGTTCAATCAAAAAAAGGATTTGCAAACCAGAAACGTTCAAGTTCTTTAAAGTATCTTCATTTATGCACTCAATACTCAATTTATGCACCTTGGTCGGGGCTCCTTTAGCACAAATGACAGCATCAGTGAGGTGTGGCATGGAAGCGATCAGCCTCTGGCACTGCTGAGGCACTATTGATGCTTCAGCTCGTCTGTATTGTTGGATCGACTGTTTCTCATCTTTATCTTGAAAATATCCCATAGATTCCATATGGGGTTCAGGTCAGGCATGTTGGCTGGCCAATCAAGCACAGTGATATAATGGTCAGCAAACCACTTGGAAGTGGTTTTGGAACTGTGGGCAGGTGTTAAAGTCCTGCAGGAAAAGGAAATCAGCATATCCATAAAGCTTATTAGCAGATATAAGCATAAAGTGATCCAAAATCTCCTGGTAGACGGCTGCATTGACTTTGGACTTGATAAAACACAATGGACCAACACCAGCAGATGTCATGGCACAGCAAATCATCACTGACTTCAGAAACTTCACACTGGACTTCAAGCAGCTTGGATTCTGTGCCTCTCCAGGCTTCCTCCAGACTCCAGACCATTTCCAAAGAAATGCAAAATTTACTTTTATCTGAAAAGAGGACTTTGGACCACTGAGCAACAGTCCAGTTCTTTTTCTCCTTATCCCAGATAAGATGCTTCTGACATTGTTTCGGTTTCAGAAGCGGCTTGGTAGCCCTTTTCCGGGAAGATGTCTGAGTGTGGTGACTCTTGATGCACTGTTTCCAGCTTCAGTCCACTCCTTGTGAAGCTCTCACAAGTGTTTGAATCGGCTTTGCTTGACAGTATTCTCATGCTTGTGATCATCCCTGTTGCTTGTGCACCTTTTCCTACTCCTATTTCTTCCTTCCAGTCAACTTTGCATTTAATATGATTTGATACAGCACTCTGTGAACAGCCACCCCTTTCAGAATTACCTTCTGTGACTTACCCTCTTTGCGGAGTGTGTCAATGATTGTCTTCTGGACCAATGCCAAGTCAGCAGTCTTCCCCATTATTGTGGTTTCAAAGAACAAGAGATACTGTTGATACTGCCCGTGCCAGAGGTGTAAAAAGTACTCAAAAATTTTACTCAAGTGAAAATACAGATACTCAGTGAAAATTTTACTCAGTTAAAAATACAAGTATCTGGCCAAAATTTATACTGTAGGGATGGTCATTTAATGACACTCAAATTTAAATATTCTAATATTTTGAGATACTGGATTTTTGACTTTCATGAGCTGTAAGCTCTAATCATCAAAATTAAAACAACAACAAAAAAACTTTTGATATGTTTTACTTTGCATGTAATGATTCTAGAATATATGAAAGTTTAACTTTTTGAAATAAGTTACCAAAAAAAAATGAACTTTTTCACGATATTCAATTTTTTTTAGATGCCCTGTGTGTGTGTGTATATATATATATACAGTATATATATATAATTTTATTTTGTATTTTTTAAATTATATACACAAAATATATAGTGTTTGTTACAGAGTTAGCAGACGGAGAGACGTGTGGATCCATATGCAAGCTTTTAATAATAAAGGGCAACAGAGGGAGGGAGGGCCAGGTCCATGTGAAGGTGGAGAACCTGGGGACTGAGGCAGGACTGGCAAAGCAGGGAACCAGGGCGGACTTGGGGAAACAGGAAACCGCAGAGCAAGGAGCCAGGACTGACCTGAAGACCATTTAGGTGGAGCAGATGAAACAGATGACCACCAGAGCAGGACAGAGGACCATCACGGCGGAGCAGACAGAGCAGAAGACCAACACGGTGGACCAGACTGATCAGGAACCCATGGCAGAGACTGGGACCTGGGAAAAACCGAGACACAAGAAACAGGCAATGCATTCATGGTCTCAAGGAGCGAGGCAGGGAACACAAGAAGTTCATCAATGGTCTCCCTGGTAACCACTGAACGGGCAGACTGTTCATAAACAGGCTCACTGACTGAAACTGGATAGGCAGACAGTTCAAAATCTGGCTCACTGACTGAAACTGGACAGGCAGACAGTTCAAAATCTGGCTCATTGACTAAAACTGGATAAACAGACAAATAACATTCAGGTTCATTGATTGAAACAGAACTGCCAGGTAATTCACAAACAGATACAGTAGAAGCATTGGCTGGTACAGGATAGATAGACAGTTCACAAGTGGTCTCTTTGGCAAAGACAGAAGTAAAGGGGCAAATATAGAGTTCATTTATGCTTTCAGGGTTCATGACAGGCAGGGTTAAGAGTTCACAGGTGACCTCTTTGGCTGTGACAAGGCTACTAGGGCATACTAGGGCATAGTGAGTTGATTTGGGGATACCAGCTGTGCGGGCTGACACCAGCGGTGAATCCTCCATGCTGGATGCCAACCTCTGACACTTGATGATAGGTTCCCTTTATAGGAAGGTGGAAGTTTGCGGTACGACAGCCGCAACAGGACGTGGCTCTGGAGTAGGGGTGTCGCGATATACCGGTATTGACGATAACCGTGATATTCAAAGCAACAATTATCGATATCGTGTTAATTTAGTGTGTGAAGATATACATAATATACAAATATTGGTGATAACTGCAATATTTAAAATGAACAGGACTGATAACACTACATGTAAATACTCCAGCACCAGTACCTGGTTGACCTTCAGGTGGCAGTATTGCGCCTTAACCCTGACACCTGTCAAAAACGAAGAAGACGCGCTCGTAGCTATCCGAGAAGAGCCGTGATCAGAGTAAATTATTATTTTTACCATTATTTTACTAGTCATTAGAATGGGAAATGTTACATTAACCTGTTAACAGAGGTTTTCTGTGTTCATATATTTAAGTAAAGGGTGATTATTTTAATAAGTAACGTGTTTTCTTTACTCGTCTTATTTTTGTATTTGCAATCAATAAGGCCTGTGTGTAGTAACCTTTAATTTCTTTGTTCAAATCTGTTAACATTTACACGATTAAAACTGATCTTGAAAAACTGAGCGACCACATTGCTATATTAAACTCTGTAAAATGTTCAGCTGGTCGCAGTGCCATGCACTTAATGCCTCATCTACAACCGTTCTAGATGCACATTAAAACTGAATTAGCAGCGCTCTTACTGCATGACTTCAGTGGCGCCGGCACAACTATAGGTCATAGAGCTTAAAATACGGGTATACAAGCTAACAGGTTAAAGTATCAGTTTAGATGTTAATATGGCAACACTTTACAATAAGGTTCATTAGTTAACATGAAATGAGAATGAACAATACTTCTGCAGCATTTATTAATCTTAGTTAATGTTAATTTCAGCATTTACTAATGCATTATTAAAATCACAAGTTGTGTTTGTAAACTTTAATACACTGTGAACTAACATGAACAATGAACGACTATTTTTATTAACATTAACAAAGAATAATAAATTGTGTAATAAATATATTGTTAGTTAATACATTAATGTTATCAAATGTTATCTTATTGTAACGTGTTACCATTAATATTTATTCATCATACTGTTGAACTTGACAGTATTTTCTCTCTTGTTATTTCATAGGAGCTCCAAAGAAGACAGAGAAAGCCAGAGTCTTGTGCCCTGCGTTCATTAGTATCTTTATGTTCGTTGGGTGAAAAAGAAAAACTCAAACTAAGTAAAAAATAATTTGACTGATAAAAATAATTTGCCCCCCCCCCCAAGGTTTCTATAGATATCGCGATATATCGATATCGTGAATTCTTATGGCCACAATAACCGTGATATGAAAAATATAATATCGTGACAGCCCTACTCTGGAGTGGTAGACATGATGTGAAATGGCTCTGAAAGATCAGACGAGACATGGCAAGGCTCTGGAAGATCAGATGAGACATGGAGGGGCTCTGGAAGATCAGATGAGACATGGGGGGGGGGCGGCTCTGGAAGATCAGATGAGACATGGAGAGTCTCTGGAAGATCAGCTGTGATGTGACGAGACTCTAGACGATCAGATGTGACGTGACGAGACTCTGGAAGATCAGCTGTGACTTGACTTGACTCATGAAGATCAACTGAGACGTGACGAGGCACTGGACTGGCAGCTGTGACATAACGATTCTCAGGAATGACAGCAGTGACCTGACGGAAATCTGTTGTCGCTGCCATTTTGCGAATGAACTCCATTACAGGTACGGGTGTCGCTGTCGCCGCCATTACATGAGCAGGCGTGGTGTTGCGTTCCTCCACGACACCCACCATGAACGTGAAGCGGACAGACAGCAGAGCAAAATAAAATAAAAAAATAGCTTAGAGAAGAACGGGAACCCTCACGGATTAATCGTGCCTTTAAAGGTCCATTGATACCCTCACAAAAAAAGTTGGGCGGTTGGGGGAGTATGTAACAGTCTGTGTAGTGTGAGATTCAATATAATGAGAAGGTGACATCTGGTGGCGAGCGGACGGAAGGCTATGGACAGGATTCGTGACAGTATTATAAACAAGGCAATATTTCTAATTTTCATTTAGTTTAAGTTGAAATATTAAAACCAATTTCCCCAATGCTGCGGCGAAAAATAGTGGAGCAATATCAGAAAGGAGTTTCTCAGAGAAAAATTGCAAAGAGTTTGAAGTTATCATCATCTACAGTGCATAATATCATCCAAAGATTCAGAGAATCTGGAACAATCTCTGTGCATAAGGGCACTGCATCACATACAGGAATGCTACTGTAATGGAAATCACAACATGGGCTCAGGAATACTTCCAGAAAACATTGTCGGTGAACACAATCCACCGTGCCATTCACCGTTGCCGGCTAAAACTCTATAGGTCAAAAAAGAAGCCATATCTAAACATGATCCAGAAGCGCAGGCGTTTTCTCTGGGCCAAGGCTCATGTAAAATGGACTGTGGCAAAGTGGAAAACTGTTCTGTGGTCAGACGAATCAAAATTTGAAGTTCATTTTGGAAAACTGGGACGCCATGTCATCCGGACTAAAGAGGACAAGGACAACCCAAGTTGTTATCAGCGCTCAGTTCAGAAGCCTGCATCTCTGATGGTATGGGGTTGCATGAGTGCGTGTGGCATGGGCAGCTTACACATCTGGAAAGGCATCATCAATGCTGAAAGGTATATCCAAGTTCTAGAACAACATATGCTCCCATCCAGACGTCGTCTCTTTCAGGGAAGACCTTGCATTTTCCACCATAACAATGCCAGACCACATACTGCATCAATTACAACATCATGGCTGCGTAGAAGAAGGATCCGGGTACTGAAATGGCCAGCCTGCAGTCCAGATCTTTCACCCATAGAAAACATTTGGCGCATCATAAAGAGGAAGATGCGACAAAGAAGACCTAAGACAGTTGAGCAACTAGAAGCCTATATTAGACAAGAATGGGACAACATTCCTATTCCTAAACTTGAGCAACTTGTCTCCTCAGTCCCCAGACGTTTGCAGACTGTTATAAAAAGAAGAGGGGATGCCACACAGTGGTAAACATGGCCTTGTCCCAACTTTTTTGAGATGTGTTGATGCCATAAAATTTAAAATCAACTTATTTTCCCCTTAAAATTATAAATTTTCTCAGTTTAAACATTTGATATGTCATCTATGTTGTATTCTGAATAAAATATTGAAATTTGAAACTTCCACATCATTGCATTCTGTTTTTATTCACAATTTGTACAGTGTCCTAACTTTTTTGGAATCGGTTTGTATTATTTTTTCCATACCTCCCCAAGAACTACTGTATACAGGTTGATAATTAATATGAATAATACATAATGTATAATTCATTCTAAAGTAAAGGTCATGGTAACCCACTAGTAATGACTCAAGTATTACCAATTTTTTCAGAAGGAATTACTAATTATTTGGATCAGTATTCTAAAGTGAAGATCATGATAACTCCCTAGTAATGACTGAAATCATTGTAAGCTTTTGAGGTTTTTGTAAAGTATTGAATAGTAATTATTCAGGTGTTACTACATCCTTCAAAAGGAATTAGTCATTTTTTTGGAGCAGTATTCTAAAGTGAAGATCGTGATAACTCCCTAGTAATGACTGAAGTCATTGTAAACTTTTGAGGTTTTTGTAAGGTCCTGGTTAGTAATTCATTGTGCTAGATTTGGTAACAGTGATCTTCACTTTAGAATACTGAGCCGAGTAATTGGTAGTTCATTTAGAAGGATTTGGTAATACTTGAGTCATTACTAGTGGGTTGCCATGATCTTCATTTTAGAATTATTCATTATGCATAATTCACATCAATTATGAACCTGTATACAGTAGTTCTTAGAAGTTCTCAGGATATATGAAAAAAAGTATATTAGTTATTGGTTAATAGTGAACTACCAGTTTCAACTTAGCTCTATTACCGTATTGACCCGAATATAAGACGATGTTTTTTTTCTTGGAAATACATATGAAAAAACGCGGTCGTCTTATATTCGGGGTCTAGACTTTAACATGTCAGTAATACACCCACAACAATAGGTGGCGCCAAAAACGCATAAAACGAGTGTGCCATGAAATATGTAATGTAATGTGTGTTGTAAAGATCGCAAGTGAAAACAAAAGAAAAAGAAAAGCTTACAGCAGCATGATCGTGACTGTCATGTTAGCCTGATGGGAACAAACTTCCTCTGTAAGTGATTTTAAAACATAAGACAGTACCCAGATTTGAAGACTACAATAAGATTTCACTTCTACTGTTAATACAAATTTTGGTAGGCTACTACCAATGAGATGGATAGCCTAAATGTTATATAGCCTAATTCAGATGGGCTACCTGTTATTTCAATGGTATATCAAAAAGTGTATATTTTTCAATGTCATTGTTGGTACATTTTACCAATATTTACCATACTTTCAAAACAAAAATTAAAATAGGAAAAATATGCAATTTGAAAATAATTTAAGAAAAAATGTTTTACAGAGAGAGAGAAAAAAAACAAGATTTGGTTTTCAAAAATGGTACATCTGGAAAAAGGGGGGTCGTCTTATAATCAGGGTCGTCTTATATTCGGGACAATACGGTACTTAATAAATCGTTAATCGGAGTTTCTTGATAGTTATTTAATAGTAGTTACTACAATGTTAATATTGCATTAGTCATTTGTTCGTGTGTAGTTATTCATTAACGACGGAACAGTATTCTAAAGTGTTACCTAAAATTGTTTATTTCTATTTATGTATTTATTTTATTTTACTTTTTAATTTAGTTTATTTATAAGATGAGCCATATAATTGACAACTCCATTAATTCTTCTGAGCTTTGGAAGCGCAGACTCGGAGCAATAACTCTGTCCTCTGAATTAACTTTGCATACGAAACTGTCACGTCCAGCATGCAGTTTAGAAAGTTATTTGGAAAGGATGTGTTTAATTTATTTACTGTTAGGCTCTTTCAGATCTCTTATGTTAATCCAGTAAAAGCCAGTCGAGGGAGGGTTTGTTTTGACGAGCTTTGAGGCTTTCCATGTCAGCAAGAAGAAAGTGTGTCGCTCAGACTGTCAAAGCCATGTTTTCTACTAAAGCTTAGCCCACAGGGTTGACCTTTGACTTTACACCCCTGCCCTCCAGCCTGCGCACCTCTGTCCACGCGTTAGAGAGATCGACTGTCAGGCAGAACCTTCCGGAACGCTCCGATTACTCGCTCTGATTGGCCAGGGATGTTGCCAGTTAAGCCTGTGGAACTAGAGGAGGATCAAATGAAAGAGAAACTGAGAGATTGAATAAAAATCTGATTATTCTGGAGGAAAAGAGTAGATTTACTAGATTTTTAGTAGCGCTTGCCCATACAGAAGTTGCCACCATGAGGTTAAGGTGTTGTAGATGGTTGTTGTGTGGCTGCTAAAGCATTTTTAGTACATTTCTATGCAGTTTCATATTTTAGACAGGACTCGGGTTAAATTGCATGCGAAGGCTTACTACTTAAGCTTATTTGCAAATAAATAACCCTAAGTGTGCATAATAGTACATTAATTGTGCAAATCATGCAGGAATCCTGTTAATGCTGATGTTAGTGAAAAAAAAAAATGGGGAAACTTGTAGATTAATTTAAGCCAATGATGCTTAACACCCATTTCACATACAGGACATGATGCTGGATTTATACTCTTCTGTTTCACTTCTCTTTTTTTACAAATTAAGGAGCATTTGACTTTTCCAAGAAACCTATGATTCCTCTAGAACAGGGTTCCTCAATAGGCGGCCCGCGAGAGAAAAATGTTTGGCCCGCGCCGGAGGTGTAAAAAGTACTCAAATTTGTACAGATACTCAGTGAAAATTTTACTCAATTAAAAGTACAAGTATCTGGCCAAAAACATACTTGAGTAAAAGTAAAAAAGTACAACTTTAAATTTTACTCAAGTATTAAAAAAGTAGAAGTACTTTCTTTTCTGACAGACATTCAGAAGTTTGGTTAAAGGGAGAAAACGAAACAAAATGCAATGGCCCAGGTCAAACACATATATCTAGTGCAACTACAACAATTAAAATGCAGCACAGCAGAACACAGGGGAACAAAATACAGGGAAAGGGATTAAAAGGAAACTCCATCCTTTCCACCCTCATGCCATCCCATATGACTTTCCCAGATGAACACAAACTAAGAGTTTTAGAAAAAAAAAAATCATGTGTATGGGACATCCAAAAATGACACTTCAAAAACTACACAAAGTGAATATGACAGTAACTCATGCAACCCCTGTTAATGAATCAGTGTCTTCTTAAGTGAAACGGTAGGGATATGTAAGAAGGATACAACTACTAATATTTTAAACTGGACAGTTGTGTTCACTTTGTGTGGTTTCTGAAGTGGTCCTGTCCCCTTGCATTTTATGGACTAAAAATCTTTGCTTGTGTTCATCTAAAGAAAGAAAGTCATAAACATCTGGGACGACATGAGGGTCAGTAAATGGTGAGAGAATTTTCATTTTTGGGTGAACTATCCCTTTGAAGAGCAAGATGTGATGCAGAGGCTAGAAACATATTCCAGACAGAATACAAGAATGTGCTGAATTAATGAGGAGAGTCACAGAATTACAACATTAATGTTTTGAAAGGCCACTTTTTTGTGTTGTCTATTCAACGTCACTGTCTAAAAGGATAATTAATCTTTTAATTGTTTATTTGGGGCATTTAGAGTTTTTTTCTCAGCAAATATTTTTATTTATTTATTTATTTATTTTTATTCAATACAAAACAGTAACATACACGCACTCCCTGATATACAACAAAAGAGAGTACAAAAACAAAATTATACATAAGATGACAAACAGAGCATTGTATCACAGATCAAAATTAACAATAAAAACTGGGGAGAACACATAAATCTTGTATACACCTCTAGCAACACTATGTCATACCAAACCACAAAATGTCACAGGTAGAAGCATTTATGCATTTAAGGTATGGTGTCCATATAAGATTAAAAGTGTCTGTTGTAGAATGAATAATACAGGTCAGGAGTTCCAGAGGAATAATCTCCCTAATAATTGAATGCCAGCCTCTGATGGAGGGAGGCTTTTCACTGATCCATGACATCAGTAGATTCTTCCTGGCAGCAAAAGTTAACAGACTCAAATTTATTAGAGATAAGCTTACAGGGAAAACCCAGAATAAGTGACAAAGGATCCAGCTCCAGATCCAAACCAAATATGTTATTTAATTGAGCCACAACTCTGGACCAATAAGCCTGAATCGTGTGACAGTTCCATATGCAATGAATATAATCTGCTATATTAGACTTACACTTAGGGCAGAGTGGTGAATGATTTGCATTGCATTTATGTCTTAAGTGTGGCGTTATATGTATATTACAAACTGAGAGCCTGTTAGCTTGGAGCCAGACTGTTTCCCATTCCTCTTCTGGAATAACCACCCCCAGCTATCTTTCCCAAGTCAGTCTTAGATATGAAGTGCTAACTGCACCGTAGAAGCATAGAGCTTTATAGAAAAGGGAAATCAACTTGTATGGAGTAGGGTTCAGAAGGATTTCCTCAATAACTGAAAAAGAGTATTTAGAGGTAAATGTAGTGTTTTTGAATATGTACTCTAATTTGCAAAAATCTAAAGAAGTGCTGTCTAGGTAGATTATTGAAACTAAGTTATCGAAAGACACTAGAGATCCTTCCTCAAACAAGTCACCCATCCTACGTATACCAAGAACAGGCCATAAATTTAAACCCCAGTCTGTAGTACTTGGCAGGAACTCTGGATTGTTCAAAATTGGCAGAAGAGGGGAGGTTATGTCGCTCCTGCCTTCCAGCCTTTGAATAGCACACCATGCCTTGAGAGTATTACGAACTAAAGGACTATTACACTTCTCAGCAAATATTGATAAATAATTATTTGCAAATAATTAAATTAATGAATGAGCAAATCATGTAATTATTAAGATTTAAAAAATAAAATAAAATCATTGACAGTCCTAATTCCTACTCAATGTGTCATATAATGACATATTAGAAAAACAACTTATCCACTACCTGGTAAGAACATCACTAAACATGAAATACAATTAATTTAACATACAATGTTTATTTAAACACTTTTGGAGATTTTTATTTAATTAAAAAATATATATATTCCCAAGAAAATATTAATTGTATTTAAATTCTCATCACTGATTTTATTTGCATTCAATCTTGTGCATTCAGCTAATATATTCCCCAGCTAATGGCTCTATCAAAACAGAATGAATAATGAATAAACTTTTTTTGGGGAAAATGCAACTTTGCTACCTCAATATGCTTCCTCAAATTTGATGGTGAACTTTTGAAGCCAGACTGTCAGCTCTCTGTCGTGTGTTGTGTGTTTCCCACCCTCATGTTTCTATATTTGGTCATGTTCCTGTCCTTGTTCAGTGTGATTATTAGTTTATTCTGTTCAGGTGTGTGTGTAATTATCTTGAGTATAGAAGTTCCTGTCTGGTTTACTCGTTACTCCCGGTGTTCCTGTGTGTAAGCCCTGCCTTGTCTTGCCCTGTTTGAGTTTATTAAAGGGACAGTTCACCCAAAAAGTAAAAAAAAACATGCACAGACAAATCCAAATTAAACCCTGCGGCTTGTGACGATACATTGATGTCCTGAGACACGAAACGATCGTTTTGTGCGAGAAACTGTATTTTTACACCTCTAATACACCACTATGTCCAACTGCCCTGAGCGCGTGCACGGCATCCGGCGCGTGACATCTGTATGTGCTCTGGCATAGTTTACGCAAGCGCCGTAAAAAATGATAAAAATACTGTTCAGTTTCTCGCACAAACTGATCGTTTCGTGTCTTAGGACATCAATGTATCGCCACGAGCTGCAGGGTTTAATTTGGATTTGTCTGTGCATGTTTTTTTTACTCTCAAAGATTGTGTGCCCATTGACTTGCATTATAGGACTGACAGACTGCAACGGTTTGAGTTAAAAATCTTCGTTTGTGTTCTACTGAAGAAACAAAGTCACATACATCTTGGATGCCCTGGGGGTAAGCAGATAAACATCAAATTAAAAATTTTGGGTGAACTATCCCTTTAAAGTTATTTTGAAGTTACTCCTCGTCTCTGTGTTTCTCCTCGCTTCCCTCGTGTGCGTGCACCTTAGCTGTGTCCGAAACCGCTCCCTATCCACTATATGTAAGGGATAATCAAAGGCTAGCTGTGCATTAAACCATTTGAATGCATGACGTTGAGGCGAAGAACCACCCGATGCGCAGCGTTTAGCCGTTGATTATCCCGTTTATGCCATTGTCATTTTCCAGCATTCACATATTAAAGATGTTAATAATATTCGCGCTGCAATATTTGACCGGAACGACAAAAATGACGGTTATTTTCGTCTGTATTACCATTCAACTGTAACTATATGTTAATATGGTTACCAATGTTTATAGGAAGCGCATTAATATAGAACGTGATTAAACTGACCTGGAACTACCTGTGCAGTTAAACGAATTTAATCAGCACCTGCCAGCCAATCAGAATCGAGTATTCAGACAGACCATCCCTGCGTCCCAATGTGCCTACTTGTACTACATCCTAGAAGTATGTACTTTTTTCGCGAAGAAAAAGTAGATACTTTTGAGCGTGTAGCAGAAAAGTATGGACGTTTTTGAAAAACACTACTACGTCATAAAATTGCGTCTGGTGACATAATTGCGTTCATTTTACATCTGCTGTCAATTATTCAGATAGAAAACATTCTTACATGACATTTTTGCCATTGCATAAAAAATACACATCGACATTTCTTTTCCATTACTCACAAGTTTATTTATCCTTACCGTTCCCTACACTGCTCATTATTTGTTCTACAAATGCTTACCTGTTTATTCGCGAGACAAGAAAGAGCGCGTCGGCGCAGATCTGCCGTTCACAAGCATAATGTCCGGAGAGCGGTGCTGATGTTTTTCCACAATGCTGTATGTATGCAATACATCACAAACAGCTGCATTACGCTTATCCATTTTCATATTAAAATGTTACATTGAACATGCTTAAAATTTATTTATATATTATATTAAATATTTTCTAAATTATTTGTAATAATATTTAAGGAATTATTATTTTTTGCTGTTAATATCCATGAAAGAACTGAAAAAAAACAAACAAACAAACAATATATTGTATTCAACCAAATGAAATAATCAAATCGAAGTCATAAAAACATTAATTTGACAAGCCGTTTTTTTTCAACAGGATCAAAGAAAAGAAGATTGAAATAATATTGAGCTAGACTCCATAATGCCTGCTCACTTTTGCCCAGGCCCGACGAAAAATAAAATTCTGTAGGCCTATATAGGCTATACATTTTTGCCTCGCGCTACTGGCGGGCGCTGCAAGTATAATTCAGGATTCCGTGAACTGCACACGGAAATATTTATTCCGTAAATAAACACAGCTGGCTTGCTCTGAAGGGGCATATTTATTTAACGTAATCGCAACCTTCGCAATTTGACTCGCATTAAGCAACATCGCAATGTCGATTTTCCACATATATTTATTTTAAATAAAATAATGGCTATTTTATTTTATTGACAAAATATTTTAGTTTGTCTTGTATATTTTTTTCATAAGATCAGATAACATTTTAGGGTGTCATATGGTCATGTTACAACGTGCCCCTCAGCTGTTACAATGTACCCCACCTATGGAGCATGTTGTCACATTTCACTTCCAGTTTTATGAAACAAAGCGACATATTTGTACTAGACAAGTGTGAAATTACTGTGGATAAAAAAATTATACTCTGAACATGAAGTGGATTTACACAATTTGAGAAAGTCAAAAAGTATTACATTGTGCCCCGCTCTCCCCTATCCTGCAGCCTTATAGATCCACATAAGGAAACAGTCAATCGTACTCACTCAAATCCTTTTCTCTTGCCCGTGAATACGGCTTCATTGGCAGCTCGCCAAGTAATTAGCTTTTCAGTGTGTTCATCTGACCCTGCAAAATAAGAATTTTAACTACTAGGTCTACAGTTAATACACAAAAAAGAAAAATTCAAAATAAATGCTTTGCTTTATAATGTATAAACTTTTCACATTTAAATGCTGATGATGACAGTGATATCAGGGTTGTCCGTCATGTTTGTTTAGCGAATTCACCTTACTGATCTTAACTCCTCCTACCACGTGCAAAGAATTATGTGAAACTCAAGCCATTAGAGTGTGCACGGATCCACACTTCAAAAATCGACCTGAAATAGTGGACCATCCGGGGACTTTTGACATACTCTTTTCAACATACTATGCTTTGGGACACACTTATTCTAATCTCACATACTATTTAGGATGGAAAGTATGAAAATTGGGACGCACTGATTCAAAAATCCATCAGAAATAGTAGACCATCCGGGGACTTTTGGCATACTCTTTGCAGCATACTATGCTTTGGGACACACTTATTCTATTCTCACATACTATTTAGGATGGATAGTATGAACATTGGGACGCAGGCCATGACATAAAGCGTTGTCAATTCATTTCTATGGAAATTGAGCTTAAACGCTCACAGTTTTGAGTGAGTGAGTGAGTGAGTGATAGCATCTTTGTTATGGATGTTGATCCGCAGAGTTCACAGTTTTAACGTAGCCTAAGTTTGCTTTAATTTATTTTCAAGATCGGAGGTAAAATATCTATTGTTGCTTTCACTATGCCTATAAACCTAACGCAAAATAATATTCAAACTCACATTAGACACTTTTCACATTGAATAAAGCACATAATCATTACCCAAGATTATCACTATTATGTAGCTAGCCTATATGTTGTTCCTGCCGTGACGTCGCAGAAAATAAAAAACATTTCTAAAATAGAATTCCGTGTCGCTTATTGTCACGTGTCGCTGTCGCGGGTTGTTATAGACAAAAATTACATGGAAAATAAACTTTTTATCGCGTCGCGTCACATCTGGTTGGGACACACGTTATTACAGTTTGATCCCTCCACATAATCTAAGTGTAAACATATTAATGCTGACAGATCTAATGATTGAATCTGCAATTAGGGAAAGTGGAGACAAGATATTCAGTCTGGAGATGAGCAGGAACAGTTGATTTGCATGGCAGACATGGAGATCCAGATTTTTTGTTTGTTCATTTGTTTTTTATATTCAACAGGAAAAGTTATTCTGTCTAAATGCAAAAATGTTCATAATTGTTTGAATAAAACAGACTACTGGGGGGAAAAAATCTGAATATTTATCTTGTGACCATCTTGTGACTATTTTAACAAAAGCAACAATAATATAATATTTATAAAATTGAAATAATAATAATTTATATATATATATAGGACAGTGGCCCTTGGATTGGTATTGTTGGCAGAATTTGGCCCTCGGCGAAAAGTAATTGAGGAACCCTGCTCTAAAAGATAAAAACCAAGCAATTTCAATGGGTTATTTCTAAACAACATGGAAGATGCAGATTTAGAATAAGTACAGATCATTCTTAGAAGACATACAGAAGTACATAGGTATTTTTAAAAACCACATCAATTGAAGTTTGCTCATAGTTAAGGTAGAGATTTATTAAAACAACTAAGTTTAATTCTATTAGTAAATAATGCATAAATAGTGCATAATAGTAAATTAGTGGTACAGATCAGCAGCCCTTCAGTTCCTATTAATACTGATGTTAGTGGAAAAATTGGAAACTGGTTGCAGATTTATTCAAGCCCACACAGTTTTTTTTTTAAACACCCATTCAACATACAGGACATGATAATGCATTTACGCTCTTCTGATTCACTTCTTTTTTTTTACAAATGAAGAAGCACTTGAGCTTTGTAAGAAACATATAATTCTTGTCTATAAGCAATTTAAACAAAGTTACTTGTAAAAAATATTATACTTGCATCACTTTTCTAAGTGGTTGGATTTTGTACATAATAACATATACAAAACCAATTGCCAGCATTTGTAATTTTCATTTAGCTTACGTTTTTATCTAATATTTATGTATTTTTTATATTTCAGCTTTATTTTAAGCAACAATTGTTTTAATAGTTTCAGTTTTAGTTAATGACCTGTCTGTGTCATGTGAATAGTCAGACCAATGGAGGGCCCAGACAGGCTCAGGCCTCTGCCAGCGTTATGCCACATATGCATAAAAAAAAAAAATTAATTAATTAAAAAACCCCCCAAAACAAGCCGTTATCTTCAAAAGCCGTCGCCTGGTGACTCACAACACGGCCAGGGACCTCGCTGCTCTGCAGACATGCTGCATTCCAGTGCTCATTCCACACAGTACAATAACTTCCTGGAATTCTTCGAAGCCTGGCCGACGGAGCCAGGGCACTTCCTGTTGTCCTTGTTGTAGCACTTCCTGCACGGCCAGCGTGATCAGGTTTTGTTGCTATGGTAAGGAGCAAACACCTCCAGCAGGTTTATGCCGGAGCGTTCTGTCTTTAAGCCAACATCCAGTGTGTAAGTAACAAATGTTGGTGCAGTACCAGGTGACATTAAACAGGATGATAAATCTAGTTCCCACCGGTTGTCTTCTAGAAGAAGACATCTTGTAATAAGAGAATAAAATGCTTAATTTAGCATACAAACTATCATCTCTCATACTACTAACTGATTTGCAATGTATTTTGATTTCATGAGGGTGACACACTCCAGATTTACATTTATAATATATTGTAAAATGTAATTTATTCCTGTGATGCAAAGCTGAATTTTCAGCATCATTACTCTAGTCTTCAGTGTCACATGATCCTTCAGAAATCAGAATGATTTGCTGCTCAAAAACATTTCTTATGATAACAGCTGCTTCATATTTTTGTGAAAATTCTGATACATTTTTCTTGAAATCTTTGAAGAACAATATTTATTTTCAAACAATATGAAAGTCTTTGATGAATAGAAAGTTCAACGAGATTTATTTGAAATATAAATCTTTTGTAACATTATAAATGTTGATCAATTTAATACATCCTTGCTGAATAATCACTATTATTTCTATAAAGTTTTCTTTTTTTTAAATTACTGACCCCAAACTTTTGACCTGTATATTAAATCAAACATGACTTAAAAATCATAAATAAGATAAAATGGTTGAATATTTAATAATCATCTCTTGACTGATGTCTAAATGATCAAAAGTCTCAGTATGAACTCAAACATTTCTCATCAAATGTTCTGAGCTTCTATGCACTTTCATTTTATAAATGCAAAAAAAAAAAAAAAAATCAAATTCAACAAAGCATTTAATTATCTTTATAAGCTTATCAACTTTTTAAAAGGAGTAGATAATACTTGCATCCATTCAAACTGCAAATTCATTTATCTTTTAGAAACTCAACAGGTTGCATGAAACAATGTAAACAGTTTCACTTGTAAATGGTGCTTGATCTGTGTATATTTCTCTCCTGATTCAGACAAAATTACTTTTTGAAGTTAAAAAATGTCTTAATTGATTTGTTAAAAAAAAAAGAAAAGAAATGTAGCTTTTGATATTAATTGATGGTTTGGAGTGGTGTGGATTACTGTAATGTTTTTATCAGCTGTTTAGACTCTCATTCTGACGGCACCCATTCACTGCAGAGGATACATTGGTGAGCAAGTGATGTAATGCTATATTTCTCAAAATCTGTTTCTGAAGAAACAAACTCATCTACATCTTGAATGGCTTGAGGGTGAGTAAATTTTCAGCAACTTTTCATTTTTGGGTGAACTATTCCTTCAAGGACATTTTTGTTTACTTTTATATGATAAACAATTCCTGAAACAAATCCAGCTGAAAACCACAGATCTATATTGTTTTAGATACATGATCATTTCAAATCCTCCCTCAGGCTAAGGTTTAAACCATGTGTCTTGAAACAAATCCATTCGAGAACCAATGATCTATACAGTTATACAGGATGATTTCCAACCCTCCTTCAGGCTAAGGTTTAAACACACACACAAAGTGATTGATAGGACCGGCTTGGATCAGACTGTTGACAAATCACTGTGAAGTTTGCCTTGGGCCTACATCCTGTATGCCAGAGAAATTCACAGGAATGATTAGGTTAAGTGTGTTTGTTTGATGTGCCTTTACATCAGGTTTGCAAAACCACACGTATATATGTGCAAGCAGTTTCTTAAATGCATGCATGTATTTGAGTGCGCATTGTACTTTAGTATGTGCATGTGATTTTGCATTCCAGCCAAATTGTTGCGTCAAACTGTGCTAGAACATGTTCAGTGATTTGCATTGGAACTGAACTGCTTAAGTCTCCTAAAATACTTCCTTAGATGAGAGAATCAGTTCAAACCTCATAATGCCAGATTATATTTCATGTAACTATGAATTGTTTCTACAGATCTCGCTTATCTTCTGGCACATTCCTGCAAATATTATGTAATGCTCGAGCTGAACTCACGCCAGGATTATGGAGAGACCCTCTTTCCGCTGGACTAAAGCCATCACTCCAAACCACACTGATGGCCCAGAAGATAACACACTGTGCCACATGGCAAAAAACATATTGGTGATTTTCATTTTTTTCAGTATATTGTAGTTTCTTTTTTTCTCAGAATGCAAGTGTGTAATTAAAGACAGTCATTCATGTTTTGGAGCACATTTGAATCAGAATTTTATGTTATGAAAGACTGTCAGCTGGTCATTCGATATACCAGTAAAAAACAAAAACAAAGAGCAAATGCCATGTTGAATGTCATTGTGTGTTTGTGATTGTTTGTGGTCTGCTGAGAGTCTCCCATCACTGTTCAATGATGCTGGCACATTTAGTAGTGTTTTGCTTTTCATAATTGCATACTTGTGGTTGACGTGCGATCGCCGATCCTGCGACAGCAAGAAAAACAGACACAAAGAAAGTAATGCCATTTATGTCTACATTTTAAATGCACTAAATACAAACAGTGTTTTGCACGCTTAAATAATATAATTCAACTATTAATAAAAACTATTTATAAACTTATAATATAAAACATAATATTTAATGTGATAGTGTATTTTTATTCATTCTTAAAAGTTTGCATTTTGACATGTCGAGTCATAGAAGAAAAAACATTATTAGCACAGTTATATAATGTGCATTGTTTTTTTCCATTTACACTAGATAGTCCTTTTACAACATATATTTAAAGAAAAAAGATTTGTATTACCTCCTTTTTGTTTTGCTGAATCTGTTGTTTTCCACATTTATTTTTAAATGTTTTATCAATTTATTTGTTTTTGCTAAAATTAAAAAAAAAACACTTTTGAATAGTGTATTATATTTACGTTCAGTCATTTAGCAGACACTTTTATCCAAAGCAACTTACAAATGAGGACAATGGAAGCAATTAAAACCAAAAAAAGAGCAATAATGTGCAAGTGCTATGACAAGTCTCTGTTAGCAAGGTTTATATATATATATATATATATATATATATATATACACACACACACACATAACAAAAAAGAAAACAAGTAGATAGAATAAGAAAAATAATCAAGAAAGCTAGTCTTAGAGGCCTTTTTTGCAGAAAATGAACAGAGAGTGCAAGTGTTTGAGGGTCAACAAGTCAAGTCAACAAATAGATAAAATAGAATTAGATTAGAGAGGGCTAGAGTTAGAGGGTCAAATAAAGATATACCTAAATATACATTTATATATAAAAAATAAAACAGATGCATAATGCAATTTAATGCACAGTTTAAAAGAAGTTTGTGCATTTTCAGTTAAAGAAGTTCTATTTAAATATTTGTAAATTATACATTTAAATATATAAATATATTAAATATATATTTAAATATAAAAACAATAAATAAATAAATAAAACCTTTCCATTATGTAATGTGCATTGTTTATTTCCATTCACACTAGATCAATTGTTTGTCTTTCTTTCTTTCTTTCTTTCTTTCTCTCTCATTTCTTCATTTCTCTTTTAAATGTTTTATTACTTTATGATCAATGTTTATTATCAATGCATCCTTGCTGAATATAAAAAATCAAATATATATTATATATAATATAATATAATGTCCATTGGGTCTTAAAATATATATTTTTAATCACAATATGGGTTATTTACCTTGACAGATGTCTGCAAGGGAATTATGAGGGCCAGTTGTTGGTGCAAAAGTTACCATTACAGTGGCAGGTGTCGTGGGCACATAGCTTGCTAAAAACCAGCTGTAACCAGTCTGAGGTGATTTGTTTGTTTTAGCTGGTCTAACATTAATACTGATGGTGAATTGTAAACAGATGTTCTGAGAGATGTTCAAAAGTTTAGTAAGCAGAGGTGAAATGTTTCAAGCCCTCATGAAAATAAGAGATAAAAAAGTCCCCTTACATTCATGGTGGAGCTTGGTTTCAGCGGATGATAATGGGTTGGAAAACATCCTCTATTCTCTTTAGCTAACACTGTGTATGGTAAGCCATGAGGGACATGTTTCTACAGCCATGCAGTAAACATGCTGGTAGAAATCTGACCTCAACATTCTACCTGTTTGATTATTTATTCTCACTTGGTTTATGTCTTGACATCTGAAGAATCTCCTTTCTGTTTGCCACAATCTGAGATGTCCATGTTTTCATTTGTCTATAAAGCAGTTGTTCTGAAACAGTAATTCCATTTATGTCCTTATTTTAGGTGCACTAAACAAAAAAGTGTTTTGCAAGCTTAGCCTATAATACAAAAAAAATCATTATGAACTTGCATTTATATTATATTACACACTTTTAGGAAAGAGGAAGTGACATCATTGGCCTCCAGAGGAGCCATGTTTAAATGCTGGTAAGTTTACTGTACTCTTGTGTTGTTTTTCGTGCTTGACAAGATTTTCCATGTCAACCTCATCACATAACAAATTCTAATCTGTTTATAGAACAGTCATATTGTCAACTCTTACAGCTGTTTGTTTTTGCTTCAGAACTGCTGTCATGTTTATTTAGTTAATTTTTACTAGTGAGAGGGAGATTGTACACAATGGGGAGAAGGAAGATAATAGTTAAGACAGAATGATATCTTTCTTTATAATTAATTTATTTAATTAATTCAATTTGTCTTTACAAGGCAATGTGCAATTATGTTATTCAGTTAGTTTGCATATCATCTCTGATGATGGGGTAAAAAGAAGTATGGTGGTTATATATACTGTGTGTATGTATATATATATATATATATATATATATATATATATATATATATATATATATATATATATATATATATATATATATTTATTTATTTTTTATTTATTTATTTTTTTTTTTCTACATTTATTTGACAAAATACACCAAGTAATATTTGGAAATATTATTCATATATATTTTAAAAATGCAATTTATTGCTGTGATTCAGAACTGAATTTTCATCATCATTACTCCAGTCTTTAGTGTCACATGATCCTTCAGAAATCATTTCAATAAGCTGATTTGTTGTTTAAGAAACATTTATTATTATAAATGTTTTTGTTTGTTTGTTTGTTTTTATTTACTTATTTATGTTTGTAACACTGTGAATTTTTGCATTAATGTAAAATGTAGTCATATATTTGTAATAATATTTTAATCAATTTTATGCATGCTTGCTGAATAAGAATATTAATTATTTAAATAAAGAAATGTGTTGACCTAAACATTTGAATGGTGGTGTGTTATATTATATTATATTATATTATATTATATTATATTATATTATATTATATTATATTATATTATATTATATTATATTATATTATATTATATTATATTATATTATATTATAAAAGAAAAAAAGAATAAAATTGAAACATGCAACATTCAAACTTGTTTATTTCTTCTGCACTTTTGCATTTCACTTTTCTTCATGCCGTGTGAACAGTGTGAGCGGATTTGTGAATGTGAGCTGCATGGCATGCAGGTATTTTTGATGAGCGCATGTGCACCCTGTCTGATTCATTTGCCCTGTCCGATGTGACATGATGGGCAGCTCTCGTACGGTAATCCCATATGGGTGTTCTGTTCGTGACTTCACACTTTGTAAGAGCCGTCCCGCATACAGGCGAGAATCATGCATGCAGCTCTCTGTGCAATAACTGTGAACTCTGCTGCACGCCGTCCTTGACGCATCCCGTCTCAATGGCGTGAGCCCAGGAATGAAGCGTGCAAAGAGATTGGCTTCCCTAATCCCCTATGCAACCAGACATGGGCTCAGCAAATATTTATACACCCTCGGGGTCTAAGACGCAAAATGTAACCTTTACCTCACTTTCTGCCAAAAACGCGAAGTGACGTGCTTGTCTACGGTGTCACGGGAGAGTGTGAAGTCTGAAGATGTTTCTCTAGGCATCTGGGCTCCCTTTCAAAACCAGACTGCCACCCACTTTCCCCACTTCTAGTCAGTGCTGTTTGCGTCATCGTGACACGGAAATGGAGGCCACGTTATTCACATGGATGTGCTGGCATAGGTCATCCAGATTGACATGGATCTAGTTTTTTGGTACTCTGCTCTGTTCTGTCGGTCTTCTGACTGGCACGTGTTCAGCATACCGGGCTTGTTTTTATAGACGCCATTGCCTCTACATGTCTTTTCACAGAATCGAACATTATGCAAGATCTCTCTGACCTCTTATTTCGCTCTGACATTATCTACAATGAATATTTACAAACAGCGCAATTTCCTTATTTATAGTACTAGCTGGTGAGTACTGTTGTCTGAATGAATAGTCAGTTTTAAAGGAGCATTGTATTATTAGAGAAATTTAGGGGCCTGTGCATCACACACAGACGCTGATTGCATCTTAAAAATTGAAGTATTTATTTTTTTAAACCTTTCATTTACGGTTGTAAATTAAATGCACAAGCAGCATTTTGGTGGCTGGTGCACAACAAATAGTTCACCCAAAAATGAAATTTGCTGAAGATTTATTCTCCCTCAAGCCATCTAAGATGAGTTTGTCTCTTTATGGGAACAGATTTGGAGAAATGTAGCATTACGTCACTCTAGCATACCAGTGGATCCTCTTCAGTGAATGGGTGCTGTCAGAATGAGAGTCAAAACAGCAAATAAAAACATCACAATAATCCACACGACTCCAGTCCATCAGTTAACATCTAGTGAAAGACAAAGCTGCATGTTTGTAAGACACAAATCCATCAAGACATGTTCAAACCATTATTTCTGGCCAAAATGCCCATAATCCAAAGCTTCCTACAGTTTAAAGGTCCATCCTCTGTTGTCCTCTCACATCAAAATCCACTGACATATTTGTTTAGAGCAGTTTTAGACTGTTTTCTCATGTAAACAATGCTTGATCTGTGCATATTTCTCTTCTGATTCAGACGAGAAGACTTTTTTTCCCCCGGAGAAAGCAATATTGTGGATGGAGGACCAGTTTTAGCCAGAACCTCAACAGTTTGAGGTTAAAAGCTTCTTAATAGTGGATTTGTTTCTTACAAACTTGCAGTTTGTCACTCCACAAGACATGAATTGATAGACTGGACTCATATTGTGAATTAATGTGATGTTTTTATCAGCTATTTAAATTCTAATGGCACCCATTCATGTAAAGCTAAATTTTTCCAAATCCGTTCCTATGAAGAAACAAACTCCTCTACATCTTGGATGACCAGAGGGTGAATACATTTTCAGAAAATGTCCAGCATATGTTCATTTTTCATTCATTTTTGAACTATTCCTTCAATAAAATGATTTTAGAGAAATTGCATATTTAAATGCATCCCTTTAAAAGCACCACTTAAATTTCTTTAATTTGGTGTACTCAAAGATCTGTTTGGCTTGATCTGTTTGTTTCTGGTTTAAATCCACGCCTTATACAATTATGATGATCTCCTCAATTTTCAAAGCAATTAAAACAGAAATGGCAGAAATCACAAGAATGTACTTTAGGTCACAGTCTGCATGCAGATGTCAGACATGCAGCAATCTCTAGCTGTCATGAGTAGACTGTAAATGAGCTGTGGTTTGTCTGGGATCAGTCGAGTAGACAGCTGATCCATTTGAACTTGTATCGGCCTGTTAGGAAATATACTTAACATGCACAGAACATCACAATCACATACTGTTCTTTCTCCTATTACAGGAAAAATGATCCTCAGCAACATAACATCCCGAAACTACACCCCAGTTTCAAAGATGGAGTGAGTTGCTTTCCTGGGCATATGTGGATCACACAAACAGCCAAGAACAGAGAGGCAAACATGGGTGTCCGGCAGGGGCATTGTTATTCTGTCGGAGGAGAACACGGTGTTAGTGTGGTCCAACCCTTTGGTTTTCCCGCATTTAGGCATAAATTCTCCAAGGCCACTAATTTGAAGGGTGATTTCCTGTTATTTGTCATGCTGTGCTCCAGCAAATTTGGAACAGTTTCATGGCTTTGGTACTACAGGCTTGACACTTAACATGTATCACAGATTTCATGTGTTGACAGACAGACACAGACACACAGATAGATAGATAGATAGATAGATAGATAGATAGATAGATAGATAGATAGATAGATAGATAGATAGATAGATAGATAGATAGATAGATAGATAGAGATTGTTTATAAGATGGATATTGAAATATCATTTTGTAAAAAAAAATATTTTTATATAACAGATAAATAGATTTAACATTGTTATATTTGTATTATGTGATAGATAGATAGATTGATTGATCGATTTATGAAATGTAATTTATGGATGGCTGTTTTGTGCATTTTACTAAGCCATCCACCATGTCTAAAAATTCTTATTCCGGAAAAACTGTCAGTTCAACCACTCCTTAATGTTGTTCTTTTTCGAATGTGTTTGCTAACATGTGAAAAGAAGGGCGGACAGAGACTGTAGATACAGAGGTGGACCAGAATTGTCCAAACTCACACAAACAAGCCCTGCCCCGCCCCTACAGGCACTGGCTCTCCATTGACCCTAATACCTGGCTGCTGTGCTGGCACACGCCCAACGCCTGAAGACAGGACCATTTCTTGTGTGTCTGTATTTGTAGTGATTAATCTATAGTTGTGATGAGGGCAAGACTGTGCACTTGAAGAGGCAGGTCTGGGCAATAATATGGTTGTGTTTACAACAGGCGCATTACAGAAGCCCGATTAGCTGGTTAGCATCTTGATGAGACAGAGTGTGGTTTATGAGGGAACTGAGAAAAAACACTGCCACACTTATGTAAGATGTAGTCCCGAAGACTTGACCCTTTGCTCTCTTTTCCCATTCAGATCATAATAACTGATAACTATTATTTTGACTTTCCAAATATTTGCTACAATTTCCATAACATTTCATTTTGGACCACTAGCATATCAAATCAATGCATGCTTCTAGGAAAATAAGAAAAAATATTGGGTTTACCATAATTTTGGAAAATACTGTTCATTGTTATGTATAGGGCCCTGAAAATTGGCACACCTGCTTAAAGGGACAGTTCTATCCCTTTAACTTTTCTCTCTGTTGCTCAGGATTGTGATAAAGTGGATTTGTGCCAGCCCACTTTTTGCACGTTTTTTTTTTTTTTTAAGTTGCTTGTTGTGACTCTGATTAGTGGAATTTTCTGTACAGCATTCATGGGTAATAAATGTTGCAAATTCTTCTGTTAACATGATTATTTAAAAAATATTTTCAACAAAAGCAGTGCCACTGATTAACAGTTCACCCAAAATTGGAAATTTGCTAAAAATTTACCCTCAGGCCATCCAATGGATCCTCTGCAGTGAATGGGTGCCGTCAGAATGAGAATACCTGACAGCTGATAAAAACACAATTATCCACAAGTAATCCACACAACTCCAGTCCTTCATTTAATGTCTTGTGAAGCGAAAAGTTTAGAACAGTTTTAGACTGCTTTCACTTCTAAAAGGTGCATGATTGGTGCATATTTCTCTCCTGATACAGACGAGATTACTTAAAGAAATATTATGTATAGAGGGCTTGTATAGAGGTATTTGATAGATTGGAGTTGTGTGGATTATAGGGATGTTTTTATCAGCTGTTTGGACTTTCATTCCGATGGCACCCATTCACTGTAGAGCTCAGAAAAGGTCCCTCTTTAAAGATTTATGTTATAGTTAAAAATCAGTTTTCCTATTTCCTATTTATACTTCTGCATTGTGACTGTTGCATTCTATATAACTGATGACATAATCAAGTAGCGACTTCACACTGTTTTAAAAACCACTTAAATTGCATAACACAATTAGTTTAACGAGCCAGACTATTAATCAACATGCCAGGCTGTATTGATGACGGTCATGCTATCTGACACATCTTGTGTTGTTTTTTAGGAATTAAGAGTGTTCACATGGTTGAACAGACATAACAGACTGAGTAAACTGTGAAGTGTTTCTCAAATGAGTTTTCCATTACATTGGAAACTACCAGCACTCGCCCGGGCTTTTGTGTGGTTTCTCAGCTTGTCAAAAGAAACACTTTTCATCTGACACATCCTTATAGTTAATGGCATTCCAGAGTCAGTTAAAGGTGTGCTGGGATGGCTGTTATGGGCTTGTTTGTATCACTTTCCATCAGTTCTCCACCTTTTATTTGAAGTCAGGCTGTGTTTGTTTTATTACCTGCATCTTTGGCATTCCAGTCTCTATTCTGTTGTTATCATTACAGTAACGGTGCGTTCTGGGCTTCATTCAGCACGGCTCTTATCTGCACCGCTGCAGAGGCCGGTTAGTGGTTCCTGTTATTGCGGTTTCATGTCACGGAGCCCGATCCACGCACCCAGTTTGGCTGTGCAACGATCCACTGGCTTTTTCACCGTCGAACAATTCAGATTGTGTGCAGCGCCGCAGCGAAGAATTTAGATTGTTTGTTATTACAATGCCAGCCCATGGTAGGCCCAGCATGCGTTGTTTTGACGTTCGAGAACAATCGGCGTTCGCAATAAAAAGGGACCCTGTCCTCCCCGTGCACTGCACTGATCTTCCCGAATTGCTGGAAAGCTTGAACCAGGTCCAATGTGTTTTTCCTGTAGCTGGAAAGTTTGTGTTGGGAAGCGAGACAACATGGCCCATATGCTGTTGATATTAATAGTCATGGGTTTGATTAGACACTAATCTGTGTGGTTTAGAAGAATATGTGACATAACAAGTTAATTGTTTTTAAATGGGTAGTTTCCGATGCTGTTGTGTTCGAGGAATTTTGTTTTTAACATAGAAATTTGCAACAATACACATGACATTTTGCGGAAAGAATTGGGTGAATTGAACAAAATATGTCCTGATTATGTTTCATCTCAAAAGAAATACAGTCTTGTGTAATGAGAAATTAGATCATTTTGGCACCATTAAAATTCCCATTCTATTATAATGCAGTGAATGAATTAACTAAATTAATTAAAATCTCATTACAATAATGTAATGTAATGCATGTTAATGGAAGTTAATTAAATTATAAATTGCTATTATACATCATGGTTGTATTAAAAATTAGACCATTTTGAAAACATGAAGACAGTAATTAAGCAGCTATTTAACAAGACTTGGCAAATTATTTACATGTATGCAATGTATGTAATGATTCATAATCATGGTTTTATTTGTTGTGATACCTTTCATTTATGCTGATTTAAATGGGATATGTTTTTAGTGTAACAGTGAAAAAATTACAAGAATAAAATTAAAGCTAATTAAAATAAACTTAAATAGACACAACTATTTGTTAACATAACATTTTTTATTTATTTATTTTTTTGAGAGAGAAGAGTTGATTAATTGTCATGAAATTGTGAATAATTGCCGTGTTTACAAACCAAATAATAATGCTAATAACGCTAGTAATAATAACAACAACAAAACTCTTAACAGACTTAAAAATAGGCTGCATTTTTTCTTTATGCAAAATGACCTGCAATGTGACCTGGACATATTTTTGCATGATGCACCCATTATTAGTCATGCTTGCTCCAGGTGCAGATAATATTTATTTGCAATGTAAAAACATGTATGTACACAATAAGTGCATTGTACCAAATGATTAATTTAAATGTAAGTACATAGTATTTAAGGCCACCTAATATAAAGTGGGACCCATCAATAAAATAAGAGATGATGAATGACTTAACTTTTAAAGAACTTGTCTCGTTTTAATTATAATAATATATAATACATAAAATATAATCCTTTATATGGATCAGAGCAATGGTTGATGGGTAATTTAAAGAGGCAAAAGAGCAAAACAGGAAATTGCCCCCCTTGTTTTAGACGGAGGGTCACAAATGTTGAGAAGTTTTCTTTTGTGAATCTATTGCTGTGACTGCTCTCAGGTCAGGCCGCTCTCACAGATCACAGTATTTGGCATTCCTTCATCGGTCGAGACATGATGAACACTATCCCGCTGATGTTGTTTCTGTCAGAGGGCTGAACAGACTAAATAAGGGTCCCTCGGTCGAGCCTGCAGCCTTTACTAATGTCACCCACATTAGTGGGTCAGGTTTCAGGTCAGCGCAGTAAAGCAGGTTTCTTTCCCTCATTTCAGATGAAGTTAATCTGAACAAATGGTTATCAGCGTGGTTCTGGATCAGGACGTTTGCTTGTTGACTTAAAAATGAAGTGCATTCTTGAGACAAGGATGCGTCTTATCGTTTGCCACACAACTAGTGATATGCTCACATTTGTTGAAACTTGTGAAATGTTTTCCTTTAGTTGGTATGGAAAACTTTATCACTTACTTTACTGAGTTTGGTCTTCCTGGTCCCCTTCTTGAAAAATGTTCTTATTAATATATATATATTTTTATTTATTTTGTATATTTTTTCCATCATTTTAATTTTATTATTTTATTTTATTTTAAATACATTTCAGCGATTGATTATAGCAACAAATTTAGTTTCCTTTTCCCATGTTTAGAAAGCTGATTTATGAATTTAGTGGACTATTGACTTTTATTTAATGTTGTATTATATAATTATACTTTAGTTCACTTTTTGTACAAAAAACAAACAAAACAGATCTGGCTTACAGTCACTGGTTTAAATATCACTTCTCCTCTGGCCTGTTAATGTGAACAAAGCCCCTATAATTAAACCTCAGCTACTGACATTTAACCAGCCCTTTCTTATTTCTGGCTCCTTATCAAGTCTTATTGTTGCAGGAGATGCACGGCACAATATTAATGCATTTTAATGTTTCCTATCATTGTGTGAGGGACTCCATTTGTTGAAGCAACTGCAGTAGTTTCAAGGACACCAGAAGGAAACGTGGCTCATTTGAGTTTGTCATTAATGAGTGATTGTGAATTCACTGTGAACTCATTTGTCTTCAGCATGTTGTGGGTCTTGTAACATATGACTTAAGGTCATATGACTTGCAGTGTGTGTGTTTTTTTCTTTTCTTTTTTTTTTAAATCTCTTTATTTTATTTATTTTTTGAGAGAGAAGAGTTGATTAATTGTCATGAAATTGTGAATAATTGCCGTGTTTACAAACCAAATAATAATGCTAATAACGCTAGTAATAATAACAACAACAAAACTCTTAACAGACTTAAAAATAGGCTGCATTTTTTCTTTATGCAAAATGACCTGCAATGTGACCTGGACATATTTTTGCATGATGCACCCATTATTAGTCATGCTTGCTCCAGGTGCAGATAATATTTATTTGCAATGTAAAAACATGTATGTACACAATAAGTGCATTGTACCAAATGATTAATTTAAATGTAAGTACATAGTATTTAAGGCCACCTAATATAAAGTGGGACCCATCAATAAAATAAGAGATGATGAATGACTTAACTTTTAAAGAACTTGTCTCGTTTTAATTATAATAATATATAATACATAAAATATAATCCTTTATATGGATCAGAGCAATGGTTGATGGGTAATTTAAAGAGGCAAAAGAGCAAAACAGGAAATTGCCCCCCTTGTTTTAGACGGAGGGTCACAAATGTTGAGAAGTTTTCTTTTGTGAATCTATTGCTGTGACTGCTCTCAGGTCAGGCCGCTCTCACAGATCACAGTATTTGGCATTCCTTCATCGGTCGAGACATGATGAACACTATCCCGCTGATGTTGTTTCTGTCAGAGGGCTGAACAGACTAAATAAGGGTCCCTCGGTCGAGCCTGCAGCCTTTACTAATGTCACCCACATTAGTGGGTCAGGTTTCAGGTCAGCGCAGTAAAGCAGGTTTCTTTCCCTCATTTCAGATGAAGTTAATCTGAACAAATGGTTATCAGCGTGGTTCTGGATCAGGACGTTTGCTTGTTGACTTAAAAATGAAGTGCATTCTTGAGACAAGGATGCGTCTTATCGTTTGCCACACAACTAGTGATATGCTCACATTTGTTGAAACTTGTGAAATGTTTTCCTTTAGTTGGTATGGAAAACTTTATCACTTACTTTACTGAGTTTGGTCTTCCTGGTCCCCTTCTTGAAAAATGTTCTTATTAATATATATATATTTTTATTTATTTTGTATATTTTTTCCATCATTTTAATTTTATTATTTTATTTTATTTTAAATACATTTCAGCGATTGATTATAGCAACAAATTTAGTTTCCTTTTCCCATGTTTAGAAAGCTGATTTATGAATTTAGTGGACTATTGACTTTTATTTAATGTTGTATTATATAATTATACTTTAGTTCACTTTTTGTACAAAAAACAAACAAAACAGATCTGGCTTACAGTCACTGGTTTAAATATCACTTCTCCTCTGGCCTGTTAATGTGAACAAAGCCCCTATAATTAAACCTCAGCTACTGACATTTAACCAGCCCTTTCTTATTTCTGGCTCCTTATCAAGTCTTATTGTTGCAGGAGATGCACGGCACAATATTAATGCATTTTAATGTTTCCTATCATTGTGTGAGGGACTCCATTTGTTGAAGCAACTGCAGTAGTTTCAAGGACACCAGAAGGAAACGTGGCTCATTTGAGTTTGTCATTAATGAGTGATTGTGAATTCACTGTGAACTCATTTGTCTTCAGCATGTTGTGGGTCTTGTAACATATGACTTAAGGTCATATGACTTGCAGTGTGTGTGTTTTTTTTTCTTTTCTTTTTTTTTTTAAAATCTCTTTATTTTAATTTTCTTGAAACAACACACACACACAATGTCACAAAAATAGGTACTATACAGGAAATACAACATCAAACACCTTTAGCTGTAACACTGTACATGACTTAGGAGCCAAGAACATTAAAGCTTTATATTAAATTATCGAATTTGGTCCTCCAATGTTACTGTTTTATTGTAGAATGTCCCAAAACCGTGCCTTCAACTAAGCACTGACTGTATTTCTTTATACATGAGTCCAAGTTCAAATTAAAATTCTATGAACCGCTCCATTGTGAACATACCAGCTGTAACCTATGGAAGCCCGTTTCCGCCACTGAATAAAAAATAAAACAAGGTAATTGCGACTTTTTATCTCACAATTCTGACTTTTTTTCTCACAATTCTGAGATATAAAGTCGCAATTCTGAGATATAAACTCGGAATCCTGAGATATAAACTCGGAATCCTGAGATATAAACTCGCAATTCTGAGACATAAAGTCGCAATTCTGACTTTTTTTCTCAGAATTCTGAGATATAAACTCGCAATCCTGAGATATAAACTTGCAATTGCAACTTTTTATCTCGCAATTCTGACTTTTTTTCTCGCAATTGCGAGTTTATATCTCACAAGTGCTTTGTTCAATTTGCACTATCAAAATGAATGTTGTAAGATATCGACCAAGCAAGGCATCTTCAATGAAAATTGTAAATAAATTAAGGATTCATTATTTATTAGTTAGTATTAGTTATTATTTTAAATATATATATATATATATTTTTTTATTATTATTTAGTCAATTATATATGAAGGGTTCAGATGCAAAAGCCTCTATCTGAAATTTCCTTCTAAAATGAGAGCATTTTTCTCAGGTACAGGTTCTTTTCATTGTCATTAAAGTGAAATAACTGAACATAAACATAGGAGCCTGAGAAAAATGCTCATTTTAGAAGAAAAATTCAGATAGCACTTAAAGGCTTTTGCATCTGAACCCTTCATATATAATTGACTAAATAATAAAAATAAAATATTTAAAATAATAACTAATACTAACTAATAAATAATGAATCCTTAATTTATTTACAATTTTCATCGGAGATGCCTTGCTTGGTCGATATCTTACAACATTAAATACAGGAGATAAGATCATTCTAGAGCAAGAACATAGAGATGAAAGCGCGTTTTATGCGAAAGTGAAGGAAATCCACCTGCGTGCATTCATATATTCACTCTCATGTTACAATAATAGGTTTTGGCTTGACAGCTGTTGTTAAAATAACGCAATAGAAGCTGCCTCAAACTCAGAAATATAAAGAAATAAGTGCTTAAGTGCTTGGAAATTTGACTAATCTAAGCTGAACATTAAATTTTTTTAAGTTGAAAGTGTCTTTCTTTTTCTTTTTTTACAATTTGGCTAAAATTGTTATTATATATCATTATATAATATACTGTATATAATAGACTATAAATAAGGGATTGAATGAATGAATAAATATTATTTTATTTACAGTATAACTGTAAAATTACACTAGTAGTATTTCCCAAGTTAATATTTATGTCTTAATTTCTAAATTTTCAAACATTAAACTATCAAGTTTTTATTTTATTTATCAGGGAGCTCTTAAAGCTTGTTCATAAGCACTTCTCTTTATATTTGGTATGATGATTGGTGCAAGTAGTGTTTGCAAATGCATGTTATAAAACTTTTTTTCTTTTTTTTCTCGCATTTGCTGTGAACCAAGCTGCTGAAAACAGCCGATCATGAGCTTGATAATCACACATATTGCAATTTTAGCTTTATTTCAGTTAATTGTACAGCCATATTATTTGCTTATATTTTATTCTTCTGTGAAGCACAGAAATCTTTTCATATGGCTTTTTTTGTGTCATCTTTGGAGCTTGACAGCATCCTTCTTCATTTGCTTTTGTTATATGGAAAAAGCAGCATGAACTTTGTGTGTTTCACAGAAGATATAAAGGCATACAGGTCTGGAATGACAAGAGGTCGAGTAAATGATGACAGAACTTTCATTTTTGCTTAAAAGATGTCTTAAACATCTTTTGAGTTCATTTTGGCAGGCTATCTAAACAACAGGCTTGAGGCTAAATCTCAGTGTCTCTATAATCCACGGACTGATGTCAGTATGTTTATGTGTAGATGTTGTCACTCATGTTCAATAGATTTGACCTCCGACCTCTGAGAAGTACTTCCAGGTGGCTGCTCTCCAGCGTGGCTCTTCCTGTCAGGGCATTGAGACCCCCTGCGGTCAGCCAACACATCTCAATCTATAAATATCACATTACTCCTCGCCCAAATATCTTCTGTGATCCTTCATACGTCCCAGATTCCTCAGAGAAGTATACACAAACACCAGACATAAGCGCTTTGAGTGATGCATGCTATCTGTTACTCCAGAACAGAACAAGATGTGTAATGAGAGGATCTACTCATGCTTTCGTTATGTGTTTAAAAAACTCTAATAGACTAGCAAATTTGAGTGTCTGCAATGCAGTATTTTTATATTGTATTCTGTAATACATTATAAAATTGTATATATGTTACTGTAAAAATAATATAATGCATAATTAATTTGATTTAAATCAGCATCAATTTAAGTACAACAAATACTAGTACAAAATAATACTTTTCAACATTTTTTTCATGAGAATGAGATTTTTTTATGACTGTCTTAAATTCTTCATTTTCAAATGTTAAAACATTAAGCTTTTATATGATTTATCAGAGAACAACAAATATATATAACCACCACACACACACACACACACATATATATATATATATATATATATATATATATATATATAATATCATTAAATCAGCATTATTTAAGTGAGTACAACAAATAACATGGCATAAAACACTTTTCACAAACATTTATTCATGTTTTATCTATTTATTTATTTATTTGCCATGCAAAATTTATTTACTTCTGGACAAAGGATTTGTTTTGTTTTGTTTTGTTTTGTTTTGTTTTGTTTTGTTTTGTTTTGTTTTGTTTTGTTTTGTTTTGTTTTGTTTTGTTTTGTTTTGCTTTTGCTTTTGCTTTTCGTTTTCGCTTTGTTTTTGCTTTGTTTTCATTATCATCTTCATTCGTTTCGTTGTTTTGTCAATATTTTCAAACTCACTGAATTATGCATTTCCTATGTGAATTCATTGACTCTCTGTAGTTTGCTGCATTACCTTGTGCCAATATTTTCCCAACTACAATCCATTTACTCTATAACCTACAAAATCATATTAGATATTTGCACATTGCACTCATTTGAGATTGCACTGCAGCAGTATGATATCAGGAGCTTCACATGTGGTTCTGGAATGTGCTCTGATTCTCCACCTCAGCGCCCCTGGAATGTTTCTGTGTGAACTGTGAGGTCACTTTGCATGAATGGAATGTTTCTCGCCTGAAAATTCTTTGCAGGTGCCCCTCGGCACCCAGACTGTACTTGTAACGCTCCCTGCGGGCTCTGCACTGTCTCATTTTCCACCCAGTTTGAAATTAGCGTGCATTTGAAGCATTCTTCACTTTGTACACACATAGGCCGTTCTTTTCATTTTCTTTCTTCTATTCTTAAAAGCAAAGTTTCTACTTACAGTCTGATGTCATTAGAGAACATTAGATTCCAAAAACAATGTTTTATTCTCTAGTTCTGTGTCCTGAATCTATAATGAAACATAATCAGATTTATTGACCCCCTCTTTTTTCAGATTTGTGGAAAGAAAACATCCAAAACACACATTTAAATGTTTGTTTTATTGCACTTCACCTATTGGCATCTGTAGATTTCAATTACAAATACAGCTCTTTAAAGCCCATTTTCTCAAAATGTGCTTTTACACCAAACTTTCTAGTTTTATTTACCCTTTACCTTAATTTCACAATGCAATATAATAAATGTTTCTGAAAAATAGCTGCATTTTCTTTTATACAAAATATCTGTTTCTTTTGATTTTGAGGTAAAAATACTTAATGCACACCTGTGTCCATGTGAGTTTTGTGTCAACAGCTTCTTGATAAGAAGAGGGTTCTTTGCTGAAACTAAAGTGTTGCCGAGAAGCACTAAGGAACCTTTCTATTTAAGAGTGTTGTGTCTGTTCTCTCATCACCTCTCATTACTCATGCTGAGTTTCTCATCGATCCATCTTACTCCATCTTTTCTCTCAATATTTTCCACTCGTGGCTTCCATTTCATGACTGTACATAGATTCCAAACTCAGAACTTTACATTCCAACTCTGAACTTTAAATTCCTAATTTAAGGAGTTGTTCATCATTCTGTCTTAATGTCATACCGCACACTTAGCAGAGTAAAAATGTGTTTAAAATGTATTGGCATTGACGTCAATCACCAAGAGCTTTTTCATGCACTTAAACTAGATGTGTGAAATACCTGTGAGGTCTTGATAATTAATTACTGACAGCACAGATTCATCTTAGATATTCCTGATCATCAGGTGCAATGTCCTTGTTCTAAACCCTTACAATGACAGTATTTTTAAGTATCCCAGCTGCACTCCTGACACAAAGGCTGTTTAAAAAAAAAAAAAAATGCAGACTTATAAAGGTGGATGTGATTTTAAAAAGTAGGACAAATTCTGGTTCAGGAACCATATTCCAATAAACTAGGTTTTAAGGTTTAGGATTAAGGCTGGGAAACAACTACTTATCAAACTGATATGAGTTTAGAGGTGGTTAATAGTTAGGATTAGGGAAGTTAGTACTATATTCGTTTGATTACAGTGTGTTCCAAGACTGATAAAAGATGTTGATCCAGTAACACTTTGCAAAATCTGAAACTGCATTGCATGTGCACTATACTGTTCAAAAATGTGGGGTCCATAAGATTTTATTTTATTTTGTTTTATTTTGTTTTATTTTATCTTATTTTATCTTATTTTATCTTATTTTATATTTTATTGATTGATTGATTGATTGTTCACAGAAAACTCATTTTAAAAACATTTCTTAATCAAATCTGAGTTGGTACAGTGAGAAGTTTTCCGAGCTGTGCAGACCCAGTGTGTCCTGTCCCTGCAGTGCTGATGGATGTATTTATTAGAGGTTAGTGGGGGTCGGTCAAGCAGAGTGACATCAGCTCACACCCTCTGAGTCCGGAGGTCCCAGACGCCTGCCGTGTCGCTCTCTCATCCTCCCATCAGTCTGCGGATTAGCCGGCTAAAAGAGCCGCCTGTCAGCGTGTGTGTGTGTGTGTGTGTGAGTAGTTAAGCATGTTTGGGGTTCCTCCCTGATGTGTTAGCGTGCTCTCCGTGTGTCAAGGGAGCCTACTTAGCATGAGATGAAGCTTGAGGCCCTCGCTCAGAACTAACGCTGTTTCATACCAGCAAAAAGAGCAGTTTATTGGCATTTACAGCACGAGACCTTTGGGGTTTGGAGTGTGACATAACAGGCTGTGCACTGGAGCCCAACACTCTCATGACATCTGATACATATTAAACAATTGCCTCTATATTTTTTATATATATTTTTTTTTTTATGAGAATGCATGGATTCTAATATATACACTACCATTCAAAACTTAGGTAAGAGACTCTTGTTCACCAAAGCTGCATATATTTGATCAAAAATACAGTAATATTGTGAAATACTACAGCAATTTAAAATAACTGTTTTCTATATTAGTAGATTTTAAAATGTGATTTATTTCTGTGATTGCAAAGCTGAATTTTCAGCAGTTTTCATTACTCCAGTCGTCAGTGTCATATGATCTGATATTATTAAGTAAAACTGGTTGTGATCAGTGTTTCTTTTTGACAATTTAAAGTAATAGTTCACCCAAAAACTAAAATTTGCTAAAAACTTGCATCCAAGATGTAGATAATTTTTTATTTTATTTTTCATCAAAACAGATTTGGAGAAATTTAGCATTTCATCACTTGCTCACCAATGGATCCTCTGCAGTGAATGGGTGCCGTCAGAATGAGAGTCCAAAAAGATGATAAAAACATCACAATAATCCACGAATAATCCTCACAACTCCGGTCTATCAATTAACATATTGTGAAATGAAAAGCTGCTTGTTTCTAAGAATCAAATCCATCATTAAGGTATTTTAAATTTAAACCTTTGCTCCTGGCACAACAACTTTTTCACTGGAGAAAGCAATATTATTGATAGAGAACTTGTATTTTTCACTTCAAACGATATTAATTGATGGACTGGAGTCGTGTGGATTACTTGTGAATTATTGCGATGTTTTTATCAGCTGTTTGGACTCTCATTCTGACGGCACCCATTCACATTGGTGAGCAAAAGAGGTAATGATACATTTCTCTAAATCTGATGCAGAAACCAACTCATCTACTTCTTGGATGGCCTAGGGTCAGAACATTTTCAGTTAATTTTCCCTTTTGGCTGAACTATTTCTTTAAACTGAAAAATAACTAATATAGAAACTAGTCAAAATATTACTCCACCCCTGATATGAGGAAAATTATTTCGTATTTACCCAAACATGCATTATTTCCATGGATGCGAGCCCTAGGTGTCTGGTTGGTTGCGCGTAGGTGTTATCCTGGGTTAAGGAAAAAACACACCGCAAATAGTCCAGCATCGTAATAGACAGAGATAATTCAAGATGATTCACTTGGAAAATGCAGATAAAGTTGTTTTCAACCATGAGGACACTCACCCTTATTATCCAGCCAATACGCATCAATGGAACAAGATTACAATGTTATGTACATCTTTTCTGTATGATTCCACAGAATAAACAATTGCCATACTTGGTGCTAAAGAATGTATGAAGGTTTAGTAGTAAACACTTCTGAATAAGATCACAATCTGGGCCGTTTACAGTAAGCACTCCTCTGATAATACGCATGATTCATCAGGTATGCGATTATTGCAGCCGGCAGCGAAAGTTTTCTATGGTATCTACAAACAAAGGGTGTCAACACAGCGGTTGGCAACGCATGCCCACAGATGCTGTTCTGTGAAACGGCAGGTGAATTCAATAAAGCCACACCTTTGTGAAAAGAAAGAAACTGAATATGCGAGACTCATATATTCATTGTACAGTAGATACACGCCTGAAAATATTTGCTCTTTGGAGGAAACCGCAGTGTTTATACAAGCTGAATTAATGTCTGTGAGGAAACTTGGTGCAGAAATTGAAACTGCAAAAGCCTTCAGTGGCAAAACAAGTGAGTCAGTGTTTTGTAAATGTTGAATGTGAGCCACTATGGTTTCTTTTAATATTTTATGACTGTCTATCGTAATAAATGAATAAAATAATAAATAATTTTTATCTCATGCCACACAGAGTTCACAGAGTTTCAGAGTTCAAATTTGAATGAAAAAATAGGATGTAATGCATCTAAAAACTTTCTAGGATGAGTGAGATGTTTGCAGCGACACCTATAGAATGTTCTGTGTAAGCATAGTTAATTACATTGTTATATATGCAACCATTCAAAAGTTTGGTACGCTGTTCTTTTGAACATTCTATTCATCGCAGAATTAATAAAAAAATGATTACTGTTTCCAAAAAATGTTCATAAGCAAATCAGCATATTAGAAGACTGGAGTTTTTAAATATTTTCAATTAGAAAACAATTCTTTGAAATTGTAATAATATTTCACAATATTACCATTTTAACTGTATTTTTGATCAAATAAATGCAGCCTTGATCATAAGAGACTTCTTTCAAAAACTTGACCCCAAACTTAAAGGTAGTGGTGCTATCTGGCAAAATTAAAAACATAAATTGTTAAAAGTTCGAATTGTTTAGACAATATTGAACATATGTCTAAGAAAAAAAAAAAAAGAAAGAAGCTGATATAAGGAAATTTTGTTTTGACAACTTGATTTGACAACATCATTCCAATTCTAATTCGACTTCACACTCATTATTTGAAAGGGAGCCAAAAGGTTGCACAAAAGCTTTGTACTGGCAATAATAACGGAAACATGCTGCTAATGCTTAATGAAAGGGAAAGAAAGAGAAGAGAGAGGTAGGAAGTGAAGAACACGGGGCAGGTGAAGTGGAACGGCAGGTATAGAGCTGAAAGCCTTTGAAGCACAGCCGTAACTCAATCCTGAGGTTTAGACTGGAGCATAATGGCCGTCTATAGCCCATTCAGCGCATGGAGTGAGTCCAGGCCCACCAGCGGATCCTCTTTAAACCACGGCGCCTCCTGAGAGTAACTTATCACCTTTAGCCTCTCACTGAAAGGACCCTCTCTCTCTCTGCACCCTTTGTCTTTGTTGTCTAGTCTTTCTTTTCCTCTCAAAGTAACATACATTTTTCTGGTTCATTGCTTTTCAGGGAAGCCGGGGTGAAAACGGCACAGACATGGTCGAGGGACGATGGAAGGCTTTGTTCAGTCAGGTTATTTTTCTTTTTTCTTTAGGCTCATCACCCTGCTGACCTTTGGCCTCATCATAAACTCAAATCAAAGCTGGTGAAGGATTTTTCACCGGCTTCTGTTGAACTTCAAATCCTGGCTGATGACAGTAATTATGTTGAAATATATTACTGAAGGTGGTGAATGTGGCTTTGATGGCTGTAGCGGTGATTAGCGGAGTGGCAGTGTGCTGACAGACTGTCTAAAACCCTCTCGGAGAAACTGTGTTTCTGAATTCAACCCCTTTAAAGCAAAGCTGCTAAAATATATGGGGTAACACTTTATTTTAAGGACCAGTTCTCAGTATTAACTAGCTGCTTATTAGCATGCATATTACTGCCATATTGGCTGTTTATTAGTACTTATTAGGTGCACATATTAATGCCTTATTCTTCTTATTATTATTATTATTTGCCTCTTGTTTGTCATCATAGACCTCCAAACCAGATAAATTAAGTGACTTTATTATCTTTAGCATTTTTATTTACTTGGGCAATTTTATTTCATTCGCTAAGTAGTTGTTTTTGTTTTGTTTTTTTCTTCTGTCTCTTATTTTTCATACTAAATATCCAGTGCAAATAAATTACAAGGCTTTAACATTTTCAGCATTTTTTTCCACTACACGTGTTAAATTTTGTTACCATATGCTTCTTTGTTCTCCTATCTTATAAACATTCATAATATGCATATGTAGAGGGCTAGATACTTCCACCTTCTGTAGACAAGCAGATTTAGCTTTTACATAAATAAAACTGTACAGTGACACCCACAGGACTATTTTCTAGTGCATTACAATCTTGCGTAGATGTTGTGGTTTAGTTTAGCCATAAATAGAGCTCATAATAAAAGATTTACTGTAGGACTTTCATTGCAGAAAAAAATGGACCAAAAACCACATTTTAGCACCTTACTGAGTAAAATAATTATACAAATTAGGTAGGCCAAACATGCACACATGCACAAATAAATGCTGATTGCAATTTGCTTTACTTGCATGCATGGGTAAACAGCAATGCAATGCAATGCAATTAAATTATGGTTGTTTTATTTACACGTCATCATTTTCCTGCCAGAAGCACTTTACAGATTAAACTGGAATGCAGTGCTAAACTAACAGGGCCAAAAGGTCCCGTCTGGACACAGGGGACACAGCAATACGAACACATTTATCGTGCCGTCCACTGCTGTTTGCTCAAGTGACAACTGCATCCTGTCTGAAAAGTGTCGCTCTCGTTTTCAGACCTCTGCATCCGAAGCAGACTGCAGTCTGGCTCATATCGCACGCTTATCTCCCGCCTCAAACATGCCAAACACTGGCTGAAATTCAGACATCTACACTCTACAGGACAGTGCAAAATTTCCCTTTCAGAGGAAGAGTGCATTGGATACGGCGAGGTATATCTGAGTTTGGAATGAGATAACTTGCATTCTCCAGCAGACTGTTTATGCACTTAAAGAGATAGTTCACCAAACAATGAATGATTTACTCACCCTCACACTTAGTTTTTCTGCAGAAAAATCTTAAAATCTAATTCTTAAAATTTTGCTGTTGCATTTCACAGAAAAAAATATTTTGGAACAACAAGAAGGTGAGTCTATGATGACAGAATTTTCATTTCCACTATTCCTTTTTTCTTTGTTATCTTGCACACTGTTGAGATAACGACGGATTTCATTGAATGAAGGATGAAAAGATAGATGCATGAAAGACGCTGCCCTCATCCTCTCAGTTTATCTTGGCACTTTGTTTGTTATTTTAGCCTCGATGTTTCGTGTCGGAATTTTTGTGTCCTTTTGTCACGAGCAGAGATTCTACAAGAATCAAAACAAACAGCTTTCAGAGGCTCTTTTGAGGAGCAGGGATGTGTGCTCGTGAGCGATGGGCACTGGGCTTCAGAAGGACGCTCTCATTAGAGGTGACTATGGAAGCGGGTGGCTGCTGGTGTTAGTTCAGGGTCAACTCATCTATTCATACAAGTTTCTGCGTACACAAACATGTCCAGAGCTCTCACACATGAAGATCCACTAAAACACACATACAAACACACACACACACACACACACACACAAACTGCTCTGAGTATCACATTTGATCAAAAAGCATTACAGCAGCAGAAATGATTAAAAGATAAAAGAAAAGATAAAATGTTTTTCAAAAGTATCACAGTATTAGTATTAGCACAGAGATACACTACACAAAGCTTCAAGTCAACATGAAAAATTATTTCTGGTCTTATGCACAATTTATTGTCATTCTGAAGAACAATTCTTTATAATCTTTACCTGAAATAAGTATAACTTAATAAGTATAACTACAGACTTTATTTTCTGAATTATGTCATCAACTCATATTAACCACCTGGTTATGTAAGAATCATTAGCCATGCAGGGGTCATTTACTGTACATATAAATCTCAGGTCATCAAATTACAGTCTATATATTCATTATAGAGTTACTGTTTAAAAATATGTATTAAACCTTTCATTTTTATATCTGCTAGTGACTTTTTAATGTGCTAATGTGTATTATTTTATTGGTAGAAACTATGAGTGCCTGTGGCTTTAAATGGCGTCATAGATTCCTGGCACTTGACAAAATGCAAATACGTCAAGGTCATTCATTTGTGGCCTGGAATTCCAGTAGTGTAATATGCCATGTACATGTTACCCCTCCTATAAACTACTGTACTGCATTGTAGAAATTCCTTTGACTAATATGATGATGGTGATCGCATTGAAAAAGGCCCTCAAACAATTGTGGCACAGACGCAAACAACTGTGGACGGCAGACGACAGGATGTTAGTGCAGACACTGCCAGCATGCTTCCTCAAACAACACATGCATACAGACACAAGGACACTGACTGAATAAAATCACACAGGAGAAGAACTGGGCAGTCTGAAATTTTATATTTTATTTTATTTTATTTTGCTTTGTTATATTTTTGACACTGTTAGCATTTTACCCTTAAATAAGATTGAATTATTTAATTTAAATATTAATTTGATTTAATTAATTAATTAATTTAGAATTGTAACTTATCTAGCTGATAAAAGATAATAAAACTGTATTTTTTATTGTATTTTGGTTTATTTAATTCTTTTTTTTTTTCTTTTTTTTATTGTCTATTGACATTGTACCCTTTAATTAAATGATTTAACTTGGACATTTTTAAAGTTTAATTACTTAACTAAATTTTAATTTAAAATCATCTGGATAATAAAAGATTCTAAAATAAATTCTCAAATATTTCTCAAAAGTGAATTGTCATTTTTATTTTATTTTATTTTATTTTAGTAGTGGCATTTTACCCTTAAATTAGAATAAATGATTTTATATTATTATTATTTATTTAACTAAATTATTATTATAAATCACCTAGCTGATAAAACTGTATAGTTAATAAACACCTGAATGGTTGCAGATGTGTTGGACATATTACAAAGAAAATCCCTCACACTGCCATAGCTTGCTAGAAATCTAATATTTTTTGGCACAGCAGTAAATATTTGGTTATGCAGACTTCTTGAGTTATTTCACATTGTTAGTCGCGTGACTGAAACTTTTCGTTGAACATTATTTTGTCTTATTCAAACCTCGAATGCACAGTGTGGTCAAGGTCTGTGGAGTGAATCATTGCCGTGTGGTGACCTCTGTGGCTCCAGCCACCCAGATTTCCATGGCAGAGCATGGGCACAGGCCGCGGAGGTCTGCTTTGGGAATTCCCTGCTGACTGTCTGTATGAGAGACAAAGACACCCACAGCTGCAGCAAGCACAAAAACACTCTGGGCGTCCCCTTCTCAGACCTGATATCAGACAGACAGAGGCTGTATGGACAGATGGAATAGGTACACTTGAAAACAACCACATCAAATCTATGCATGTAATGTAAAGATGATATTTCTTTTCAATAGAGCAGATGTGCTGTTCTTTCAATACTTACAATAGTATTTGAATAGTGAATCACTATGTTTGTATTTTGCTGCAAGCTTTACTGCAACAATTACCGTATTCATTATATCATTTGGCACTGTTGACCTAGAATAATGACTACACAAACAAAATGTTATTTACAAAGCAAATATTCTGCTGTTTTACAATGCTTGGGGTCTTTTTTTCAGCAAGGATGCATTACATGGATTAAACATGGCAGAAAAGACATTAATAATCTTACAATAATTAATAATGTTCTTTTGCACTTTCTATCCATCAAAGAATACAAATACAAAATAATAAGAATAGATATCATTTTCTAACAAAAATGAGAAGAAATGTTTCTTAAGTATCAAATCAGCATATTAGAATGATTTCTGAAGGATCATGTGACAGATTATGATGCTGAAAATATGGCTTTGCATCACAAGAATAAATTACATTTAGAAAACAGTTATTTTAAATTGTAATAATATTTCACAATTTTACTGTTTTTGATCAAATAAATGCAGCTTTGGTGAGCATAAGAGACTTCTGTCAAAAACATACAATTGTACCAACCCCAAACTTGTAAACAGTGCAGTTTATATTGTTTTTACAAAGCAGTTGGTTTGCTGATCATTTCAACTCATTAGGTTTTACATTGTGCAATAATTCAAGCATTTAACGCAATAACAGTTAGGAATGTGAGCTATTTTTCTCTGAAAACGAGTGTGACATAACTGACAGACAGGTATTTTGTATGTTTTCCATCCTCTTGGCCCCTGCTTTGACCTGTTTCATGCCGCGAGACACGCGTCTGCCAGAGAGATGGATTCAGGGCAGTGACATCAGTATCTATATGAAAACATCCCAGTGTGAGTCCAGACAGCCTGCTTTCCTTCACCGCACACTGCCACACACACCTCACAGACTCATTTGTTGTTAACTTTAGCTACATAAAGTTATACTGACCTCTCTATTCTAAAAAAAAAAAAGTCAAATGCAATTTAAATGTCAAATTATACAATAATAATTTAAATTTTATATAATAAATTATTTATTTTATTTTATTTCATTTGTTGTGACATATTTTTTATAACCTTGCAAAAAAGTATCAGTTTGATTTTTATTTGTGTCATTGTCAGACAAAACACCATTTCTTATAGGCTTCTACACGTCTGACATTTTAAAACTTTTTTCTAGGATTGTTGTTATGTCACTCTCCCCTATCATCATTTGGGCAAATGCTATTGTTGCATTTTAAATATTATGGAACAAGTTGCTGTGTTTGTCCTACAATAACGTATAACTTTATTTTAGAGCCTGAGGTTGTTCAAGAAGCTGATGGTTGCCATAGTACTGAGTGATGTCATGTGTTCTTAACGTTTTATTACTTCTGTTTTCCATTCAAGTGTATAGTCTCCCAAATTGCCACAGAGTTGTGAGTAAAACTATTTCTGTAAAAATGAATGGCTTCATATGTTTTCATATCTTTATCACAGAGATAAAGAAATTACCAGAAAATACAAGAAAAGGATCAAATATGCATTTTCCCAATGGGTGCATGTAAATACAAACAAATCAAATAAGTGTCCTAATTATGATTTCCGAACTCGTCAGTGCATGGGAACTACCCATAAAGTGTTGAAGGAAGTTTATAACAATGCTGAAATGAGATAATAGAAAATAAACTTTAAACATTTAAGAAATGTTCTCTTTAATAATTTAACATCCACTACTAAAGTCAGTAATCTAGAGTAAACATAATTGATTTTTATAGAGAAATCTGGTGATTTCAATGGGCCTGTCAAAATTAATTTTATTTTATTTTATTTTATTTTATTTTATTTTATTTTATTTTATTTTATTTTATTTTATTTTATTTTATTTTATTTTATTTTATTTTATTTTATTTTATTTTATTTTATTTTATTTTATTTTATTTTATTTTAGTGTTACAGTTGGCATATTACTCTTAAATTAGATTCAGTTATTTAATTTAAATTTTTAATTCATTTAACTAAATTTTCATTATTTCAAACCACCATTGTATTTATTCGTTTATTTATTTATTTTGGTGCTTTTGGTGTTTTGCCCTTAAATTAGATTAAATTATTGAAATTAATTTGTTATAAATTAATATATTTAAATATAAATTTTATTGTTTAACAAAATTATAATTTTAAACCACCTGACTGATAAAGGATTCTAAATAAAGGAACAGTTAAAGGACTGAGAAAGGAACTGTTTAGTAAACACTCTTTGCAGACCTGAATAGTGGCAGGTGTGTTGGACAAATTACAAAGAAAATCCTTTACACTGCCATGGTTTGCTAGAAATCTAATCTTTATTGGCACGGCAGTATTTATTTTGCTCATGATTTCTTCTTGAGGCATTTCATTTTGTGTGAGTGTCTGAAGAAGTCACGTTTCTTTTTCAAAATTGGATTTCTTGCAATTGTGTGCTAAATATTTCTTCAACTATATTTTCATTATACCTTGTTTGTCTTGTTTAAATTGCATAATTAAGTATATTTAGTATAAACATTTTTTTATAGAGAAACAGAGAGATTTCATTGGATGGAGGTCTATCTGAATGACATTCAAGCAGTTCACACATTAACTACTGATTGGATTTCTCAACAGCAGTTGCAAGGTTTCATAGAAGTGGCTTCAAATGATTCGTATTTTCACAAGGGTGCTCTGAATAGCTTGAAAACCCTCTGAATTGCCCCAATAACAGCTGGTGTTTAGTGTTTTGACATAAATCATGTTGAGTGCACGAGAAGCCGAAGGGGAAGAGGTCAAGCCATTACGCCTAAATGTTACAAAAATAGCAGGTGGCTATAACAGTGTTTTCTCAGTGAATCTCTTCTGAAACACTGTGGAAACATGCACTGATTAATTACCAGTGACTGAATCATTTCCGGAAACATTATGCATTTATTTGTGTTTTTATTCTGTAACCTCATGCCAGAACATTCTGTGGTGTGATGCTGATGTTTTATTGTCACAAGATAATAGAGGTAAGATAATAGCTCTGTTCTTTCTGTCTGTCCTCTTATGTATAGGAAAGTTGAGCACAACGGAAGCGGAGCCAGAGCACCGACTGTCCATATTGTGACTGAAATGATATGTTGATGGGTTACTCTGACACTGAAACCCCATTCACAAAAACTGGCACATCGGGGTCTGAGATTGGCTCAGTGGTATTAATTTAAACCCACATGCTTAAAAGTTTGAAAAAATACAAATACAGTAAAAACAGTATAACTGTGAGATATTATTGCAATTCAACTGTTTTCTAATTGAATATATTTTAAAATGTAATATCATTACTCCCGTCTTCAGTGTCACATGATCCTTCAGAAATCAATCTAATATGCTGATTTACTGCTGAAAAAAGTTATCTTATCAATGTTGAAAATATTTGTGATACTTAATATTTTTGTGGAAATCATGATACGTCAATGTTGTACTTGAGTAAATCACACCTACTTAACATGAGTACTCAGACTTAAGTACTCTAAGACACCTTGAGAGAAATTTCCTTTTGATATTTTTCTGCAAAGTACCTGACCAAAACAATGATGTGAAGATGTCTAATTGCTTGATTTAGAGTATTCAGTGCAATTTTGTTGAAAATGAGGTCAGTGAATTTCTGCACAGAGGAGGAATCCTTCCCCCAGGATAGTGTTTCCCATCTTATTTGTTTTTGTTCAGTCTATTAGTGTGGTATGTGATGTCAAGTAGGCTTCAGTTACAGTACATGAGAGTGAGGGGAGTATGAAAAAAGAAAAAGAAAAAAAAAGTTGTTTTGGAAAAAAAAAATAACATGAAAGAATGTGTGTCCTCTGCTTAACAGAACCCCATTAGTGCTGTCATATAAAAACAGTGTCTTGTTTTGTGGCGGGGGTCTTTGGATCTTTTTTCCAACAGAGCTTCGTCTGTCTGGATTGTTTCAAATTGTAAATAAGACGATATACCCAATATATACACTTATATTCAAAAATCTAGCATCGGTAAGTTTTTAAAAAAGAACTGTTTTTGAAAGAAGTCAAAAATACAGTGAAATGTATTGTTACAAAAGTATTATTGTGACGCAAAGCTGAATTTTCAGCATCATTACTCCAGTCTTCACATGATCCTTCAGAAATCATTATAATAGGCTGATTTGCTGCTCAAGAAACATTTCTTATTATTATCAATCTTGAAAACAGTTAATATTTTTGTGGAAAAAAGTGATACATTATTTAGGATTCTTTGATGACTAGAAAGTTTAAAAGAACAGAATTTATTTAAAAACAAAAATCTTTTTTTAATATTATAAATGTCTTCACTGACACTTTTGATCAATTTAATGCAGCTTTGCTTTGCTTTGCTTTCCTTTTTTCTTTTCCTTTCTTTCTTTCTTTCTTTTAATGAAAGATATTTCATATTACAGCAGATTTTAACTCATTAGCTTAAATTTTTGGTGGCATAAAATTATTCTGCATTTCAACAGGAATTCACCAGGACGGTATCCTGCTAATGGAAGACGAGATTTGGCATATGTGTTCCTTCTCATAACCAGACTACCTAAACAGAGATGGTTCAGCCAAAGGAGACATTTCTACTCACCTGGAAAAAGGTAAAAGGTGTTGTCTGGCATGTGGTGGCAGGGGACCCTAGAGTACCCAGAGGCCTTTGTGTTTCGTGCCAGGATGCTTTGATGATGCAGCATGCTGGAATGCACTCGGAGCACTTTTCTATTTTCAGTATGTCGTTAACATGTGGGTTATGCCTGCAGCACCTATATGTGGTGTTTTATCTTTTGGGTGTTTAAATGTCAAGTGCAAGGGAATACAGTATTATCTGAAAGACTAGATGAGTTCATGACCGCGGTCCATTCGCACGCACACTTTTTGTATTGCAGAATATTACTCGAAACACTCGTGTGACGTATTCTGTTACAAGATGTTTTTTAGTAATGAAGTACTTGAATAATAACTTATCTTCAGGTTTATTCCAGTTTATTTATTTTTTTATTTTTTTTAACTGAAAGCTGTAGGTTTTTACCTGTTTTTCTTTAGAAATCATTTTAATCTGCTGATTTGGTGTTAAAGAAACATGGTTACACTTTATTTTACAGTACATGTACTTCAAGTGTGCTTACCTAGGAAAGTACTGGGTACTATGAGGTCACTACATGGGTTAAGGTTAGGTTTAGGTGCAGGTTCAGGCTTAGTACCTGGTTATTACCTAGTAATTGTAATTGCTATCAGTACATAGTATGTACACACGGAAAATGACTGTAAAATAAAGAGCTACCAGAAACATTTATTATTACAATGAACGCTGAACAATTAATATTTTTTTGGAAACTGCTTTTTCAGGATTCTTTTATGATTTGTTCAATGGAACAGCATTTATTTGAAATATGTTTTTTTAAATTTATTATTTTTTTATTAGAATGTATTTACTGTCTTATCAATTTTATGCCAGTTTTTGTGAACTGAAAGCTGTAGGTTTATACTTGTTTTTCACCATCAAGTGAATTATGAAACATACACTGTGTTATTCTGGTAAAATAGGCAGTGTAACTTTCCATTTCTGCTTCTGGGTACAAACACATGATGTTTTCCTATCTGGCACTGTCAACAGACTCCATAAGATGGGATCTGATCTGAAAATAACTGTTGTTATGCATGTTATATCAAGTCTGCTTGGCACTGAATGATTTAACCTCTGTTAGGGATGTACTGTAATACTAGTTAAGTGAATTAGAGTCATGTTACATGCAATAACCTTGTAATGGAAATATGTAAGTGAAAATGGCAACTTCACTATTTAGTAATTTGTATAAAACACAATATTATGATTATTCTCTGATATGTCTGATGTGACATTGTGTACAAGAAGTCAGTCTCTTCATCTCTCAGTATCCTTTAGAGTTTTGCAAGAACCTTAAATGGACAGTATTGTTTCAAAGTTTGCAAGCACAAGTAATTAATACTGTCAATGCTTTTCTAAACTTTTGATGGAGAAAAATACATTGTGTACTGTAAATAGTCAATAGTCTAGATTGTGATACTGTCTAATTTATAGATGCTTGAAAGTTCCTGCCATCTATTCTGCTAAATTTTGAAATTAGACAAGCACAGTAAGCAAAGTGCGTACATCTGAGCTCATTAGATATTCGCAAATTGCTGTCTGTCAAAAAAGAATTCTGAGAATGTTTTGGGGATCTTCCATAATAGCTTTCAGAGGTTGTTTTGTTACTGATGGAGATGACTGGAGGCGTAGAGGGTGTGTGGGTGTGTGTGTGTGTGTGTGTGTGTGTCTGAGTTGTGTGTTTACCACAGAGAAAGCTGGATTAGGATGAAAAGACAGTGTGCTGAATGAAGCCTATGCCAATTCTTGTAAATGACTTTGTGAAATGAAAGCTCTGTTTCTAAATCGAAATGCCAAATTCTGAGGCCAGTCAATATATTCAAATTAATGCTGTTCTTTTGACCTTTCTATTAAAAAAAAACAGAAACATTTTTTTTTTTTTATCCCAAAAAATATATTTTTTTGAAACTGTTTTGATCATTGATAATTATAAAAGAAAAAAATATATGTTTTGAGCAGAAAATCAGCATATTAAAATGATTTCTTAAGGATCATGTGACACTGAAGACTGGAGTAATGATGCTGAAAATTCAGCTTTGCCATCGCAGAAATAAATTGCATTTTTAAATATATTCATATAGAAAACAACTCATTTTAATTGTAATAATATTTCACAATACTACTGTTTTTACTGTATTTTTGTTCGAACAAATGCAGCCACGGTGAGCATAAATAAGGGTTTTATATAATATTATCTCACAATAGGTGTTGTTAGCTTGTTGCTAAGCTAATGATGTGGCTTCTAATAACCATAAAAGTACACAAATATTGTGTAAAATAATTACATTTTGACTTATTTTCATTCAGTACTGAATAAAGCTGTCATTTCTCTCACCTTTCTGCCTTCTTGAAATTGAAATTTGCTTAGTTTATTGCACTACGTTCTAGAAATGTCAAAACTACAGAAGAGTCGAGTTTTAAATAGGAAAAATATTGAAACTCTTTGGTCATTTTTGAGCGAGATGCTAACGGTCGAATCAGATTCAATGAACTATGCTAAGCTGTAGCTAAAAGTGCAACCGCCAGACCCGAGATCGGCTGAATGGATTCGAAAACGGTAAAACTCAACTGTTTAACTCTTGGGGAGTTGGAAAATGAGCCTATTTTCAAAAATAGTGGTGTGTTCCTTTAAAACTTGCTGCCTACAAAGATTTGCAACAGAGCCATGTGTCATCACTCTCCACCAGGTGGATGGTCGACCGCAGACATATTAGTGAGACAACACACCTGTGGAATTTGCACTCCCATGACACATTTATTTATCGGGGAGAATCTCTAGCCCTTCTAAAGAATAATTAGGACTTTTATGAGTGTAAAAGACAGCCTAGATCATTTAAAACACTGATCAGTACCCATTCAACAAGCCCTGAGCCCATCAATCAACTCTCATAACGAGCGCCTCGTTCGGAGATGATGAGTGAAGGATTTCAGCTGGAACAGCCATCAGCCTCAAAATCACAGTCCCGGGATGCCCTTGGAATTTACGTTTGCGTCAATGTTTTGTGTTATTATATGGCATGGTGTGTGTGTGTAAGGTGGATGCATTGTTTGCATATGTGTGTGTGTAGGTAACTGAGGGCGGTGACCCCGGCAGCATGCGGAGACGTCAGAAGCCCGAGGCGTGTCCGCCCCTCCCTGAGTATCTCCCATTGTTTGCTCAATGCCTGTCGGTTCGAGGAGATTCCTTGTGCCATAATGGGCTATTATTTGTGCTCAAACTCTATTCAAGCCATAATGACTTCACGCCAGTTTTCCCGGCCCCTGGAGACCCGCATGCGTAAAGTGCACAGCTCAGGAGGAGAGATAGCCTTTGTGTTCGACTTTTACAGGCTGATCCAAGAATATTTCTTCTCCCTTCTACACGTATAGACAAAGACAGGTTAAAATTCACCAATCAAAAGAATCTATTGGAAATTCTCTGCAGGGTGTATTTTCTTATGTGTCTTTTCTAAAGTTCTTGTAAAGCAGGAATGCAGTGTGGGCGGAGTCTTATTAATTCTTTAATAAAACATTAGGGATATAGAACACTTTTTGGATGTTTGTAAGTGTAAATTAAAACCAATTTAATTAATTGCATATAAGGTACTTATTTCAGCCCATCTATTTAATTGAAAGTGAAAATTGTTGCAAAGTAAATAAACTAAACCATTATAATAAACTAAACCACCCTAAACCATTTTTTTATGACACTCATTGTTTTGGTTTAAAACTTTATCATGGATGAAGACTAGTTTGCCATATCCAATTTGCTTCTCATGTGCCCATTTCAGCACACACATAAAACCATCTGATCTGTGTTCATTGAAAGATTTCTTTCTGCACCTGGTTAAGCTCCATTGTAGGTGCTAAGGCTTTCAGTGAAGTACATCTTTCCAGAGCTTTAAGACCATATTAAACGAATGCACTGTTCTTCAACTGACTAATCCCTGTAATGTCTCTGAATGTTACTTGCTCTTTTTGTGTTCCGCTCATGCATGATTGTTTGTGTGTTTGAAAAGGCTTGTTTATGCTTTGTGAAGCATCCTTGGGCTCTTCAAAAAAAAAAAAAAAAAAAAAAAAAATTATTGAAAGTGTTTACTGATTGTCTTTTAGTAGTTGTAGTTGGAGCACATAATTCCGTCTATTAAATTTTAATATTGTTCGAACAAATGAAATTTTGCATTTCAGTGGGATGTAAAAAAATAAACAGAAAAATTCACAAGCAACTGAAGTTGTTTAAATAATGCAATATATTTATTATTACCTAACCATGTTTACCACATTAATGGCAATTGAATGTTATCATTTCATAGAAATAACATTGAGAAAAATCTTATTAGCCAATATGGCTAAAGATAAATATTTAACATAAATGTGAAATATAGCAATTACAATGATGCACTGACACATTTGCAGAGCTTCGTTGTTTTACAGTGAATAAAGTGAATGAGTCCAGTAACAAGATCCATGAAAGAGTCTTTGGCTTGTAGTGGGGATGTTCAGTGTCTTCTGATGGGCATCACACACCGCTTTAGGTTCCTGGAATCCCTGATTCCACAGTTTCATTTAGTTACAGCATATTCCTCCTGTGCAACAAGTATCTTCAATGCATAGTCTTTATATGCAATCAGCTTAATTTAAACGTCCCACTTGGCTTGCCCGACTAGTTATCCCATGCACCAAAGGTCTAGTTCAGAATTGTTTAGGGTTGATAGAGGTTAGTCTTTATAATTTGAGGTTTGGTTTGTTCTAGTCAACATCTTCCTTGGTTTTTCATCCCATTGAGCTCCACAACTCCACACTGATGCCGACTCGCCTCTAGGGTGGAGACCACATGACAGACACCACAATCCAAGACGCTTGCATCTGCAGGTATTCCAACACACCTGATGACACCCAATGGCATGAACACACAAGACGTGTGTGATGAATGAGCAGAGAGGAGCCTTTTATTCAGGTAAATCCTGTGGTGGCTCAGCAAACGGCAAAAGCTGAGCTTGATCTCTACGAGGCAGCGTTATCAGACGTCCACGCTCGTGCCCTATGGTGCTGCCTCACTCGCCATTTCTCCAGGAGAAGATGGATCCTCTTGTTGGCCCTCACCCTGGAGAGGAAGTCACCAATCTGTTTTGTGTTCTTCACTCTATAGAAAAACAAAGCAACTAGGTTAATATCACAGCAAACACAGGTAGAACCCTTGACCTGATTTACCTGGCAAGCACAAGTTGTAATTGTGTGTATACATGAAAAAACAATAGTGCCCTCAAATTTGCATTTTAGACTCTTATTTATACTGTATCCAGCTAAACACATTGACAGTAAAATCCACTTTATACTACAGTCATACTTTCAAAGTTAACGTGCTTATATCTGTTATGATTATTAATGACAGGTAATTTGTCACAGCCACAAAAGACATCAATCTTATAGAGGCTTGTAATTAAAGCACCCATTTATTTCTTGAATGTGAGAATGTGAATGTGCTGCTACATTTTTTTAGTGTATGCGGTTTGTCTTACCGTTTAATCTTTGTCTGTTTGTCTGCCAGTTTGTGTTTGCATTGCTTCTCGGGACAATCTTGGCCCTGGGCGGCATGGATTGCCTTGTCTGACGCTGCTTTATGCCTAAAAAAGAAAGCGAGCAGTCAATTCCTGAACAAGTTCAATAAAAGTCTACAAATAGAACTAAAACCTGTTTCTGCAAGTTCATCAATTCATGCAGTGACAGCTATTATGCCTTAGAGCATTACTGAGGTTCCCACACACAGCTCGTGCTCGGGAAAACAAGTGTGTCCCAAATATTTTTCTAACCAGTAAGTCTTGTGACCTTGAAATTGGTCTTCAGATTAAAACTATCTGGCTTTGAACAATGATGAAGTTCGTGTTATTAGCATTCAGTGTGTACTTACGCATTGTTCGGCTGACAGAAGGAAGAGCATGTTTTGTCTTGGCTATCTGCACATTTGCAGCGTGACTTGGGCACAACAGGTTCTGTTACTGAGCGCTTCTTACGTGGAGCGTTTCCAAGCCCGTATGACACTGTTCGCCTGGGGGAAAGAAAAAATCATTAGAAAACAATGTTAGTCATGCCATCCTTCAATAATGATTTACAGATTTATTTTCTTTTTAAGTCATGAAATATAATGACTTACTCTGGTGTGTTGACCCATATTATGTCCAGGTGGCAAAAGTAGACACACTCTTTATCCATAAAACTTGCACAGGAACACCTCTTAGTCCTGGAGTGTCGCACAGAGATCGGTGTGCCTTGTGCTGTGCCATGACCCAACGATGCTGGAGCAGCTAAAATCATAAAATTGTTGAATTCATAAGGTTTTGCAACATAAAGAATTCTACCTACAAACACACACTGTGATTTTTACACTCTTAACTTGCAAAACTGTGTTTGATGGACTGGAAAAGCTGGAATTTGTCACGCTCAATTAAAAATGACAGTGATGCTCATCATATAGTTTACAAGAATATTAAAACTTTATCTTGCATGTGTTTACAGGTTGCTTAAGCAAGGTCATAAAGCACTACTCTTATACTTAATTACACCTGCACTTTTAGGTCTGTATTTCGACACATTGCAGATTGTTTAATACTTAAACTTTATAAAACTTTTAACAGTAATTAAGAAAACTATTTAAAAAGCACTCAAATAAGCTTTAACACAAATATTGGATGTAAAGTAAGTACATACCCAAGTCAAAAATGCCAGATGACAGCATGGACAACACTGGGAAAACAATCCTCAAATCCATTTTGAAAAAAAAAATTCTTATGCAAGTCCCTGATTCGGCACAAACTGTAATAATCCAATAAATTTGCAAACTGCTAAAAAGGTTCTGTTTTACACTATTAAACTGCAGTCTTCTCAATGCACTCATGCATCTTTCTGTAATCCAGAGCACACTCCTGTACAGGAGCGCTTATATACGCGCCTTCTCCGCCTCCCGCCCGCTCGCTCACGCGAACACAATGCTGTTTGTTAATAGTCACCGACAAGCAACGTGTGGAGCGAGATAAGAACTTTGTATTCCTGAGATTCCAGCGGGATGGAGACGCCGGGCGGCCGACTGGTGCCAAGTGTTTTTTTTTTTTGTTGTTTTTTTTTATGGTAAGTAAGGTGTCTTCACTGAGTACAGTTTTTATACAGGACAGTAGAGGGCGCGCGAATACAAACCGCTCAGACCTGAGACAACAAACGAGGTTTCTCTTCAGGAAAACTGTGAGTAATAAATGTAGGCTAGTGTTAATTGTATTACACAATTTATGTCTATTAGCCTATATACAGTGTTGGGGAGTAACTAGTTACATGTAACGGAATTACGTAATTTAATTACAAAATAAATGTAACTTTAACCAGTTACTGAATAAAATGTGTGGGCCTAGTTAAATTACAGTAACTTATGAAAATGTTAACTATTACAAACAGGGGCACTTGTGTGCATATTTTTAATAAAGTAATACTGTGCAATTTTTTTATTATTTAAAAATAATTGCTTTCTATTTGAATATATTTTAAAATGTAATTTATTCCTGTGATTTCAAAGCTAAATTTTTAGCATCATTACTCCAGTCACATGATCCTTCAGAAATCATTATAATATTCTGATTTGCTGCTCAAAAAACATTTATTATTATTAGTAGTAGTAGTATTATGTTGAAAACAGCTGAGTTGAATTTTTTTCAAGTTTTGTGATGAATAGAAAATGCAGAAGAATGTATAATTTATCTGAAATAGAAATCTTTTGTAACATTATAAATGTCTTTTTCATCGCTTTTGATCAATTTAAAGCATCCTTGCTAAATAAAAGTAGTAATTTCTATACTTTTTCCCCCTCCCCTGACTCCAAGCTTTTGAATGGCATAATGTATAAAAGTTTTTTATTTCAGATAAATGCTGATATTTGGATCTTTTTTGTATTCATCAAGGAATCCTGAAAAAAAAAAAAAAAAAAACTGTTTTAAATATTGATAATAATAATAATAATAATAATAATAATAATAATAAAATGTTTCTTGAACAGCAAATCAGCATGTGACACTGAAGACTGGAGTAACGATGTTGAAAATTCAGCTTTGACTCACAGGAAAAAATTACATTTGAAAATATATTCAAATATAAAGCAGTTATTTTAAATAGTAAAAATATTTCACAATATTACTGTTTTTGCTGTGTTTTGGATCAAATAAATGCAGGCTTGGTGAGCATAAGTTCTTTGAAAAACATTACAAATCTTACTGTTCAGAAACATTTGACTGGTAGTGCATATGTCATTTCCATACCTATAATACATATTTTACAGTCACTGTTATGCACGTTGTGTGTACACAGAATCCGTGTGATCGCGAAATCGAAAGTAAAAGTGAAAGTGAACGGCGAAAGTGAAAAATAAACATAAATATAAAGTTTAAACATTATTAAAGACAAGTGACAGCCAGTAACTAAGAACAAATGAACAAATTATTAATTAAGCATTACCACAAATAAACATAGGCCAATAGTACAAAGATAGAAATGAAACGATGCTTTAGGTTTTTATGTTTTGTAGATGTTCAGGTACAGAACTCGAAAAATCACATATAAAATAACATTACTGTGTGTTGCACCTTGATTTTTCATAGCCATTTGAAATTTTAATCATGGATTAATCCACAAAAATAAATAAAACATGTGCAACTTTTAATTTATATTAGACTGTATAATTTAAAAATCTGAAGCAAAAACAGAATGACCCGACTTTAGCTTTGTGAAATTACGCTATGGTTACATAAAACATCGGCATTAAACAGAAACAGCAGACGGGCTGAGTGAGACGCAATTTCACTCTCTGCCAGCAGGCGGCGCTCACGGAACAGTGATACAGCATTTCCTTGGTTACCACTGTAAACACAGCAGCGCTGCGCATATTAACACCAATTTAATATGCATTATATGGAGACAAGATGAAAAGAAAACGCCATTTCTGAAAACAGCCAGTTCCCCTCAGAAACACATTCATATTAAATTCAATATTTGGATTTTCTTCCTATATTTCACGCATCGTGAACGGAGATCTTGTTCTGCCTGTTAGTGCTACAGTGTTTTCTTCTCTTTGTGTCCGTCTTCATCGTCTCTGGCCTCTTAGAGACTAATTACAATAACAACATATTATTTCCACACAAATGACATTTGGGGAAATGATTGCATTGGAGTTTGTGTGCAAGCAAGGAACAGAAGATGCTGTAAAATAAAACAAAAAAATGTCCGGTCGATAAGTGCATCTGTACTCCAGTGTATAAATTCAATATAGATTAATCATTGTTAAAGTTAATTGCCAAGAGGGGTATTTTGACATACTTTTGTAGGTATTTGCCCGTTCAGGCGGCTCGCGCGAGTCAGAGACGCGGCTGTCTGTGCGCGCGCTGTTCACACAGAACAGAACACAGCGCGCAAGTACTGAAAGGAGTTGTCTTTCGCGCCCAATTGCTTTTTAATCGCTTGAATTTTTAAATGAACAAGGCTTAAAAACGCATGCAAATAATAAACTTTCGTGACAAATCCGTCTACTGTCCCGAACGTCCTCCAGGCTTGCCCCGGGCCATCGGGCACTCCTTATTGTCCTGATTTATATAGTGTAGACTGGGGATAGTTAAGTTTCACAGTGTAGGTAAATTGAAATGTAATGTTTTGTATAGGCGTGAAGAACTTTAAAATTTTGGCTACGAAAAAACTATTGAACATACTCGTCCATATTGCCCAGTAAAGTTCATTGAAGTTAACTGGAGCACTCAATATGGGGTAAATTGTCACAGATTAATCTGCTATTAAACAGAATAGGCTCTTTAGCACAATTTGGTGATCGATTAGTTTGTAATTGTAATTGATTTAGATTCAGAGAGTAGGCTAATTTCGAATCATTTTGGTTTGTATGAATCATTGCAAACTGATGTATATTAAGCAATACTAGCAGTAGTTTAGAAACTTCAGCCTCTAGCTCTGTCCCTGCCCAATGGAAAACCCAGTTAATGGAAACTCTGGCCAGTTTACGCTCACAATTGGCTACCCTCCACCCGCTTCAAAAATTTATTAAATATTACAGTGTGAAGATTCCATGTTCATGCTTGTTGAATCTAAGACAGAGAATTAGGACAACAATAAAAGCAATCTATTAAGATCAGCTGAATATGGATGCTGCATTAAGGACAATTATGGAAATATGCAGTTCTGTTTTCAGTCTTGCTCTCCTCAGGCAAGGGTGGCATGACTGCATTAATATTTTTCAAATATTCTGACATCGTACTCATAGACAAGGCTAAGCCTCACCTGTACATACAGGTCCTAATGATGAAACTTATCCTTTTCCTTTACAAAATAGAACTGATGCAAACATGCATTGACATTTGCCAATTACAGAAAAAGGATTTGTTTAGAATGAGGTGGAAAGTTTGAAATTCATACACATCTACAGTATGGTCAAATCTAGGAATGTCTTTTCCATTGCAGAATAGTTTAGTGTTCACTAGTGAGTTTTAAATGTTCTACTCTCACTTTGGCTAAATTCATCAGATTTGGATGGACTGAATGTTCAGAACTGTTTCCAGAGAGTCTCACCCACTCTCATGCTCTGCTGTGGGTTGGGTAACTAAGCAACATCCTCCCCCACCCCACCTTCCTGCATGATGTGCCCTGCACTCCTCTGTATGCAATAACACTACCCATCCAGCAGGTGGCGTTATTGAGTCACAGTCTTGGTGGACTGGAGCAGCAAGCAGTTGATAGTATTTATCAACTGAATGAGTCATTCTGGGGCTGTAATGAGAGCTTTTGCTCCAAGCCTCTTGAGACAAGGACAGTGTCATAGTCAATAAAACCTCGTGGAGGGACTGATTGGTGACGTCATTTTCTGGCCTCTCCAAGCTCCTCATTAGTGATTTGAACTGCTGAATAATTCTAGTGTCTTGGAGAGCCCCGGGAATAACCCTTTCTACAGGGTTGATTAAAGGAGGGAAAAAGATAAATCAGATAGCTAATTACGGCACTTAAAAAAGGAGACTTCAGAGGCATCTCTGCACTTGTAAACAATGTTTTACTGATACTGTCGATAGTATAGATACAGCAAATGTAAAGCCACCATTTTACTCATACCTATGGACTTATGGAGTTCAAAATGGGCACCAGGTGGAATATAATAAATACTTGACCACAACATCTGTGCACAAGAACACTGCCCCCCAAAAGCCATAGAAATGTTTATATATAAGTACAACATTAATTTCCCCATCAATTTACGATAGACATAAAACTTTTCAAAAAGAAAACATTTAAAAAATAAAACAAATTTCCTCCATTCTTCTTTAACTTCCATATCAACTTAACTTCCAAATAGGTAACTACTAGATTTATAAGATATTATATACAGGTTTCTAAACGAGAAACTCCAAAAGGCACAATTGTCTATACAACATGTACAAAAAGAAAAGGAAAACTGTCTGGTGCTGACAAAAAAGTATAAAATAAAATAATTGGTCATCATTTATGATTGCACATACAATATGACTGTCAGAAAATGTGCTTTTAGAGAAGGCTTGCAGAGCTGCAAACCTTCTGAAGTGTTTCAGTTTTACAAAGTGACAAAGTTTTACAAAAAAGAAGGAGAAAAAGGTGGAAAGAGAAAGAGAAATTCATAGGCAGAAAAGAAAGAGCTTTTATTGGGACTCTCAGGTCGCTATGACAAGTCTATCCTCATCATCACTGGAGGCTTCATTGTAGTCATCAGTCACTGGTTGTCTAGAGACAGGTCGCTGTAGTTTCACTTCACTAGCCCCACCTGCTCTTGCCTTGTGTGCAACCTCGCAGCCTCTCTCATTAGAGGATGAGGGGGAGGAGGGTGAAAGAGGGTGTGGTGGTGTTTTCGGTTTGTCCATCATGGCTGTAGTCTTCTCAGCACCCCCTGTGTCCTTAGATCCAGCGCTAGGGCTGTTTTGAGAGACCTGCTTTGGCTCTGTGGATGGCTTTGCATTTGTAGGAACATCTCCTGGATTGGCTGTTGGAGGACTGGCTGAAGAAGTAGGTGCTGGTGGCGATTCTGCAACCTGTGCTGGTGGAGGTACAGATGCTACACCCTCAGGGCTACGTGGCTTGTCCAGGGCTGCTGGAAGTGGGCTGAGAGCTGAGAGGGGGCTGAGGGATGGTATAAGGGCTGGCAGGGCAATGTTGAGGATCTGCAGGCCAGGGATTTGTGCTGGGGAAGCAGTGCTGCACTGAGGGGCAGGGCTAGCTGCCAACACTTGTACGCCTAGGGTGGCATTTAATGGCAGACTCTGTTGAGGCACCAGCTGGGTGGAGTTGGCTAAACCCACCACGCTCAAGGTCTCCAAACCCACAGGTTGCAGAGCAGTTTGAGGAGCACCTAGTGTCTGAAGCCCTGCCACTTGGCCCAGCGGGAAACAAGGCAGTACACTGCTGACTGGTTCCTGAACTACCAGTGGCTGGGTCGGGGAACCCTCTGGCCGGGGCGAGGTGTTGGGGGCTGGGAGAGGGCTTCCGGTCTGCCTGTGGATCACACTGAGTGCAGGGATGGTTAGCTGAACTGGCCCGGCCTGAATGGGTACAAATGTGGAGTAAGCAGCCAAACCGGCAGGAACAAGCTGGATGCCACCCACAGGTACCATGCTGTATGGGGAACGTGGGGGCTGTTGGGAGTGCAAGGGCAGGTGGCTGAAGAGATGAGTAGTGGCTTCCACTCTGGGCTCACGGATCAGATCTGCATTTGGAAAGTGCAAGGGTCCCTGAAGAGGGTCAGAAGAGGTCTGAGTACCACGGTCAACGTTGGCATTGCACTCATTTGCAGGCTGGGATATGGTGCTTGACACTCCTTCCTGTTAAAGAACAACATTATGAATGCTTTTATCAACACTGCCAAACAACACAATAGCAGTCAGTGACTACATTAAAATTCTATTCACCTTTTCATGCATTCAAAGCAGTTTTGCTGACGTGCCAGGCATGCGAGACTCAAGACATTGAAATGCATATGGGGTCGGGTACTGGTATGGGGTGAAGTGTACATGTAGAGAGGGAGGAATGCATGATGGGAAAGACAATGACTGCGAGGACACGGGTCTCACCTGGCCGAGCTTGCCACCCTTGCCTGGCACTGGGGGACTAGGGGGAACGTCAAAGTCAGGGTAGTCGATGGACATCTGCCTACAAGGTGACACTGGGCTCATCATGTGTACGGAGTCAGTATCAGAGGTGTGGGATTCTGAGGCAGGGGTAGGGTGGGATGTGAAAGATGTGGGATAAGGGCCAGGGCTTGAGCAGGACGCAGAAATTGACATCTGTCTGACCAACAAAACTGGACTTGTCATAGCCACAGACTCTGTGTCTGAGGTCTGGGAGTCTGAAGCTTGAGTAGGCTGAGTTTGGGGAGCGAGGCTTCGAGTCGGGCTGATGGACATCTTCGCCAGTAGAGAACTAGGAGCCATGTCAGCCTGGTTAGCAGGAAAATGCTGTGGGCTTGCAGAAACAGATGGTGTTGCAGAGAGGCCAGACTCTGCCTGACTGTCCTCCTCGTCTTCTTCTTCCCCGTCGTTATCTTCGTCGTCTGGGCCATCAGAGTCATCACCATCTGAGTCCTGTCTGTCAGCACTTCCTGCTCTTCCTCGATCACCTTTGGGAGAAAAACAACTTAATGAACAAAAAGAGCAGGAAGAATCGTATAATATTGCATAGCTAATCCAAGCAGATATCTATAAATTAGCTACTTTGTAGCTCTGCAAAGTAGCTACAATTTTCAAAGTTCTATTTTTTTTTCTAAAGGTCTTTGAAAATTATCCCAAGGACTTTTCACAATCCTAGTGTGACCTAAATAGTGTGACCTAAAGATGACAGATTTAAACTGAATCTTTAAGTAATGTTTGTTTTTTCAACAGCTTTCACTTTCCAGAGTTATAGCTTTCACATCTACCGCAGAGCAAAAAAAAGGGATGATAGGTCTAGAAATACCCATCACATTATATAGGGAAGACATTAACACCTCAGACCACAAATGCAGCCTGTGCTTGACAGCTTGTGTGGAACTGTGTGAGAGGAAAACAAATATGCTCTCAGTAACTGAGACCAGAGAAAGCTCACAGCTTCTCTCTCTCTTTCCTGATAAAATTAGATGCAGCAATTTCCTCGCAGTAAACGCTGTGTATGCCGCCCACATGCACCAAGAGTTAACAAGGAAAAAGACTGCGTTTAGAATCTCTAATTAGACCATGGCATTGCCATTGATCATCACTGCAACGGAACATAGCCAGGGACAATCCACATTTAACAGATGGTGCTATTATTAGTAAGCCTATTAATGGTCAGGTTGATTCTGTTGAATATGTAATGGTGTAAACAAAACTATAGTTTCTGCTTTCTCAAGTTGGTTGGTTAGGCGTTGGTCCTCATCAAATAAACTCCCCTATTCAATGGTCTGGTTAAGATTGTTATTTCCAAAAGCATATATGAGACTTCTACCTGAGTCTTCTGTGTCCTGGTCCTCAATAATACCCACAGCAACTCCCATTTCCATGCACTTCTTGCTGTGGGCTTTGGACTTCATGTGCTTGGTTAGGTTCCCTGTGTGGTTAAAGGGAACAAAGAGGTCACTCAGGTGGGAGGTGGATGCACGGCATGGGAGTGGTTTACATAAGCATGACATGTTCCCAAGCACTAGCTCTATGTAATGGGTGAGTAACTGATAAAGAAGTTCTTAAAGGAACGTGGGCTGGTCTGACACTGTGTGCTGTTCTGCAGTGCCGCGTGGGAAGTTCAACTGTGATGAATCATACTGGCTTTTTTAAGAGAACAGGCACAGTCTTCAAAAAAGCAGGTAAGAAAAAAACACTTTATACAGAAATAATATCCAACCGTCCCTATGAATTGTCTAAATTACCTAACTGTTCTTAAATCCTGACACATTTCATTTAGAAAATGAAACCTTTCAAGTTAACATGTTTAGATGTGTCCTTATGCAAGTGTATGAGTTGGCCATTTATGATGGAAGGCAAGAACCAGAGGTGCTTTTTAATTACATTTTTTCTGGATTATTATTTTTATTTATTTATAATTTTTTTTACAGTCTTTAATCCTGTTTAATATTTGTAACAATTTGCATAAGTTCTGTTCATTATTTATAATAATTAATAATTACCATTTAAGGAAGAAAACAAACTTTAAGCATAATTTAGCTTTCAAATCAGTGTTTGGGACTGAACCCACCTTTGGTCTTGAAAGAGAAGTTGCAGTGCGTGCAGTGAAATGGACGGATGTCCGAATGAGTACGGATGTGTTTCCGCAGCATACTAGGTTTCTTGCAGCGGATTCCACATTCCTCACATATGTATTTTCCTCTTCCACGCCCTCTTACGTACACATACTCCTCATTCGACTTGTAACTGAAAACATACCACAGATAGCACACTTCAGAACACAATGTCCTGTAAAATATTTGTGAAGTGGGGTAAAACAAATGAGATTTACAAACCCTCCATCAAAGATCTTCACTCGTTGGGGTTCAGATTTGGAAGAATCTCTGTCTGACTCTGTCTGATTAATTGGTTGAGTCTCTGGTTTTGTTTTTCCACTATTCTCGGTTGGCACAGATCTTTGCTGAATCAAAACCTGAAACAATACAAAATACAAGAAGAATTTGTTAATCATGCATGTACCAATGCATAACAAATGCATTAAAATGTAAAATAGCAAACTATATGTTCAAAATGCTCTTACTTTTGGCAAGATGTCCTTCAGCTTCCCAGAGTAGGTCAAGATGTCAGATTTCAAAGTTGTTGTTTTTGCTTGGGTGTAGTGTATTTTCTTGGATGTCTGTTTGGAGTCAAACAAGGACATGACCACTTTTGTGGGAAGCCCCAATGGATTGGGATTGTTGGGGTTTACTACCCATGCAGAGTAGGCAGATATCCTCTGGTCTGCCTGTTGAATGTGGAGGGGTTTCCTTTTCATGAGAAAACACCAGGTGAAGGTTGTAGCTGTTTTCAGACTAGGGAAAGACAAGCGATGACTGTCTCTGGTGTTGACAACAGACACAGAAGAAGCTAATTTCACTTGTCCCTGAAATGTTGGAGGCCTCAGAGGAGATTTGGATGGAGACCAACGCTGCTCCTCAGGTTTTTCTTGTGGCTTCAGAGTGGAATTTTCTGGCATGGTATAGCTTTGAACTCTGGGTGAAGAACATGTAGCAGGTGTTGTGGTAGGTGTTCTGCTCTCCATTTCCTGTTCACTGACCTCAGTTGTTGTCTGAGATACTGGTGTCTGGGTGTTCTTGTCAGCTTCTGAAGTCTCTGGCAATTGTTCTGGGGCATCAGTCTCAATTGGGCTATCCACTGGCTCTGTGGTGCAGACCTGTCTAACCAGCATTAACTTCCTCTGCCTGGTAATTTCAGACATCTTTGAGTTCAAGTAGTTTAGAGATCTACCATCAGTGAGACATGCAGCTCCGTGCTCATCTTTAGCCCGTTTCTGTGTTTTTTCCATAGCAATGTCCAGGCTGTTGGCAGGAGAGAGCATACGCTTGCTTGAGGCAGTAGACTCTTGGGGGCATAAATTTGCAGATGCCAGTTTTTGTGTACAATGCAGTGAACCGAGGGACAGAATGCTTTGCTCAGTGGTTTGGTTATGTTCAGTAAATTTCATATTATTTTTCATCTGTATAGCAACAGACCCAGGTTGCCTGTGAGCTTGAATTTCTGGTCCAGTCTTTGAATCACTGTTCGCAACATGTACCGTAGGGAAGTTAACCTTAGAAACCACAGAAGCAGGTGCTAGGGTGTGCTCATGGGTGATTAGAATCTGTGGTACAGGTGTAGATACTGGTGCTATATGAGACGCTGTATCAACTTGCGGACCAGCAGGCAGTACAATTGGGGTCTTATTGATTACAGCCTGATAACCTGGTTGTGCTACATAGACATTTTGCATTCCATCATTTGACTGAGAGACTTTAATTTCATTAGCAATTGGTATAGTTATCACTGGCAAAGTGATCTGTGTGCCTTGTACACCTGCTAAAGAATATGTCTGGCCTGCTTTTAGTACAGGGCAATTCATTTGGTATTTAGGTACAAAGCTCTTCTTATTTTTTTCATCAGAGCTCTTCTGAACATCTGTCTGACCAGCCACCATTTGGACCAGAGGTTGCACATGGCATGCCACAACCCTTGAGGTCTGATGCCATGGATGTGGAAGACCATGAACTTGGGGTTGTTGGGTTTGGCTTCCAAGGTTGATGCTTTGAACCACTTGCTCATTTTTCGGTACTGGGGCCTCTCCAGAATGTAGAGAAACAGACTGAACAAGTGTAGATGTGTTCATATTTACTGATCTAGGTTGGGACCCAGAGCATTCATTAGTGAAGGGGACTCTTTGGATGGGGGGAGTCTGTTTCAATGGCAATTGAGGTTCTGGTGCAATCTTTAAGGACATCTGACGTACCAGAGGACCCCTTCTTCTTTCAATGAGAGGCACCTGGGTAGTTGGAGGACAATGTGTCATTTTTGGCAGGGCAGTCTGCATTGGTGACAAAGGCCTGCTGGGTGACATGCTGCTGCAATCAAAGGATTTGCTACGGTAGTCACAAGAAATTTCCAATGATGACTGAGTGCAGCTGATTTGTTCTGAGGTAGCACGTCTCATCATGCCTGGCACTCCAAGAGTGTTGTTTGCTACAGGGATCCCTTGAGCTTCTGGTGGCTTCCCAACACTATCAGCCCTTGATGGGCTGTCAGATCTTGGTGGATCATCTCTGTCAAAAGAGGCTGAAATACTAGAGCACCTTGACAAGCTACTATCTCTACTGAGGCTACGAGAGAGACTTGACTCAAAGCTAGATTCACCAGAAGAGTGTTCCATTTGAGCAAGTCTTATGCGCTTTTTCTTTGGGGGGAGTTTTTCTGTTGGCAGTTTAGACAAGCTCTCACTCCTCTGAGGCCAGTTGAATGTTTCTGCAGGTTTCTCTGTTGATTCTACAACTGGAGTTTCATGATCTCTGTCTGGTTCCTCTGTTACTAAGATTTCAGGGACCTGAATGTTGTTCTGCCGCACAAGCCGTGATTGCTGTACAGGTGTGCCATCACTAGCAATGGCAAAGGTTTGCTTACCATGAGGTTCAATTCCTTGGCTGGCACATTTGGGTGTAGACATTCTGTCATGGTAACTTTGTGAAGATAAATTCACTGCAGCCTCTTTATGACCTTTTACAGAGCTCTTTACTTCCTTTTCCACAGGATCAACTGGAGATGACCTGTCAATGGACTCAGATGTTTCAAAAGAATTTGGTCGGCTGAGGGAGTTGGTATGTCGAATGACTGAAGTTCCACTTCCTTGTCTCTGGAGGTCTCCTCTTTCTTTATTTGGTGTGCTGATCTGAGCCTCTCTTATTGGAGATAGTCTTGACTCCTGTGATTCTGCAGCTCTGCCAATGATCTGTATTTGTCCTAAAACAGCAGTGTTACTTAAGGACTGGGTATGTTGAGAATAAGGTCGCCCTATCGAACCTGTAGAAGTCTGGCAGGAGTCAAAACTTCTTGAACATGGAGGAGTGGTCTCAGTTGGAGACTGGTCGTCATCATCTCCAACACTTTTAATTTTCCTTCTTTTTCTTACCATGAGTGGTTGCTCTACAATGCCGGTAATTACAGCATTTCTGTTTAAAAGGGGCTGCTGAATTCCACGTCCGAAAACTTCTGTCTCAATCTCTCTGGCATGCGTAGGCTTGTTTTTTGGACCATGCAGTTCAGAACAATAAAACTTCTTGTGATTTTCAAAATTTTCCAGTTTTCTGTAACGGTTACGACAAGTCTCACATTCATACATTGTCCCTTTGTTTTGCTGGGGTTTTCGGTTTCTTTCTGTTGCATGCTCAAAAGACTTACTTCGCAGTTCATGTGTAATACTTGGTCCATGATGGCTCTCATCCATGGAATGAACAGAGATAAGAACATGACCATCATTTGTGGATAAATCCTCAACTGCTATCTGTCTCACTAATGTACGAGGATGTACAGCAGGATTGGGAGTAGAGGGAGCTGAAGAGAACACATCATCATTTAGTGAACTAATCTTGTCATCAAATGAATGACAGATCCTTAGTGGGTGAGGCTGAGGTGTTACATTGGGGAAGAGAGCTGACTGACCAGGTGTTGTAGGCATCGAATTACTTCTTGTAATTGGTAAACAGTCCATAGATGGATACTGAGGTGGTACAGAAAGAAGAAATACTGGCTTGGATTTGTCTGTCGGAGTGAATGGAGATTTTGGTATGTCCGAGTTGGAACTAGATCTTCTTACTGGTGGTTTTAGATCAAATTGAAAAGAGTCTTTAAATATGTAGGATTTTGGGGAGTCAATGCTACCCCTTCGGGAAAGGGAAGTCCTCCTGGGTTTGACACTGTCAAGTTGTTTGTCATCCACAACAGCCTCATTGTCTGAGATCAGCTTTGAGATACGCTCCTCAAGAGATAATGCTTTGGTTTCTAATGGAGGACGCATTTGTCCTGAAGGAATTCGAGGCTTCTCAACAGGTGCTACATGCATGACAGTTGCCACAACTGGGGAAGGGGGAATTTGTGGGGCTTTTGTAATGTCAGTTTCTGCTGGTGGAGTTATCTTAACAAAAGGACTTGGGGGACTCATAGCTTGATCTGCACTCTCAGAACGTGAAAAGTAGCCAGAGTCGGTGCTTCCAAGACTCCGAGGACTAAGCAGACACTTGCCTTGTGGTTGTTGTGAGTAATCAGTTGCTTGTTGCCTTTGTAGCTGGGCATGGCTGCCTCCTAGTGGTGATTTACAATGCTGATCTTCATCTTCACTAACTGAATCTTGTAGAGGACTTGTGCAATCCACTTCTTTCAGTGAGGACAGAACCATTACATTGGACCGTATGTTTGCTGTCTGGAAATCCCTTTGCCTCTGGGCTGTGGCATGTTCAGGTGCCAAATCTGTAACTCTTGGGCTGTCTGCACGCAAAGGCGAAACATTTACAGGGTGGACAACCACTTTAGGGAGAGCAGCAGTGACCTTTGGCTCACATCCTTTCTGAGAAATCAGTGGTTTCAGAGCTTCAAACACCAGCGAAGGCTCTGATTCTCCTTGGCTTCCTGGTACCATGCCTGCACTCTGCAGACTGCTCTCAGAAAATGCCGTCAGGCTGCTTTGTGAAGAATCCGGGTCTAAGTCCGCTGCACTACCTTCCTCATCACTGTCCCCGCTTTCCTCCACATCAGAATGTGTGGCTAGGCCTTTGTCCAACTCTTGAGAGAGCGATCCACTTCCGGAGTCTTTTACCAGACCCAGTTTGATAGCATGCGCATGAGACTTCTTATGCTTGTATAAGTTGCTCTTTGTCTTAAATGAAAAACCACATGTCACACATGGGTAAGGTCTCTCTCCTGTGTGGGACCGTATGTGTTTTAGAAGCACACTTGGCTTGGCACAAGCTCTTTTACAGTATTCACAGACATACTTCCCTTGCTTTTTTGGTTTTTGATCTTTTGCGGAGATATCAGATACTTGGCTTGCACCAAAGTTGACCACAGTTGTCATCTGAACAGGGTTGAAACCTGGTGTGACAGGGACTTGAATTGAGTTTGGTACTGTGGCTGACAAAGACTGGCACGTTTGAACAACAGGGGGCTGGCTCTGAGGGAAGCCACCTGATCCAGATGGAACAGGTGCGTGTGTCAAGGTAAGTGAAGGACCCACACTATAGCTTTTATGGAATCCTGGTTTGTCCTGCTGACGATTTCCTGACATGTTCACATAATGCTGTGTTGTGTGTTGCCCTGTAGATGCCACACTGCTGTAGAACTGTTTGGCTGCGTTGAATGGTGGCACAAATGAAGGTTGTGACTGGACACTGAAATTTACAGCAGGCATAGTCATAGCATAGTCTGAATAAGTGACAGGAATGGAAACGGATTTTCCAAGATGCCCTATTGGACTGCTGTTCTTCCTTTCTGTCAGTGTATTGAAATCTGGCTCCATAGCCTTGAGCAGTACCTCAAGGGGAGCACTTGTGTGAGAAGGAGATGCGTTTTTGTTGCTGCCGTTGCCACACCAGCTTTCTGCCTGCACAGGCCCTGCAGCACAAGGTTCCTCTGCAGCACTTTTGTGACTGAGAGCCTGTGGCTCTGAGGTTAATAACTCCTTGTGCTCCACTTTTACTGATCTAGATCCAGATGCATCCTGTGGTGCATCTTCAGTATCTTGAGGTTCAGGCAATCCATGCGATGGACTGTTTGAAAAAGAAGAGGAGGGTGTGGCTTCCTTGGATGAAGAAGAAATGCTTGGAGAAATGGATTTCTTGGTCTGTGATTGCTTTTTGACAGGAGATTTGGGTATTTTCTTTAGCTGGTTTTGTGCCACAACTTTTTTCCTCTTCAGTCCTTTGATGCTTTCAGAGTTTCTGCCAGTACTTTCATTTATGTCTGTAGGAAAAACAAAACAAACAAAAAAAAAAACATTCATCATTACGTCCAATACCTTTTTGTGATTTTTTTTTTTTCAAATTAAATATTAAATGAAAAATTATTTAATGACATAATTTTTTATGAACAACCACAAGGTTACTTTAAAAAATCCTTAAGCCTAAAACTAAGAAAAAAAATCAATAGGGTTACACAATTCATCAAAAAGATTTGTAAAGGTTAAATAATACACATTTTCGAATAATGTTTAAACAATTTGTTTTGTTTTGTTTTGTTTTTGAATTTCAAAATTAAAATAAACCATGTCCTTTGATTACATTATTCTTAGAATTTTTATTATAACAAGAATGTTACCTGAAACAACTGGCATCTGAGCAATTAATTATTGACATATTACAATAATTATATGATGTTTTATTTTTGACAGTGCAATTCAGTGTAGTGCACAACAACAGAATGTATATCTTTGACATAAAGTCACAGAAAAAGCCTAAAAACCTAAAAATTAAACAAATCTCTGTTAGTGTGCTTGAATACACATAGTAGTCAACATTTATGTCATCTTTAAACACGAATTGTCCATGCATTTTCCTAACAATCTTCAAAACAAACAAGTCTGTTATTTTCTGCTTTCATTTCCTCCTCGTCTAGCAAAATACCTTTCATCATGCAAAGTTCATAAGCAAATCAAAATCAAACCATAGACTGCACTTTCTACAACACCTAAACATCAACATAAACTCTATGTTTAACAGCACAAATTACCCAAAAAGATATACAGACAAGTCAACAACAGCAAAAATCTTAGTATCAGACAAACCAAAACATACCTAAGCAACGAGTTTTGATGAATTGTAGGGAGGACGAAGCACTTCAATTTACAATGAAATAAAATAATCCTTTTCTTAGCAAACCCAGTTCTCTATAAGCTGCACCAGTGCCTCTGACAGCTAGCACATAGACAAGACTGTTTTGGAATCTAGAAGATCTCCTGAGCTGCTACTGAGGCCCACGCATCATTATGTACAAAACCCACTCTCTGTTTCTCAACCCTCTGTCACCATCCCTCTCGCTCTCCCTCTCCCAACCCTCCCTAACTTGCTCTCCTACATCTCATTCAATACTGCAATTGTGTTAGTTAGGATGAGCCTTACCTTGTTCTATTATTTCTTTTCTCTCTCAGTCAGTTGGCACAGAAAGACCATACAAAATAAGTTGCATGTAGGTGTTTATGTGGATGAAAAAGCTTGTGTGAATTAATTAAATCTGTCCCTGGACTGATCATGATCCCGATACTCTGGGCAGTAAGACCCGAGCACCTAAGTCAACATCTGGCAGAAAACAAATCACCCTTAATTTGGAAAAGGAAACATGGCGAAGCACATACACAACTGAATATTGTCCACAATTACTCATTGATGGGCAGAGTTTACCGCATTTGCTGTGTTTGGACTCCCTGTGGTCTTAAAGTTATACTGAAGGCTCTTTGTGTGCCCAATGCCAAGTAGTTACAAAACACGTAACCAAGCCTGAACATCTGTGGCAACCCTGCACTTATTAGGGTTTCCCTTCTTTACTTTGCTTGGCATGGTTGGTGGAGAGAAGTGGTTAGGTGTTAGAACTACAAAGTCATCATTTCCTGGATGCCTCAGGAATTCCCCAGAAATTCAAAAGGCCTGTTAGGATTTCACCAATACATCAATCTAACTTTATTTTGTTTGTAACCTTAGCAAGTCAGTGATCAACAGACAAACTTCCTTACATGTTTCTAAAGAATGTAGAAAGAGGATGTGAGGACATCCGTGAGCTCTGAGCTAATTAACTGCCTTTAACGGATTCAGGATTAACGTGGAGATGACTGGTGACATCACTGCTGTATTTTGAGAAGTAGTTTACGCATTCTTAAACCAGTTACATTCTGATGTAACCTGTCCCATCATGACCACTAAGAAAAATAGGGCCAGAGTAAGCTGAACATAATTATGCAAAATGAATTCTTCATGCTACCATTGTAGATGAGTATGGTCATATTATTGTATTATGGTAACAAAGGATTACATTTATTTACATTGTGCAAGGTGCTGCTTCATAGTGCCACGTTCTCATATAAACAGCGTATTCTCTTCAGAGTTCTCATTTTGCTTTTACATAACCTATAACACGTTCCCATTCCAGCCTATTATGCAACATCTATGCTGTTTTTCCATGTATGCCGGTGAAACGTGGCTTTTAAATAGCTGCTCCTGCATTTTTTGATCAAGCTAAGGATGTACAGTGTGGCAAGTTCATTCACAGAGTGCAAGTGCAGCAGAGCTAAATGCGGTGACCAACAGAGGTGCTGGAACTTCTGGAAACCCCCAGGACATCCAATACACCTTCAAAAGCAGCACGCTAGCAGACCAGAAAACCTGGTCACAGATGCAATCCAGTACAAGCAAATGGTGTTTGCTTTGGGAAGCCGAATGAAAGTATGTTTGAAACAATATTCCAGAATTTGCCCTGGATTCAACACACAAAAGCTTCTGCCTTGGAACATGATTGCTGTAATGAACAGAGCGATTCAACTGCCACACAAAGAAACCCAGCTATTCCCCTTTAAACCCACAGATGAGCTCGTACATCTCTGATATTAAGGAGGAGGAGAGAGAAGCTTCCTGTTGATGCTGCATTTGAAAGGAATGTTGTTTTATACGATGAATCATACCTTTGTGTGCAACTTTGGGGTCTTTGAGCTCCTTCTGTGCCTCCTCTATTTTATCTGAAAAATAAAGATTAATTTTTTAAAGATTTCAGAGTTTCATTTTAGCCAAATCCAATAGTGAATAATAATGGCACAATGATGAGGCATTTCAAAATACAGCTTTTAAAACAGAACATCAAAGTGTGTCAAATATGGAAGAAGAAATTTGTCTTTTAATATATACAGTATACAGTATTATCAATACTAGAAATATTGGTTACCATATCTACCAATATTTCAAGGCTTAATTTTACAACAGCAAAACAGTAACATAATATAATATAATTATAGTAATGGCCTGCAAAAGACACTTGACCGTTCTTCCCATATTTCACATGTACAGGAGACATTTCAAATTTCATATCATCTGCTCTGTATGTGTGGGAGGGATATGCACACTAAGAATATACCCAATATTAGAATGCAATTACTGATTATTATATAAGAGCAGCCAGGAGGGAGTGAGTGTGTGTGTGTGTGTGTGTGTGTGTGTATCTACTGTATGCATGTACATGTGCTCTAAGATGTGAGGAATGAGAAGCAATCATCTCCTTTCACTACCTTAAGTCACACACATACACACCCACCCACTGCATACCAAAATACAAAAAAAGCATTGAAAAGCAGAAGAGATTGGTGTGGTGTGTTTCAACCACAAAACCCCATTACAAGGCATGAGCAAACACTAGTTTGCTTTGAAAACAACGCCTCACTGTGAAGAGAGAACCAAAGCAGTTTCGGAAAAAATCCTCACTTGCTTTTTGGAAAAATGCCGTGGCCACTAAGAGACTCCCGGACACTATAACGGGAAAGACTCTCTTTACTGCAAGAAAAACAGGGTGGAGTGGCGAGGGGGTGCCCAGTGACCGAGGTCACGGCATGTTTTGTCACGATGAGTGGCCTGAAGGCACACCCTTGATTAACTCCCCCACCCCTCCCTTTCTCTCTCAGCAAACTCTATTTGTTATATAACCCAATGTATTTATATACATAACCCAATCTTAGAAAATCTTTCCCTTCACCCCACATTCAGCATCACTCACCACACAAGCCCTGGTGAAAACAAAGTGACTTCTGTCCATGCAATGCACAACAGTTAACAGTTACTGTATGTGAACATGCAAAAACATTTCCAAGGTCAGCATGATTGGTGTGTTCGTGAGAGCCTGAACTTCCTCCATATCTCTGGAGGGCTCATCTAAACCCTTAAAACCTCATTCCCACTCTAGTCTCTTCCATTGCATCACATCACTCCTTACTTGTTCGCTTACTACTTAACTGCCTCAAGCATCACTGCATCTCATTCACCACCAATTATAACAGCATCACATTCTGCACCATCATCTGGGGGGTTTCTGGATGCTGAGTCACCACAGATGCTTGGTCTAACCACACATCCAGATTTACCGGTCCTACCCTCAATCGTTTGGAGCAATCAATGGATCATATGGACGCCAGTATATGAGGGATAGATAACCATGTTGATCAGATAACAATGTTACTCAATGAACCACCAATAGAATCTCCTCCGTTAACCCTATCCCAGAATTCCGAAATGATGTTCAAGAACTCCACCAGAGATGGAAGAACTCAAAGCCTGTGAATCAGAAATCCAAATATTCTGGTTAAAGCAAAAGAGAGAGGTTGAGAATGTCGCTTCCTTAAACGTGGACTAAGTGAATGCAAAGTGGCTTCAAACACAAGCGCATTGCTGAACTTCTTTGCATATGGTTGGAAAATCATTACCAAAGATAATTACGCTTGGTTTCAACTTCTACATGTGATTAACACTATGTTCAAACCAGGAAAACCTTCCAGTGACAAGTAATTTGTCTGTTCACACTAAAAAAGCAAATGCTGCATGACACATCACAATCACAGCCAATAAGAACAGTTGTGGTGTTTAATATAAAGCAAAGTGGAGTGAGATTTAGGACCAATGAGATTCCACTGTGGGCGAGGCTATGTAACACAATACCAAAATTGATACCAAGCAATGAAAATAATGTCAAACACATTGCAGTCTGATGACCTGACAGGAAAGGAACCTCATGACAAAATTAAGAGTGAAAGAAGAACAGAAACTCTTCAGAATGTTGCTAGTCATGAACCCAATGCAAAGAATCTCCTCCAGAGATTTTCCCTTCCTCTTTTCAACTCTGATAGTGTTCTCAAATCATAGCACATTTGTAGATGTGATGGATCTACTGTAGCGTTTTGTGAGGAACTCCCTGGACTGTAGACCAATTGCTCCCAATCAAATGAAATTACAACCAATTACTACTGAATGGCAGTAGATGGGCAGCAGTTGGTCCACTTTCAGTTTTTCTCCACATCTTGTTCTCTTCATCCAACATTCTCTCCCACACACCTTCTTTCCCCCAACACACAAGATTTTCCTTCCAAACCAGCGACCACACCAAATCCAAACCTCAGATTCAGTGGAACACTTAGCGAGGAGAGTTGGAAAACAGAGATGCTGCACAGGGGTGGCAAATGAGGACAATAAAACAGGCTGAAATTTCCCCTGGTTAATGCTGCCATGACAACAAGGAATTCTGAAACGGCTTTCTTCCTCGAAGGAACACGCATTGGTCATCTCGATTGGTCCGGGAGACTTCATTAGATGTTAGCGTATGTGCACTAACGACATAGAGGCTAATGGAAATTTAATGTGATCAGAGCTCTGGTTTTAATGGCCGTGGCAGCGCGAGCAGCATGTGGGTATAAATATCAGTACATGAGTGGGTAGCGCTTATTCACATAAACAAATTTAAATTGGAGCTGGACTGCGTGTACCTGTCCTAAAGAGCAGGGTCATTAGAAAATAGTCTAAGCTTCAGACTGTTCATTGGCCTTCTGATGCGTAATAATGCAACTGAAATGGCAAGAGCTGTCAAAATCCACTATTGCAATACACAGTTTGAATTTAATTCAAATTAAAAACACATACATAAAAAAGAAAGAAAGAAGAAACCTTTTGTTTAATACTCATTTTTAAAATATATATAGGCTATAAATATGTAACAAACAGGATGCAAAGGTTTATATATGTATAAATTGATATATACATATATTTTAGTGCTGTCATATCGCAATTAAAATCGCATCCAAAAGAAAGGTTTTTGTCTACATAATATGTATATACTGTGTACATTAACTATGTATATATAAATACAAACACATGCATGTATATATTTAAGAAAAATATTTTATGTTTATATATATATATATATATATATATATATACACAATATATATTTATGTATAATATAAAATATATAAATGTATATACATGTAAATATTTTCTAAATATATACTGTATGTGTGTGTGTATATTTATATATACATAATAAATACACAATACACACACATATGTTATGTAAACCAAAACGTTTATTTTGGATATGATTAATCCCGATTAATCATTTGACAGCACTCATAAATATATAAATATATAATATAATATATATATATATATATATATATATATATATAAATAAAATGATCTAATCTACAGTGACAAAACAGTTCAGTTTACAACATCCTGCTCTTCAGTATGAAGCATGTAAATCATCAGAGGCCACAGTGTCGCAGCGTAACACTGCTGTTAGTTTTCCACACCACGTGTTTTGGCAAATAACAGAGTAGGTGTCAAAAGGTTAAAGTAATTTGCCTGATAGCGTAGGACTTGTTATGGCATATAGAGGTTGAGTGCCCGTAAACCAGCCTGTCCGTCACACACACAAACACACACTAAAGAAAAAAACAGCATACAATCTAATACTAGGGAATTTAATTTAGGGAACAGTGGATCACTAAATCAGAGTGAAATGTCCAAACACTCAACAGAGCATTCGTACTTCCATCCCAGATCTGATTATAGCAGACAGCATCTCTGCTTTTATGTCAATCTGTGGGAATCACATGACTAAAGCATCTTATGCAACCTATATGTCTCCTGTCATGCATGCAGTAACACACCACCACATCCACAAAAACACAGAAAGAACAAAAGAACCATGCCGTTCAGGAGGAAATATCTGCAAGAATGTAGTGAACTTAGCACTTCCTTTGCATGTCTTTTATCTTGCCTCTTTGCACACACATAAATACTACTTCTTCTTTAGAAACTAACATCTGAGCATGCAAGTACTAAACACACACACTTCCGTGGAATTCACTCCAGGATTCCCTCGAATCCAGCAATCCCACGCTGTTCTACTGGGAGAAATGTAGCCAAAAACCTCAGTTGATTGTTCAAGGATTTCCACACAAAACCACACTGGATCAGTTTTGAGATTTAAACCCTTAAATTTTACAGCGGGACTGAAATAAAATCTGCCTAGAACATTTATGAGTTATCTGTCATGTCAAATTTGCACTTGGGAAAGCCTTTTGATTACATGTACAGTGACCTCTTGCAACATTTAAAAGGGTCATATCACATTTTAAATTTTTTTTTTCCAGCAAAGACATATTACATTGATCAAAAGTGACAGTAAGCAAATCTTTGACAGTAAGCTATTCTTCATATTAAGCAGCACAACTGTTTTCAACATTGATAGTAATTAGAAAAAAAAAAAAAAAACTTTTCTTGAGCACCCAAATTAGAATGATGTCTGAAGGATCACGTGACACTGAAGACTGGAATAATTGCTGCTGAAAATAAATTATCTATTTATTATTATTAATAAATTATCTATTTATATATATCTATAATTACTGCTGAAAATAAATTACTTTTTAAAATAGAAAACAGGTATTTTAAATTGCAATAATATTTCACTATAATACTGTTTTTACTGTATTGTTATTCAAATAAATGTAGCTCTGCTGTGCAAAAGACATCTTTCAAAGATGTTAAAAAAATCTTACTGACCACAAATTTTTGAGTTGTAATATATAATGTTAGACTATTTTTTTCATTAAAGTTCTCACATTTTACTTTTAACTTTTTCTTTTAATCATCTGTATTATTTTAACATAACTGGATCTGCCAAGTTTCTGTCCACTGAAGTTCAATCAATTTTTGGACTGTTTTGTGTTCTAAAAGTTTTCATTGTAGATCTCTGATACAGTATTTACCAAAATAAAATAAAATAAAATAAAAGAATTAAAGAAAATTTGTTTTATTATAATGCGGCCCTGTTAAATCATGACCTGAAGGTGAAACAATGCAAAGTTTAGTTGCAGCCCGATGACCAGAGAGCACCAGGAACCCTGGATGACGATACACAACACTGTTCATAGAGTGGAAAATGGTGCACAGAATGGTGTATATCCTCTGCTCGAGAAAAGTCCATCTTCAAGAGTTCACAGGGTTCCCAAGGTTTCCTTACAGGAAGCTCGGATGAGCCTGAAGCTACCAATCAGCACGCAGGAGACAAACAAGGGAGCTGCTTACCAGAAGCAGAGTCAGTAACCTTCCCCTCCTCATTACTGTCATAGCCCACACACTCTGCAACACAAACAAATATACACACACACTTCACTGCTGGACTACGGCATCTCAGACTGCATTACACAACACTCTGTCTTCATTAGCTGCATCATCACTTGCTGTCCAAACTTCCTCTTATCTTTCTCCTGAAATGAGTAATCTCTCCTTCTCTAATTCCCTGACTCCCCTGTTGAGACTCGAGATAAGATGAGCATGAGCGCAAGACATACAACATCCGGTTCTGCAGTGCTCCCAATAGTTTCATCTACACAAAATCATCAAACGACACAAGCAAAGATCCTGAAAACTGGAAGTGTTCTGAGGAGGCTCCAATAAGCCCCCTCAGGATCTGTCTTTCTAGGTGTTTCTCGTTTGAGAACAGCAGCACTTTTAGGAACGTCTGAAGAGTTTGTGTTAGATGTTTCTAGAGTCAGCGGCGGAGAACGGCACATTACTGATAAGGCGCAATACTGTGAGCCCGCGGCCGCTCTTAATAATGCATGACAATAAAGAGACGGCTGGAATCACAAAGAATGACAGAGACGTGAAGAGAAACACTTTCAAATGCAGAGCCGTACTTGAGCTTCCTACGTCTTCCTCAATAAATACTAAAAAAAAAAAAATAACAATATAAATCAATAAAGATTCACAAGTGGTGGAGCTGGACAAGGCTGAATAGAAGTTGAGTTTATCACAGAAAATTGATCAGCAAAGACATTTATAATGTTACAAAAGATTTCTATTTCAAATAAATGCTGTTCCTTTTAACTTTTTATTCATCAAAGAATCCTGACAAAAAATATATATCACGGATTCCACAGAAATTAGCAGCAATTGTTACAACACTGATATAAATAAATGTTTCTTGAGAGTGAGGGAGTAGGGTAATACCATGATCTGCTTTACAAACTTGAGAAACACTCTTTACTTGATTTAGGTATCTTTAAAATTTTATTTTATTTAAATTTTTATTTAAATTATTTTATGTATTTATTTATTATTTTATTTATTTATTTTTTCCCCTTCTTTTGTTCGGGGACGGGGTGATGGGAGGGAGAATAGGGTGTAAAATGTTTGCTGTGGTTACATGATTGTTACTTGCTGTGTAATCTGCTGTAATATATTGTTAAAAAAAAAAGTTTCTTGAGCAGAAAATCATCATATTAGAATGATTTCTGAAGGATCATGTTACACTGATGACTGGAGTAATGATGCTGAAAATTCAGCTTTGCATCACATAACTAAAAATATATATATTATTATTATTATTATTATTAATATTACATTTAATATTTAAGTTTTTGAATTTTAAAGTTCATTTTAGTGCAATGCACATGGACTTCAATTATAAGTGCATTGCTGCAAACGCAATTTTCGCCAAATTTACAACAACAAAACAATTATTTTCTTTGATAATCTACATTATGTCACAGATGCTGCACAGTTTAAATTGCATTTAGCTTTCAATAGAGGTCAGAAATAAGAACCACTGTTTGCAATGTTGACGGCAATATTTTTTATTTATCTTGAATCAATGTAATACACAGAATTATTCCTATTTGTAAGAAGATACAATTCTACTATTATATCTTTTATTAGTCTGACGGTGTGAAACAACTGTGGGTTGAGGATTGCAATGAGCCGTAAACTGAGTGAACTATTTTAAGATTGAAAAACCCATATATGGAAAAGACTTTGTTCAGGAGCTAGAAATACATGCATGACAAACTATTGATCACCTTCAAAGACACATATATGATAAAAGATACCTGTGCCAAAATACAACGGAGCATATATGGAATACTGTGGAACAGCTTCAGGCATATATATACGAGTGTTAAACAGACATTCTGGAGTTACCTTTGCAAACTGTAACTCGACTTTGTTGTATGGTCAATAAAGTCTACTGGCTTCAAAACCTCTCTAGCAATTTATTTTGAACAAGACATTCTACAACACTCTATGCAAAATAAGATTAATCTACTTTCCTGAGATTTCACACCACACTCCTAGATCATGACCTCCATGTCCCACCCACACACGCCACACGCATCTGTCAATGATATCCTGTGCACTAACATCTCAGTGTGCATCGAATCACACGTCTTACCCACCGAGAATGCTTACAAATCAGTACCATTTGTTGTCAGCTCCTCTCAAACACACACACACACACACACACACACACACGTGTGCGGTGAGATTGCCCCCGCAGGAAGTGGTGGGTGGATGCAGCAGTAGACGGAGCTGATAGTGAAGTCTGCGTGGGCACGCTGGTGAAAAATTGATCCAGTGCAGATCTTCAGTACAAACATACACCTCCTAGACTACAGTTATATTTATATCCCATAATGCAAACATGCAGAGAGAGCGCGAGACGACTGAGCGCATCATATTCAACTACATTTATCATATTCTTTACATTTTCTTACTTGGTTTTGGGAAAAGTAGTTAGGGTGCTCCTATGTGGTTGCTATGCAGTTGTGAGGGTGTTCTGGATTGTTGTCATAGTGGTTTTATATCTAGGGTGTTTGGGATGGTTGTCAGGGTGTTGCTATGTGGTTGCTCAGGAGTTCTGGATTGTTGTCAGGGTGATTTATATCTAGGTTGTTCTGGATGATTGTCAGGGGTGTTGCTATGGTGTTCAGGGTGGTTGTCATGGAGTTGCTATGTGAGGCTAGGTTGTTCTGGATTGTTGTCAGGGTGATTTTATATCTAGAGTGTTTGAGATGGTTGTCAGGGTGTTGCTATGCAATTGCTGGGGTGCTCTGAATTGTTGTCAGGGCGTTGCTATGCGGTGTGCTCTGGATGGTTAATAATGGATAAATCTCTATTTTGTTAAAAGGACAGTCGAGTTACTCCTGCGGTTCATGCTGAGATTTTTCACACCGACTCCCTTCATAAATTACCCTGCGTCTCTCAATGAAGGTTCCTGCTGGATCCAGCTGGGTGGGTGATTCATCTGCGCTGTCTCCATCTCACACACACACACACACACCTCATTCACAGCTTTAATTATTCATCAATGGCTGATCTACCTGAGACTACCACTTGTTGTGTTAAATAATTAATGAACACTAATGCTAAACAGACTAACAAAGAGAATCCGCATGGTAGATGTGTTTCCCGTCGCTGTTCACCTGCACTCGGAAGTGGGAGTCACTTTTACGCATTGCGCATCTTTACACACACACACGCGCCAATGATTAAACTCGCTCTGTTGCGCTGTGGATTCGCTCAAGAGCGAAAGGAGGATAAACAAAAAATGTGCTACATGTCTCATATTGATGCTGCAATGTTCACGGCTGTTCTTGCTAAAGAAATCACGCCACTGGAAACGGGAAGGTTCGGCGGTCGAATATGAGCTTTTGTGCAAAATAGCATGCTCCTGTTTTTAGCTCCCATAAAGAGGAATTGAAAACAAACCCAGTGCATTACAGTCTGACACCACAGCTCCCAGCCAAAGCACTGTATTAAAATAAAGAGTAGACAAACAACAATGAACTTCAAGAAATGAAATGGGGAATACAAACACAAAATTGTCAAAAACAGTATTGGCCACTCCATAATACAATCCGTTTGCTGAATACAAACATTACCAACAAGCACATCTGAAAATTAGAAATATTAATAAATTATTTTCAATTATTATATTGTGGCAGTTGTCTAATTTGACCGAAAATATTTCACGATTTAACCAAAAATAAAAAAAGCAACTCTGACAGAAGTTTCATACAGCAAAAGCAGTTTCATATTATTTATATAAAACAGCACCATATGACATCAAAGTTGTTAATGCAAACTTACATACTGAAATTACCACGTCTAAGAAAGAGAATTTAAGAAGACAATTTACTATAAACAGGCTGCTAATTAATTAGAAACATACAACTTTTTTCACATTTCAGATGTGGAAGTTAAACCTCAAGAATCTGCTTAAAACAGGGAAACACGAGTGTGAACTGACAATGACACGAAGCTACCCTGACTCAAAAATTAGGCCATTTACCATCAAGTCAATATTTCACCTTTTTTTCAACCATATATGTGCAACCCAGATGTGAAAAGCAACAGGTTACGTTTTGTTTTTTTAGAATGATTTTTTCAAATGATTGAATATTTTCAGATTCCAGTGTTTATTTAATTTTAATTATATGTTATTTTTAATTACATAAATTTCTTCATTATATTAATCAAATTGGATAATCAGTTTTAAAATATGACATTCACCCAAACACACACACCAAAAGTAAAACCAACTTAAGTTCAGAACTACGAAAATTAATAACATTTACCTTTTCACCCTTTTAACATTTTCAAGAGAAATAAAGAGATCCGTGAAACAAAACGGACCCCTAAAAGAAAAATGGTTTGTAATAGCAATAACAATTGAAACAGAACCCTAATTACAGAATCAGTATATTTTCAGAATTAAAAATTAAAGATTGGCAAACCTGTTTTCTTTGGCCACAGCTGATATGTTTGAATCTGTGATACTTCTCTGAAGTGAGTTTTCATATCCTCATTGTGTCGGGATAATAAATCGCATCCAGAGTGATCTGGAACGGAGTGCAGCAGTGTGTGCGTGTGTGTGGCTGTCCGTTTACAGCCGTCTGTCTGACTGACAGCAGAATAGCTGCTCCCTGTCGGCTCCCATAACATCAGTTTCTCTTATTGCACTTTGGCACTTAACAGTGGACAGAGCATGCAAACACACACACACACACACACACAGACAGACATGTGTTAATTCAGTAAAGACACAGTACTCACTCTTTCTGACTTTCCAGGGTTATTATATAGTTAACTAAAACTAAAAGATTTTTGTTACTCAAAATAACTAATTTTAACTGAAACAAAATAAAATATAAAACCCTAAGCTTAATTTATTTCAGCTGGTTTCGAAGGCAGCATTTCTCAATTTAATTTAGTTTAACTTGCTACACTAAAAATCTTAATAACAAAAATTTATAATGATAAATAAACAACCAAATAATAATAAACATGACAAATAAACACCTAAATTACTCAACTTTAACTAAAATGAAAAAACACAAAATATTATCAAAACTGTAATAGTATCTCAATGAGACTAACATAACACTGAGTTTTTGTACATTTTTGTAAATATAAGAATCATAAAAACAGGCATCAATCTTCTGACAAAACTGTCAAATTACTATAAGGCAGTAATAGAAAATATAATGATTAATAAATAAATGTAATTTTAATATATCATAATTTTTACATTACAGTAAGTCAAATTTGAAAGTGAGATGAGCCCGTTTGTCATGGGGGAAAAAATGTTGCAAAAATAAAATGGGTTTTATTTATTTTTTTAATGCAAAATACAATTTCTGAAATTTCTGGGGTGAAATATGACCTACATACACTCGACAGATTTTCTGGGAGTCATCCAACTGGCTTGTGAAAGCATGAAACAAAAGAGTGTGTGTGTGTCTGTGTGTGTGTCTTCTTCCTTTAAGAAGAGTCCTGCTTGCCCAGTTAAAGCAACCACACAAAATAGGAGGCACTTGTGTAAATGTGACCATGCACCGCAGGCATTCAACCACACACACACAAGCGGAGTCACGCGGTGTCCCTGTGGAGTGGACGGGGAATCCCTGTCAGGGCAGGCCGAGCCGTTCCTGACCAAACAAACAGATGATGTCATCATTAGCTGGAGCTCAGCGTGGGCGATCCTGTTCTATCCTGCCTCACACAATCCCTTCTTTATGAGCGAGACTCTCTCTTGGACTTCTCTTTTGCTTTCTCTTTCTCTCGGGCAGGTTTAACCCTCTAAGCACTGGGCTGATCCCACTGTGGACATTACAGTAAACATGATTCCACAGGATAAACTTAATGAGTGAATCTCACAAAAACAAGTCCAGGTCACATTTTAACCCAAAATCGAAATAAAAACAATACAATAAAATAAATGTTTTGCATTAAAAATTAAGCAACAAATAATAAAAATTTTAAAAACGACATGTTTAGGGTTTATGGTTATTTGCATAAAATTATGCACAATTACAGAAAGCATAATAATGTATAATTACATATACTGTAAAATAAATAATAATTTTTGTATTTTTGATTTTATGACAATTGAGCACATAATTAAGGTTATCATAAGGTCTCATTAGTTGCAACTAATGAGCAACACATTTGTAACAGTATTCATCAATCTTTGTTAATGTTAGTTAATAAAATAAACTGCTCATTTGTAGTTCAAGTCAGCTGAGGTCCATTAAATAATATTAACAGAAAAAAAAAATATTGTAATAAAATGTTGAACATTAACTAGCATTAATAAATGCTTTAGAAGAACTGTTAGTTCATATTAACTAATGTAGTTATCTAATATTAACTAAACAGACATGCTCTGGACAGGTTTCATGAGATTCACACAAAAAAGGTTTGATTTAAAAAAAAGGGAAACAACTTTGGTCGACACCACCTCTCCTCTTCACAAAGTCCTTCCTGACCGCTTTTCTGATATTCTGCACTGGACAGAACAGCAAAAACTCCATGACGCTTGGCAAAGGAAATTGGTGTCACTTCCAATCAGCGCTCGGTTTGGAAACGGACACGGCCTAATCCGAGATCTAAATAGTCAGGATAACAAGATTGCAGTTTGTAATTTGTTTTTGGAAAAAAGAAGCTCTCAGCCCCGATTGTTCTGGAAACGTTTCTGTGTGAGCATTTGTATGAACACCCTAAAAAAATAGTTTCCAATCAGCACAAAAAACAGCCTGCAGAATCTTGCACAAAGAATGTTTTATTCTATAACTCCATCAAAAGTTCTGGGGATTTAAAGAACCCAGAATCCCAAACTCTGTTCTGAAGAACCTATAAAGCAAACCATATAGGCAACCAAGCAACCTGTTATTTTTCAGAGTTCACACACGTATCACACACACACTCAAACCTTATCGGCTCACAATTACATAAACGCGTTCTCGTTTAGGCTACATATGAATAAAAGGTAAATGCAAGTGCGAAAACAAACAAACACGTAGGAAATCCCCATATTACACTTTTATAAGATGTTAATACTTTCATATTGGGGAAATTTTGGCAGGTTAGCCAAAGCCCCTCATTGGTTAGTTAAAAATACTGTTAAACGAGGCGATTGTTACAGACATGGTAAACCAACACCCTAAGTGTCACTACAAGCAAACCTTTGATGAGGGCAGTATATTAAGTTGTACGTTTAAAGAGTCTATAGATCCTTCCTTCAAAATGAGGGTCTGTGGAATTATTTGCCAGTTTTATCATCTATTGAAAATCATACATCCAGCTTAGAAAAGTAGTAGCAAACTAGCAATGTCCTTAGAACCTAACGAGGCTAGAAATGAACATACCTGTGCTTTAACCCACCTGTTTTACACACATTTTGAAAGGAAATCACTCTTTCTCTCACTCCCTCAGACTGAATCCAGCTTTGCAATGAGTCTCTTTGCATATGAATCTGAAACTGATCTGAATGTGACAAAAGGACAGTTTGAATAATAAGAAAGAGAAAAGGCCTCACAGTGGAGGCAGAAAACTCTCTTCCATCACCGTTTCCTTTCAGAGGCGCTCTGTGAGAGAATTGCGGAGTTTGTGTCGAATGCAGCTGTCATCGCGACTGTATCGCACCAACACAAAAGCACATTCACTCCCGTCCTTTATGCCGCTGAGGTTTTTCATCCCTACTTCCAGTGAAGCAAAAGAATCCAGCTCTCATCAAAAATTAATATTACCGTATGAAAAGAAGAAAAGGGCAATGCATTCTTTTGAAAGCTGGCGTGCCATTTACGGTAATTACACAACGTCTTGTAGACGGACTGTTTAACGCAGTAAAGACTGGCTTTCACTGGAGAATCCTTTTCAGACTTTATTTGTATTTATTTTCTGGGATTATGCTACTTTGTATCGGCAAAAACAGCAGAATGGAACACAGCCTGCAATCAAACCTGTGACGCCCACATAAGCACCACTGATCCGCAATATTTTTCAAAAAGGATTCAGACTTCAAAATTGAAAAAAATACCTAAATAAATAAATAATCATTTTATGCTGCAATTATGCATTAAATTGTTTAAAAGTGCCCGTAAAGTCATTTATGATTTTACAAAAGATTTCTATTCCAAGTAAATGCTGTTCTTTTGAATTGTAAGGAAAATATCTGGGTTTCCATAAAAATATTAAACAGAACAACTTCATAATAACAATAAAAAAATGTTTCTTAAGTACCAATTTAGCATACTACAATGATTTCTGAAGACTGGCTTAAAAGGCTGCTGAAAATTTATCTTTGCATCACAGAAATAAATTACATTTTAAAATATTTTAAAATAGAAAAGGTATTTTAAAGTGTAATAATATTACAAATAATATAACAAACAAATGCAGCCTTGGTGGTTTCAAAAACATTTAAAAATTGTATATTCTTTTATATTAAAAAATAATACTGCATAATGCACTCACTTTTGTATGAACTTTACACGAAACAGCTTACATTATGAAAACAGTTCCAATACATGACATCATTACTTTAACAAGGCCATTTGAAGAAAAAAAAAAAAACACAAGCATTTCTTTGATAGAATCGAGGGCAGGATTTCTCTGGCCCTTATGCAAACGCATTAAATAAAGCGGAACCTCTCATGTCACTCTCCACCTCCTCCCTCTCGAAACATCAATCTCTCTACGCAGCGCCCGCCGACAACTACAACCCTCACTAGCTACTGCTAATGTGAAAGAGAATTTGTGAGTTCCCCCGCTAAATGGATTTAGCCAAGTCAACAGCGGTGGAATTATGACGAGTGCTAAAACGGCAGGAAACGCTGTGTGTTACGGGGCAGCCGAGGAGATTCGCAGGGGTCATGTTTAGAGGGAACATGCTAATCCCTCCGAGCTCATTAGGACAGGGATGTTTAGCATTCATTCATGGAATTCTCTCACTGACTTAGTGCTGCTGGGTAACCTGGATTATATATGTTACGAAATTCCAAAATGTGCCACTGTGTAAGAAACAGAACGGCAGGAATTCAATTGGTACACAGAAAAGGCTAAATTTCCTACAAGGCTTTAATGCTTTAACGCTATGTAGATGCTATTAGGCCGTAATTTACTGATTGGCTAATGGGCTGTACTTTTAACAAAATTAAATTGAATCTATTTAGTAGTTAAATCCAAATGAGGTGTTAGCTAGCTAGCATCAAATTGTAGGCTGCTTTTCAAACTAGATTCACATTTCCTGAAAAAAATATGAGTGCAGAAAGAAAAAAGCAAAGCAAAGTCTTTAAAATTATTTCAGTCTTTTTACTTCAAAATTTCACATTCAATTCAATGTGTAATTTCCTGTTTCTTGGTAATTAGCCTAATTGTGAAATTTACTAGCAGTTTCTGAGTGAAATTATTTTCAAAGTAGCTTAAACCAGATAAGACCTTCTAACCAGTGTAGGCTGGTTTTAGCTGGGTTTTTTTGTTTTTTGTTTTGTTTTTTGCCCAGCAGGGGAAATTATTATAAAACCCAAAAGTAGGCAGAGTGAAAAACATTTTATGATGGTTTGCTGGTTTTAGCTGGTTTATGCTGGTCTCATAATCTAACCAAGCTTGTGTAGCTGAAAGACAATCTGGTTTCTGAGTATGACAATCTGAAAAAGGGGATTGTCCTCTCTCAAAACAACTGAAAGACCAGCTAAGACCAGAAAACAGCCTGAGACGGTTTAAACTTTAAGCTGTTTTTATTTTCAGCAGGGAGGGACAGAATAAGAAAAAAAGAAAGAAATAGATAGTAAGACATACACCACAAGTCAAAAAATAGGAATTATTCTTATGTTTTCTGATGCTCACCAAAGCTGAAAACTACATTACAACAGCAATATTGTGAAGTATTCTTATATCAAAATTTGAATATACTTCAAAATATATTTTTTTCCCGTGACGCAAAGCTGAACTTTCAGCAGCCGTTACTCCAGTCTTCAGTGTCACATGATCTACATGATGAAATAACTAACATGTTTTAGCATGACCAGTGGTTTCTATGGCATTGCTTTGCTGTTGCTAAGATGTTCTGGTTGGTTGAAATCTCAGTGGTATTCGATGATATTGTGGTCTCTAGGTATGACTCAGGTTCCTCCTGCAAAGTCTATTGGGATGTTTTGGTTGTATAGTCTACCAGGTGAAAAATGTACATTCATTTGCTTAGTAAACTAACATCACACCACTACCCAACAAGACACATGCTTTGAGAAACATTCATGTCTGAAGCACAAATGCTGTAGAGCTACATAGCAAAGTTTATTAAACCCAAGGATGAGTAATAGTACTAGTCATGTTATGGTGTCAATAGTACAGCACACTAATCATCTGACTTCCTGCATGTGTGTGTGTGTGAGAGAGACTCAGGAGACAGATGACAGGTGTTTCTCTGCCCCTCTGGGCTCTTTCTGTCTGTTTGGGAATAACTGAGAGTCCCTCTGGCTGGTTCATCTGAAGTTTACACTGTCTTCATACATACTGACTGAGAATGGCACACACCAGAAAATCCCAAGCCTTCGACACCTTCATACCTGGCCTGGGATCTGCATCCTGTAGTGCTCACCTGATAAAAACACACCAACAGCTGTTCTCTTCAGTCACAATCATTTTGATTCTGAAGTATGAACATGTTTTGTGGTTGGACTGTGCTGTAAACCACATGACACGTTGGCCACATACACTCGGCAGTTAAATTTGGTTGTCAATTCACCCTGTTCCACACTTCAGGAATTTTTAGGAAGTGACAACAGCATTCTAAAACCTAATTAACTCCTGAAAAATTCACATAGTCACAAACGCATTTACAAAAATTCTACATAGTGTGAAGAGAACTGAACAGCACGTTGATAATGACGCATTTAAATGCGTATAAGAGTTGTGTTTCTCTCTATTTTATGTACCATGCAAGAACGAGGTACATCTTGACTCATCAGCGTTGCCAGATTTGACAATAAAAAACAGCAAATAAGAACAACCCCATAATAAACTCAAAAGCAAATGCTTTATCTTGGAATTAAGCCACATACCAAAATATCACAAACTGCACCTGCTTACTTTATTAACTCCATAAACTGGATCACTTTACGAACCAAGCCCATGGCAACATGGCAACACTTCAATAATGTACTCTGTGAAGCAGTCTTCCAAACATACAAAACATGACGGCTGTGTCAATGGTATTTTAGTTAAAATTGCTAAACATAATGAGTCTTTGGTCGTTGTAATGTTATTTTGGTAAATAATTGTGTCAGTCAGCGCAATTTCAAGAGCGAGTTCTGTTCCCTACACACACAAATTGATAACTTAGGAGGTTCACTCTAATTTAAATTTGGTTGTCACTTTGCAGTGTGTTTGCAGCAATTTTGATTTTGTTCTTATGCGACACAAGGAAGATTCTGCTCCAACATGGAATTCTGGAGAACAAAAAACCTTTCCACTGAAGTGAATTGCAAAATGTAAATAGAGTGGTGGAACTATGATATCACTTTGTAGGCAAAAACCCGGAAGCGAGTGCATTTTAGCACTTACGGTTCAATCGTCCCAGAGTCAATGGGTTTTTTGAATGGGATTTTGGTTAAATACCTTAAATAAGGTCCGTGGTTCACACAAGCTCAAGATACTTTCACGTTTTATTCTACGGCATAAAACACACCATTTACACCCCACTCGTGATTTTTTAAACTGTTATGTTTCTTAAAAAAGACGGTTGCTAAAAAGTTGCTAAATGGGACTACAGGCGCTGTCGGAGACATTAAACGTCATCACGCCGAACAGTTTGTCAATTTACAGTATTTTACAATTGTAGTATAATTTGTAATACAATTAATTGTAGAATAACAAATGAATAGTTTCCGGCACTATGTTGTTGTTCGACAATTGCCCCAAGATGCAACACAAGTCTTCGGAGGGAAGATGCTCGTTTTATCGCTTTCCTACTGATGCGGAGACTCTGGGTTCGTACCATAAGGTAAACTCATATTACGATTATTACATGTAAACACCACATTTATCGGTTTTTACTCAGTAAAATTCACATACAGTGTAAATCCTTTTCACTGAACGTTAAAAATAAGTTTGAAACAGTTGTCGGGAGCATGGTGGTGGTGACGGTGAAGGCCAGAGACCCATAGTGGTGTAGTTCGGTTATAGCCTAAGTTTAGCTTTTAAGTTCTGGCGCTTTTATTTAGGCTTCAAAATTTGTCAAAGTTATATTATTTTGTGAAGATTATCTTGATGGACAAAACATGTAAGCTTCATGAACTATGATTGAACACAGAGCTTATTTTTTGCGATAATCCAAAAGCCTATGGAAAAATCCTATTTGCTTTTTGTCGAGGGAACCGGTTTCATGCTAACAGCCGATCCGCCTATAAAGTGACGTCATTGTTCCCCCAATCTATTAGAAGTTGCAACAAGTTTTTTTCTTCTTACGGTAAAATGAGATCTACATTTTGTACAGTTCAACCTGAAACCAATCTAATGCAGAAACTCCTAATAAAGCCACCAATAAACTAAGATTTTACACACTTCACTAAACAAATCCCATTTGTACTCTTCTAAGACACTTAGCAAGTGTTAATTTTAGACTGTGGTTATAGAGAACTGTCAGAAACTCCTCCTCCTTCAAATCGCAAGGGAATGTGGGTAATATTAGCCTGGAACATCATGCACCAGTGCATATTTTTTTTTAAATCCACTGAAAACTTTGCACTAATCCTTGTCTACTCAGGATCTATTTGAATTAGGATGCAGCCAATACACAAAATCTGTGGCACTAGATTACAGGAAATATTGTGAGAATATGATTTGATTTCTGTTGGCTCTTTTGGAGCAGCATGTGTGTGAGTGTGTGTATGTCAGGCTGCCTGGTGCTTCAGAGTGTCAGCCAAAGCAACATGACGAGTTACAGACCGTCAGAACAGCCGTCCGTGTGTGTGTGTGTGTGTGTGTGTGTTTGCGAGTTGTTTTCCGTGTTTTCCCACTCCGATTAGAGCCTGGCTGGAGGCAGAATTATGTAATCTAACACGGTGAGACAAGTGAAAGAATCTACAAATAACAATTATCCATCTCTCCCTTCATCTTTACCTCTTATGCCATGCACCTCAATTTCACATCTTTTTTCTCTCCTCTGTTCCCCCATACCTCATTCTCTCTTTCTTGTCTTTTTTATATTAATTATAACACACATTTTTTATCACTATAAATAATTATAAAACAAAATATATATATACACACACATGCACATACACATATTTTTTTAAATATATGCAACCCACATCACATTTGTATTTAGTTTATAACTAATTTCTATATAATAATATATCTATATATATATAATTAACAATTTACAATTAACATAATATACAATATCAAATTATTTCAAAAATATAAACAATAAAAAAAAATTATATTATATAAATTTAATTATAATGAATTGTAATAATTATCAAATATTTCTTACTGCAGTTAAATTGAAAGCTTACTATTACTATTAGTTGAGCTCTGGCACAGCTTACCCCATCTATAGGGACAATATTGTTTCAAAAACTGTCATAAAAAGATCAATCATATTGAGACAGTGACACAACACTAGCCAAAAGGGACAGTTCCATTAGCTGACCCGAAACTGTCTTACACTAGCCTTGGGACAGCTGGTCATCCTAACTGTTGAGCCCTGCTTAATCAAACATTACTTTGCTAACTCGATTCATGCTCACAGCTCCCTGTCTTTCTCTCTGTCCGATTCATCCATATGATGAAGGTCTCACAGCTTCAGCTGTGGCCCATCAAATGCCAACTTCAAACTCGCAGTCCATAAACAAACTCTCTTCCTCAAACAAACACACGCGTGGTTGCATAAAACGTCCTGTGACAGTGTTAACAGTACTCTTGCTCGCTAATGGGGGTCATTTGTCTTACTGGTGTTAATGTAAACCAGAACTCTCGAGCCAGGTCTGTACTGTGTGTTTATAGCACTATGTCCATCTCTGACCGAGTTACGTAACCGCTGTGGGCTCATCCATTCTGGGCTGATCCTCTCCACCCAACCCATCAGTCACTCAGCCCTCGGGGTGGAGGAGGGGAAATATCCCCCATGACCCCACAGAACCTCAATCACGACTCCTAAAGGTTAGCAGGAATCTCTGATAACAAAATAGTCAGGCAAAAAAAATAAAATGAAGAGCATGTATAATGTTGTTCTGGCAATGGTCAGTGTTAAAGTAGGCTGCCTTATTAATACTATTAACCCTAGGACCAGACAGGAGAGTTTCATGACCTTGCTGCACTAATCGACCATAAGATTACCTACAATAATCTTGACATGCCAACTGACATTCACAAGAAAAAAAAAAAAGGTACAAAATAATAGTAATAATAATAATAAAACTACCATAAAAGGAAAAATGACAAAAATCAAACAAATAATACAATACAAATATATAAAAATAAAACAGGTCAAATCAAACTCTTAAAAGCACTTAAAATCTCAAAAGAGACCAAATGTGCAACTATTAGAAATACAAGTGAAAGTTGAAAAATAAGGAAACATTTAAATAACAAACAAAAAGCAAACAAACTAATAAATAAATATCATGCAACAGTAAAATACATACTATTGCATTTCTGTCAAATTGGGTATCATTACAAAAATACAAATGTAAGTTGACCTACCAAATAACAAATAAATTAATAAAACAACTGCAAGGCTGATCAAATGTACAACATGCTCATAAGATAAAAATATTAAGCTGACCAATCATGCAACACTCCAAAATCGCAAGCGTTAGACTGGCCAATCGTGCAGAAGTTTATAAAAAATGGATGAACACAAATCTGGCCAATTGAACACTTTCACACTTACAACTGTAAAGCTGACTAGGCAACATGTAAAAAAGGGCAACAATCAGACAATACAAACACTATGCTAGATAAATAAATAAATAATATATATATTATATTCAAAGATGCCCAATTGTGCAACACTTTCATAAAATGCAAATATAAAGCTGGCAAATCCTGCAACAGTTATTTAAAAACAAACAAAAAACATCTGGCAGATTGTACACTTTCAACATTACAACCACAAAGCTGACCAAAATATTATTTTAAAAATTATTAAATTAATTTTTTTTAAAAACACACACACACAAATAAATCTTTAAATAAAAAAAAAAAATTCAGCAACAATTAGAAAATACAAATTTTAAACTGACCTATTAAGCTCAATTTTAAGCAAACAAAAAAATAATACAAATGCAAAGCTGCCCAACCCTTTCAAAAAATGCAAATATAAAGTGGATCAATCATGCAATTTAAAAAAAACAAAAACAAAACAAATACAAGCATTAAGCTGGTCAATTGTGCAAGACTTTCAGAAATAATAATGCAAATCTGGCCAATCATACAAGACAGATAAACAGCCAATCATGCAACATTTAAAACACAACTAGTCAACAAGACTAGAAAAAGAAGAACATATGATTGCACACCTCCACATCGAGTACCTGAGCAGTGCTGATATACTGATGGCAGGGCTGCTTCAGTTTTTTGTCTCCCAGTGAAAATGTGATTTCCCTGAATCGCAGAGGAATGCCACTGGGGAACACCTGGACCTCCCCTCAGAGTGTGTCCTCTCTCTCAAACACACACATACACACACACCGCATAACCACCTCCGACCACAACACAGCGGTCAGACCTCGCCTAGAAACTCTCTTTCTGTTTCTTTCGCTTTCGTCTGAAAAGCCGGCTGGGTGTTGATAGCTCACTCACTCACTCTATAGCTACCGTTTACCAACCCTCCCTTGTTCCCTCCTTCCCTGTATCTGTGTCTCCTCCTCCTGCGCTCTTTTTTTGCCAACTACTTTTTTCAGTGTTTTTAATCCCTGCGCTAAATCAGGGAAAGCCCTGACTACCACCACGCTGACTTCCTCTCTCAGCGAATGGGAAAGAGAGGGAGAGAGAGAGACACAAAGCAGGACGGAAGGTCTATAAAAAGCTGTCTGCCTAATTCCTTCAGCTGAACGCTTCGAGCCACGCACACAGCGGTGGAAGCCGAGAGTTTGTCAGCATCAGATTAGCTTCGAACTCACTTGCAGAGAGTCGCCGCCCACGTTACCGCCACACACTCCTATTAATACACGACTCGGGCCCACACACTGTACACGGCATGGCCACCCACTCAAAAACAAACCAAAAAAAACATAAACACGTTCAGAGACGTGCACAGATGCACACACAAAAACACTTGAATCTGCCAGGCCAATTACAGCAATTAGCCAGTATTTTGAGATTTACGGTCAGATTTTCACAACTAAATTTTAATATTACCAACACTCATTATATAGATCAATACATTTCGATATTATCAATAAAAATTGGCAAATATTTTGAAATGTGTATTAACATTCATATAATAGTACAATGCTTTTAGATTGTCAACACTGGCAGATTACCAAAAAGTCAGGCGGTTTTCTGAGAACTGCATCAAGATTTATGCTTCATTACGAAATTAAAATGTCAATATTTTGGACAACAAAATGGACGACAAACCATAGATATATTATTATAGGGCTGATTATTCGGTTGTTCACTGATGTCAATAATCACAACATTGAGACATACAACATTTTAATATTGTTGACATAGAATATTTTTATATTAAATATATATTAGGATGTATATAATGTTGCAATGCCTTAAGATTATCAGCATTGGCCAATTATCACAAAATCAGCCGATATTGTAAAATGTATACTGATTAAGGTTACACTACAATATTGAGTTGCAATATTAAAATGTTACAGGTTGTTAACCAATTAAATCAATATTCTCAGATTACTGATATATTTGCTATTCAGCCGAAATTAGTAATGACAAAAAAACATTTTTGGTATATTATGATTTTAAAGGGGTGGTTTACTGCTTTTTTTCTTTGCTTGATTGCGTTTATGGGGTGCAATATAACATGTCTTCGTGTTTCGTTTGTTAAAAAACGCCTTATTTTTCATATATTTCACCTTTATTGTAAGCCGCTTTCTCCTCTGTCATTTGAACGACCGGTTAACTTCCTGATTTTCTGAAACCACTCCCTCAGAAACGGGCAATGGGCTCAGATTGGTTAGTTGTGATCGGTGTGTTGTGATTGGCTAAACTGCGTACTGCACATTGTCCGGAAACTTCACGCCCATTACCTTCACGAGCGACAGTCGCATGTGCTGCGGTCAAATGTAAATAATGGTGTCAATATTGCCGTATCAGTTTGAGCCAGAATCAGACCCAGAAAGCGGTAATGAAGAGAGTCAAGCAGAACTTCCGCAAGCACGGCTCTTACAAAATGTTTCTGAATGGAAGTTTGCTGTTGTGATTACATACAATTTTTTGAAGTTTGTACACGTTTGTCTTATACACACAAAATAGCATCGAACTAACTGGCCACTATAACCAAACAGCGTTGGCTTGTGTTTACGTTCTTGATCAAATCGAAAAATTACGTCAAAGTACACATGGAAAATACATTTACAAAATTAGTACATAATTACAAATTCGGGTCCAAAATGTTTGTACGCGTTTGTCATAGACACACGAAATAGCATTTAACTAACTGGCTACTAAAGCCAGCGTTGGCATTTGTTTACGTCCTTGATAAAACTAAAACATTACGTCTGAATTTATACATGCAAATACATTTAAAATTATTAAATCTTACTTACAGGCTGTGGCCCAACAACTGCTGCCTCTGGTTTTAAAGTTGGAACTGCTCCATGTTTTAGTAATAGTTTCTGTGTGAATCCGGCATTGAACTCTGAACTCTCTTGATTCTGGAAGCTGTCTTCCGTAAAATGCGCAGCACAGAGAGCTAAATTAGGATTGTAATTGTCAGGAACATAATCAAACATAAATTTTAACCATTGTTGACGAACTACAGCATCCGTAGGAAGCCCGAACACAGAAGACCTGACAGCTGGGTGAAAATAACACCGTTTCGACGGCATGGCTACAACTCTCCATTATAACTCTTCCTCTTCGACACAGCCGCAGAACATGGCCTTGCCCCCTCTTTTGCATGTTCCGGAGGGAGGGGTTGATGCAAATTTATGGGTTTTTTACATATGCAACCCGGGAAGTATCTCGTTGTAGTCCCATATGAGTCGTTTTTGTAGGCATTAAACTTCCTGATTTTTAAAAGACGATATCTCCACTTACGTTGAACTTTCAGCGCAGCAACTTTGCAGATACTGTTCATGCACCAACAGCAACATTACACACTATTTAAAATGAAAAAAGTGAAATCGCAGTAAACCACCCCTTTAAAATTACGATATTTAGAAGTAACAGACTGTTAACCCACTAAATGAACAATATTTTGAGATTACTAACAAATTGGCCAATTATTTGTTATCCAGCTAAACCCAGTAACCACAAAACACTAGCATATACATTAAGATTTACATTACGACATTTGAAATGGTCAACATTGACTGTTAAACAAATAACAATTAGTGGAGTAGCATTCATATTTACATTAACGATTAGATTACCAACATATAATTATTTCGCATTCAGACGATATCAGTAACCACAAAACACTGCAATATACATTCAGATTTACAGTACAACATTTTTTATGATCAGCAGCATAAGCTGTTGGATGAATAATTTTCCAATTAAAAATCAAATTTATATAAAATTAGACCATCAACATCTGCCAATAACCATATAATTAGGCTGAATTAAGAGATTATCGCCATAAACTGATACTGATACTTAACAATATGTTGAAATTTACATTGTAATATAATCATACTGACTTTGTCCATTAACAAAAGTGCTAATTTCTTTGTCTGTCAAAATCTGCAGATAGCCTCAATGACAACAATAATGAATTTTGAATATATATTATATAAAATAAGCATAAGGGCACTGTGTACATCTCACTTCCTAAAATTGCATGGCATGTTATATGAAAAATGTGAGTTATATACCAGTGTTGGGCAATGAGAAACTCATATTGTAACCACAACTCTTAACACAACACACAAATGCCTCTATAAAGGCTATGTAAAATAACTAAACATGTCCGGTCATAATCATCTGTCTGGTCAGATGATGTTCCTGTCACCTGCTGCGGTAAACTACGCCCACACATATATAGAAATAGAGGACCGCGGTCCCACACCTGTGTACTAGATACCAACACACCGGAAAGCGTGCAAACACACACAAACACATGCTTACCTACACAGCTGTCTGTGAATCTCTGGTTAACACCTGCTAGAGCTGCATGTTATGGGTGGATGAGCTCTGTTCTCACACTCATACAGACACACACATGGACATAGAGTTAGTCATCATACACCTAGACTTACACACACTTATACACCTCAGGCACAGTTTAGTCAGAGCCCGGCGGTTCTCACGCTCAGAGCACACACACTTTCACAACCTATATCCTATAAACAAGCCCTCACACATTCACAAACAGACACATAAACGCTAAAAACCCTAAAATGCTGACTGAAAGCTACAAATAAAAACAAAGGCTAGGCTGTGAATAGCATCCTAGCACACTGCTTGTCTGGTTTTTGTAGTATGCAAGTATGCATTATGCAAATCACAATACATTTTGTGCAGTAGAGTATATCCACTGAACCCACAATGCAATGCACTAGACCTGACCGTCAATTTCCAGGTGTTCAATTAACCGTAAACAATATTAACCCATTTTTACTCAGACATTTTTACACAACATTGTTTATTTGTTAGATGATAACAGAAGGGCTAAATTAAACACGCAAATAACGAGGTCATGTGACTTACAGTAGGTTTAAAATGTTTATCTTTGCATAACGCTTCATTCAAATTTGTAGTTTCAAAGGAAGCATTTATGCAGTAAAAACAGGCATATTGTGAAATATTTTTAAGATTTAAAGTAACTATTTTCAATTTGAATATATTTTAAAACGTAATTTATTCCTGTTGAATTTACAGCATAATTACTCTTGCCTTCAGTGTCACATGATCCTTCAGAAATCATTCTAATATGCCGATTTGCTGCTCAAGAAAAAGTTCTTATTATTATCAATGCTGAAAACAGCTGTGCTGCTTGATATTTTTGAGCAAACCGTGAAACATTTCTTTCAGAATTCTCTATTTGAAGTCTTTTCAGTCACTTACGATCAATGCTGAATAAAAGTATTAATATTTCTTTTTAAAAAATTACCAACCCCAAATTTTTGAATGGCAGTACATAAAAAGCGCACGATATAAATTGCACGGTACTCTAGTTATTCAATTGCAAACACAGCCGAAATCTTTATTTCATTCTGTCAGTCGCTCACAGATCTGTCTGGGTGCCGCCCGTTTGTTCTCCCAACAGGAAATGCGTGGTTTCCAACTAATTTGTTTCTAATTTGTGGATCTATGAAAGGGAAAGAACTCAAGAGGGAAGACTCAGAGGAGATTCACAGGAATGCTCGAACCCCCCATTTGCAGAATTCCCATGGCAACAGCTGCTGAAGGAACGGCCCCCGTTATGCAACAAAATGAGCTCTGCCAGAGGGCAAATGAGAGCACGCATGAACCACAACCATCTCCTGCTTCACATCAATCCACCTCTTCCCCATTCATCCCTCTCTGCCAATCATTTCCTTCGTCTGACTTTCGTTTTTTTCATACATCCATTCATCCCAGCTAACTCTCTCCGTACGCTCACGGCAGAACAGTTTAACCCTTTCCTGCTCATAATCTCTCCCCATTCATCTGGTTTTGCATTCATATTTTCACGTGCCTCTTTAGCTCTCGTTCAGCAATCAATCTCATCTCCTTCTTCGAGCACAATTTATTCCCAAGCACGCCCTGACGGTCATTTCTCTGCAGAAATCAATACTGAGCATTATTATATTTCACAACCTCTTCGATTTAAATCATCTGAGCCTCTCAAATCATTTAGTTCACTCCCTTTATCATAATAAACCAGAAATATAATTATGATGTCATCACATACTCATCTTCGGGCTTTCAGCGGATTTTTCTCTCTATTCTGGGTTAAAAGGAATATCAGAGTTCCTACACCTTTTGAACAATACATTTTCTGGATAATAAAAAAATAATAATCTACAGATACAATCAAGTCTCACCCTACAGTCTTTTCCTCTGTATGTTGGGAATGACAGTTTACATTGACTTTAATGCAGAGTTGTTATTATTATCATCATGAAGAAACTAAAAGTAAAAATACAGTTTTAAGGTGAAATTACGCTGAAATAAAATATAAAATTGTTAAATGTGACAATGAGGAATATAAAGATATTAAGATGTTATAAACATTAACATCATGATTTTCTTTAAAGCTGCTTTAAACAAAGTGCATTGTGAAAAGCGCTATATAAATAAATTTAACTTGAATTTTGACTTAAATATTAGATGAAATACTTAAACTAAACAAAATCTGAAATATTGCAACAAACTGAAATAATAAGCTGAAACAAATTAATAACAGGAAATAAATAACTAAAACTGTAAAATAACTAAAAATAATTAAAACATAATAGTAATATTTAAAAGAACTAATGAAAATGACAAAAGCACAACAAAATTACAAAAATAAAGGCTAACAATTTAAATATATAAGCTAATTCACAATATATATATATAAAAGCTTTACTGTCTTGCATTTATTTATTTTAATATATATATATATATATATATATATATATATATATATATATATATATATATATATATATATATATATATGGTGGGATATAACCATTGCTGGGTGGGTGGAAAAAATTATATTAACCAATAACATCAGCACCTACTTTTCATGATCCAATCAAATTCCAATGGGCAAAATGAAGCCCGCCCTGCCCCGCCCTTTTCCCTCTGAATATTTCATTTCACTCAGATGCTAAATGCACTGTGATTGCGGTTTCATGTTCAAAGGTATTGTGGACATGCAGTTTACGGTGTATGTCTGCCTACACAATCAATACTAACATCACCCCCATAAACTCCTGACCCTGCAGTGAACAGCATGCGTTTCCCACAGCACCTCTGATCTGAAACACACTTCAAACGCACCATCAGTGGACCGACATCCATCGTCTCCGCTGACAGCGTCTGATTGGACAAGATCTGGCTGGCAGCCTCACTTCATCCACAAGGTGCTTCACTTTCATAATAATGTGCTGTATCTCATTTGCATGTAAAACACTTCACTTGTCTGAAAAGCACTTCACAAACGCAATGGTTCATTCAGCACTTGCTCGTATGGTTATTTGCCTTTCCGAGCTCTAACTCTAATTGTTCTGTGATTTCTCCTGCCTAAACCTTCAGGTGGATCTAAACTGCAATACTACTACACCAACAAAAAACTATTTATGCAACTTTGTATGGAAACATACATTGCTATTTACTAGCTTGTCATGTAAAATGCTAATTCATTCATTAATGATAAATAATACATTTTAACATCCAAAAATTCAATAGGTATATAAACAATTTTCACTCAGAAATTGCTAGAAAATGTTACTATTAATTAAAAAGGAATGGCAGTTAACACTGAATTGAATGTGAAATATTGAAGTAGGAAAATACTGAAGGAGAGAAATAGTATTAAATAGTATAAAAATATTTTTTTACAGTGTAGTAAAGTTATTAGTTTCATATAAAATTAGTTTTATATGAAAACAATACAGGTCTATAGTATATTCATTAAAGGTGGAACTTTTAATATAATATAAAAGCTGGAGAGAGCTGGATGTTTTTGAATCCGTTATTTATATGTGATATTATATGACTTTTCTAAGACAATCTGAGCTGAAAATAACAAAATTCACTCAGCTTTGAAGGACAAGGACAAAGCCAAGGCTGAAAGCAGAGAGAGAGAGAGGAGGTGTCCTGCTGGTGGACAGATTGTGGCGAGGGTCAAAACTCACTCTGGCTCTCTTCCACTGAGGGTGTGAATCAGTTTTAAAGGGGAACAGTCGTATTTTACACACTTACACTTGTACAAACACACAAACATTTCCTTTAAGGGCCAGACTGCAACATAAGGTCAAAGGGCAAGAGAAAGGGTGTGACGGCAACACTTGTGATGAACAGAAGGCAATCTCTGAAACCATTCCTGACCATCTCTGAGATTTTTCAAAACGTTTGGCAGATGGGAATGCACAATATCTATTTTAAAAGTGTCAAAATAAAGCAGGAATATCGCAAATTGAATTTTCAAAAGCTGGTCACTAATGTGAAATTCTCATAGGTTAATGAAAATATGACTCTTTAGAATGCACTGCTGCAAAACCTTACATTTTCTCAGGTTTTGGTCACATGATGGAGTGATTTCACCTGCGTGTCTGAGACGCACCACAACAATTTTTTTTTTTTTTTTTATAATTAGTAGATTATCTGCCTTATTACTACATTGGGACATTATGTATTTTATTATTTTGACAGAATCTGCCTTTCAAAAGCTTGGGATTGGTAAAATTAGTTTAATGTATTTGAAAGAAGTGTCTTATGCACACCATGGCAGCATTTACTTGATCAAATATAGGCCTACAGTAAAAGAGTCATATTTTGAAGAATTATTAAAAAAAAGAAAATGTATTTAATACATTTCAAAATGTAATTTATACCTTTGATAACAGATTTGTGGATGTGGTGAAGGAAAAAACTTTTTTATTTTATTATATTATTATTATCCATGTTAAAACCAGTTGTGCTGCTAAATATTTTTGTGGAAACTGTGATACATTTTATTCAGGATAAATATATAGTCTCTGTACTGTCTGTTATGATTGTGACCTCAGAAAAGACACGAGGGATTGGAGATGTGTGAATGGAGGAGGAAAGTGGTTGGCACAGCTGCTGGAGAAGCCCAGATTCCCCGTCAGAACTGGAGGAATTTCCAGAACGGACCGGGTGAATCTGGCATTGTGCTGGGGAAATCTGCTTTTGTGCGCCTCTGAAAACACACACAACACACACAAGCGAGAATGCAGCGCAGGCAGCAAATTTTTCTGGCTGTGAGATCTAAGTACACACGCACACATAAATAAATCCTTAAAGGAATAGTTCACCCAAAATATAAAAACCTCCCAAAAACACTATTGTACAGTATTGGCCAGCAAATAGACCCTGAAATATAACATATGAGTCTTTCACAATGCTTTTTATATTACTTTTGGAGCTCGACAGCATCAATCTATTAGTTGCTATGTCTGAATTTACTGCATTATTACATTCTTTTCTATGTATTACATCTTTTTTTCCTTCCTTTCCACTCTGTATGAAAGTCACTCGGGTTACCGGACTCCCACTGGGTCCTTGGGCTCCCGTTCAGGCCTGCCTCTCTATAAAACTACCCTTCTTTCTCTCTCAATACTTTCTTCTCCTCTTTCGTCATCCTCCCATTCCCGTTGGGGTCTCTCCCACAGATAATCAATCGTTCACCCAGTCAATCCTCCTTCCTTAAAAAAAAAGAAAAAAAAGAAAAAACCCTCTCTTTCTCTCCCCGCTTCCTCCCGCAGTCAGACGCAGGAACGGCACCTGCACACACAGACTCATGCTGCTCCTGTTGCCCTAGCAACAGCTAGATCGAGCTTCGCTTGTGTAAACCGTTAGGCTTTGCCAGTGTTGTCTCGCACGCACACACACACACACACACACACACACAGGCAAGCCCCACACAACACCCTTATAAGGGTTTCCGGTGGTCTGCAGTCAGGGTTTGATATCTTTAGAGCAATTTTGCTTTCAAACAAAGCCACATTCAAAAAAATGAAGTGCACAACTTTAGATGACGTCTTTGCTTTAAAGTCGAGATGAAATCAAAATTGTGCCTATTTGCTTTCTTAATGCAGGCTCTCTAGACTTATTGTGCACAATCCATCAATGCATGATACTCAAAGTTTGCAATATTTTATCAACTTGAAAAATGACTTTCCATTTTGACTGATTTCACCTGTTAGGAAATGCAATGCTTGATTAATGTTTACTCATTGTTTTAGGTTACTGTTGCAAGTAATGCAGCCTTTCTAAAACAGTTAAACAGTTAATCCCAGTAATTTAAAGTCATTTAACATTAATGTAGTAAAAGTTATGGCAATAAAAGCTAAGCCTCAAACACCATTGTTTCCTCCTTATGTAAATCTCGTGAATAAAAAAAGACCACTGAAAAATAAGCGAATCAGAACATAACACCGACTGTGACGTAATAGTTAGGATCACTAATAGTTACTCCCCCAACATTTGCATATACCCACCCATGTTCTAGGCCAGCCACCAACCGAACAATCAGAAGTTATCAGTAGCCACTTGCTATCGGTAGCCTGTTACATTACATAAGATTTCACTTACCACATAAACAGAGTAAGGAGAGATGACTGAGCATGATGGCGAATGATTTACAGATCCTGAGCACCACTGACAAGCATCTGATCTTGTAAAATGTGTGGTACTGCCGCTCCATAGTATAAACAGAGTTTGTGCGATCGCGAATCTCCAAAGTGAAAGTGAAACTAAAATGCGATCGTGCATTTGAAAGCAGTTTCAATGCCCAGCATATTAATAGCGGCTCCCTGATGCCCGCATTTTATTTACAGTATAATTACCCAATGATATAACTGCACGAGAAAGTATTGAAATATATATTTTCTCTGTTTCTCCTTCCTGTAAGCTACTGAAATGAGCCGCACTGTGAAACAGCCAATCAGAGCAGAGCTTAACATTATTATTTATGACCCTTCCAAACAAGCCAATAACAGACCGTTTCATTCTAGGGAGAAATCCTAAGGTTGTAAATGGACATGCAAAACTGTTTCTGGAGAATTTTTGCCCTTACCTAATCCACATACCTTCTTGTAGATATCAGAGAACAATTGAAACTATTGTATCAATGCATTCTATGGCACCTTTAATATATAAATATTGGTAACACTTTAGAATAGGGAACACTAATTCATTATTAACTACGACTTTTCCCTCAATAAAGTCCTAATTTGCTGTTTATTAATAGTTAGTAAGGTAGTTGTTAAGTTTAGGTATTGGGTAGGATTAGGCATGTAGAATAAGGTCATGTAGAATAAGGCATTAATATGTGCTTAATTACTACTAATAAATGGCTAATATTCTAGTAATATGCATGCTAATAAGAGACCCTAAAATAAAGTGTTGCCTAAATATTAAATAGAAACTTAAATGGAAATTAGAAATGTTGCCTTGGCAAATAAATAAAATAAACTGAAGTACAAAAATACACAGTAAAATATGTTTGTAATATTAACTGTAAGCTGCTGTAAAAGTGCTGTAAAAACCTGTTAAATGGTCAATGGGCACGTTTCCTCATACAATGAAAACGTAACTGCGTGTAATTTTACAGAAAAATACTGTAAAATGTACAGACTTTCAAAGTAAAAGCTAAAAAATCATCTTATTATGTACGGTGAAAAACTTTAAACTGGCATACCTACAATCCTCTGCATAAGGCATTATATTTGATGGTATGTTGTTTAAATAATTTTGTTTCATATTGGACATCTTATGCTGTTTAATTAATGTTTATTGCATTATTTTACTGTCAAGTGTGTCACCAAGATGGTGTTCTGTATTTATGTGCATGACACTAATATATTGCTACAACATTTTTAATTGGTAAAGTACCACAGCTGCCTTTTTTACTGTACATTTCAAAGGTTTATTTATTTTCTTTAGAAAGTGCACTAAAGCTACAATTAAAATAAATTAAAGTTAAATACAAATTTTAAATATAATAAAAAATGACCAAAACTAGAAATTAAAAATGTTTCAAAATTGATCAAAAGATCAATTAAAAGAATATAGCCTAAATAAAACTAATATAACACTGTTGAGTGCATCCCCACAATGCACAGCAAACTCACATTCAGATCTGATTTTATTCTTTTATGAAACACACACTTTACATGATGAATCAATTTTTCCTTCATTTTTTTTTTTTTTCTTGTTGAACATTGTTTCACTTAGAAATAAAATCATATTATGAAAGCAAAATGAGTCTCAAATGCCGTTTTATGACTTTTAGAACAGAAGCCCTCAATACTCAAACGCACCCAAAACCGCTGTTCAGCTGAAAAAGAACAAATGCTGCAGGGTTACACAAATAAGACCAGCAAGAATGTTCACTGGATCTGGGATACATTTCTGGGATTTACTTGTGGGATTTAATTAATCCGTGCCGTTCTACGAACTTGAAAGCTACATAGTAAAAATTTAACAAGTTTGGCGTTTTTTCATTCACAAGTAGCGGTTTTTGTGACCGCACAAAACAAAACACACTGGAATATTCTGTCCACTAGTGTGATGTAGTGTTTGAACTGCAATGCGTTTAAACAGAGACACAAAAAGAGCATTACAGCATGCTGACAGACACGGCGGCAATGAGCATGTGGTGCACTGACTGCGTGAAAACAGAGAGAGAAACAAAAACACAGTGTCCACGCTCTCTTAATCTGTCTCTGCCAAACAGAGCTGTTTTAAACACAAAACCCGAAGGCCTAAACTCCTGTATACAGGCGTATGAGGGCATATCCTCTGAAAATGTGCATGTAAATACACAATCTCCTCTAAACATTAAACCGACATGCAGCGCTCACACAGAAATACCTCTGTGAATCAGCTCTGAGGAGAAAATAAGGCAACACGCAGGCCTGAAGTGTGAGAACACACACTCGCACAACCTTTTCAGCTTATAGCAGGTGGGTGGCGTCGGTCCAGCATTAGTCACTTCGGTCCGATACACAGTCAGAGCTTGACAGACATTCAGAATGAAAGTCTGAATGGTGTTCAGGCACAGTGAGGGGGTGGAATGAACGAAAAAAAAAATGCAAGAACGAACAATAGCCAAAAAAGACCTTGTGTGTAGTAAGAGGGAAGCAGTGAGCTGAAATTTTACTCTGGCTGTATTGTAAACCCTAAGAGGAAGCAATTTGAGGGGTTGCAGGACATCTAAAAGCCTCACAGAAGAGGACAAACACTTAAGAGCGTGGGTAATTTTTACCATGGTAACCATAGTTTCCACCAAAACACTGATACTCCAGTTACTGTTGCTACTGTAAAAGCCAGAAGCGAAAACTATGGAGGCTGATATCGAGTTACCGCAGTCTTTTTTTGTTGTAGCTTTTAACAAAAACTACTGTTACCATGGTACATTTTTTGTAAGGGTTTCTTTTATTACAGAAACAATTCAAAGAACGGTGTAAATATATTTAGACACTACCTTGGCAACAGATTTAACTTGTTACACAAAAGCAATCAGAGTCATTTATGTTGTCATGGATTTAAATTAAAATACTTTTTATATGACCAAACAAAATCACATAGCAGAAAGACAGCATCCCAATTAACACACTGTCCCCTAAATAGTATGTGAAAATCAGAGGTAACACTTTACAATAAGGTTCATTAGTTAATATTAGTTAACAACATTAGTAAACATGAACTAAGAATGAACAATACTTCTACAGCATTTATTAATCTTAGTTAATATTCATTTCAGCATTTACTAATGCATTATTAAAATCACAAGTTGTGTTTGTTAACATTAGTTAATGCACTGTGAACTAACATGAATAAACAATGAACAACTGTATTTTCATTAACTAACATTAACAAAGATTAATAAAGATGAATAAATAGTGTAATAAATGCATTGTTCATTGTTTGTTCATGTTAGTTAATACATTAACTAATGTTAACAAATGACACCTTATTGTAAAGTGTTACCATGCTTTTATTCAGCAAGCAAGCATTAAATTGATCAAAAGTGACAGTTAAGACATTTAAAATGTTACAAAACAATTCTATTTTAAATAAATGCTGTTCTTTAGAACTTTATATCCATCAAAGAATCCTGGGAAAATTGTTCTCAGTTTTCAGAAAAAAATATTAAGCAGCATAACTGTTTTCAACACTGATAACAATAATAAAGGTTTCGTAAAACAGCAAATCAGCAAATTAGAATGATTTCCGAAGGACCATGTGACATTGAAAACTAATGGCTACTGAAAAATCAGCATTGCATCACAGAAATAAATTACATTTTATAACATACTCGAATAGAAAAGAGTTATTTTAAATTGTAATAATATTAAAGTTTTTATTGTGTTTTTGATTCATATAAATACACCCTTGGTAAGCATAAGAGATTTCTTTCAAAAACATTTTAAAAAGTCTTACTGACCCCAAACTTTTGAACAGTAGTGTAAATTGTCACAGAAAATGCATACTATCCACCCTAAGCAGGCAAGATTCAGGATTAATACATTACTAATTTTGAATGTAATAATTGACATAATGCACTAATACAAACTATTTACACATAAATTCCTGCTCATTATTCGTGAGTGAGACCCATAGTGTGTTAAAAAATAGTATGCCAAAGTATAATGTCCACATCAACTGTGAAATACGTACTTTTAATGTGCAATTGAGTGTTTTTTTTTTTTGCACTGCAAGTGTGCAACATCTCACTGATTAGAATGGAACTTTTTTTATTTCCACACTACAGTAGACAAGTGTAACTCCTGCAAGGTTTCTGAGCAACGAGCCTAAAGTAATGGCCTGCATTTCTCCCCTGATGCCAGGAAAAGCAAAAGAAACATGGTGTATGACTGCAAAACCAAATCGTGCTGGACCCAGTTTCTTTTCGGGCAGTAAAAATATACTTTTTAAAAGCTAAGCTGTTAAATTTATAGCTTAATTACTGGAAAGAGTCAATGTTTCCGTGGATGGGAGAAAAAGAATTATTCCTTGAAGAAATAAAAAGCAGCATTATATTGTTTCCCCTCATTATCCGTACACGTTCTGAAGCTGTTTTAAAAATCTTTGCTGACCAGAGCAAAACTGGTTTTGATAACACACACATGCACAATTGTTCCATACGTCACTATGAAAAACAGTCTCTCACATTCAGTTTTTGTTCTCTCACACACTCTTAAATTTCTCTGTAAGGTTTGCAGGGAGCCAAACAGACATGGCCAAACCTGTTGCTGCGCATCTGTTTTAGTTACTGTTGCTAAAACGGAGGGTGATCCCAGCCGCAGGGAACAAGGAGCGCGAAAAAGAGAGAGAGAACAGCATGGGTTTCACTTACTCAAACTGTACAGTAAAGTGCAGAAATACTGGTTCGCCCTCATAAGCATGACACAACAGGTAAAAATCCAGCCATCTGAAGCCGCAGCAAAACTCCATCACAGCATCTCTATTGAGATTATCTGAAACGGTTACCAGAGTTCATCTGCATCATCAGGGTCTGAACTTCATTTCATTTACATCTTCACAAAACTGAGTCAACTCATGAATCTTGGTTTCGTAATAAAATCACATTTAAACCTAAAATTAATGTAGTACATTAATAAAAATCATTAAAATAAATATTTAAATGCATAATATTGTGTATCCTTACAATGTATAAACCACAAAAAAACGACTGTAATTTTAACGGTAAAAAACTGTGAAAATGCTACAGAAAAACCTGTTAAATGGTTAACGGTAAGTTCCCCTAATACATACGATGAAAAACTGTAATAGACATTTCAGACAATTTTACAGTGAAATACTGTTTTTGGAAGTGAAAAAGAATGTAAAATTTACAGGAAAAAAAAAACCGTAAATTGACGTTCCCATAATTTCCTGCGCTGCATTTCAAATTGGATGTTTTTTCTTTGAAATAACTGTTTCTTCTTAGTTTTTCCTTATCAGTTATGTTTATTAGGGTTGTATATTACATCTAATGTTGTTAAATTAATGTTTATTGCATATTTCAGTTTAATGAGTCTCACCATGATGTTGTTTAGTGCTTGTGTAAATGACACTGTGCACCTTCTATATATATTATTTAAAAGCTGCTTGTGATGGGCTTTGGTTCGTCATGTGATTTTCTCATCACCACCTGCATTTGGTGATTATCAGTGCATTACAAAGGTACAAAAAAGATTTAATTACTTCAATAGGTTGGTATGTTAACATTATACCAGTTAATGAAATTACGGTATTTAACTGTAAATTTAAGTTAAAACTGTAAAACCTAAAATGTTGCTACTGTATTTTTTAACGGCAGAATTCCGGCAAAACTACTAAAAACAAAAAGGAGGAAGCAGAAGAAGAAAAAAAGGGAAAGACCATGTTCTGTCATCTGATAAATGTTGGTGTGAACACATCTATAGGAATGCACTGCTTTGATTTCGATATCAGGTTTTGTTCAGAAATATTCACTTTCTTTGTGTGAGATCTGGCCTTCAGACATGACATGAAAAACATGACCCTTATTCTCATGAAATAACTGACTGATTTATATATCACTGTGAAAGGACAGCCTAACTATGCTGATTTCACATCAGCTGCCGCTGCAGCTTTATGTTTGAAATGCTATAAAAAGAACAGAGATGCCAGAACCATTCAACTTTAGACAGAAACAACTCTGGGATATTCATGGGGTCTATCTCTGGGAGTAGACAGACTAGAATTCAGTTCAATTGACTTCAAGATCCCTTCTTAACCCCAAGCCTGACCTCTTGACCTCTGATGCTTAGGGGGAGACAGAAGGGTCAGACGGCTACAGCACTGAAACAAATGTGTGCCCTGGGGCAACGCATGAGAAAAACAAAACTCTGCATTCAGACTGCCTCTCTATCGCTTCATCTCCTCATCTAAACCGAAAAGTACAACTAATGTGAATTTCAGGATAAATATTCTTCATACTGAGGATCATTCAACAGGTCACACTATGAGAATTTATGTTTTTGACCTTTTGAAATAAAACAGTTCATTGTACTATTAAACTTTCAGAACGTAAAATGTACTGCCAAATTCAAAACTGCAAATCAGCTCTCAAAGTTTGAGGTCAGAAAGATTTTTAAACACTTCTTTTCAGTAAGGACGCACTGAACTGATTAAAGACAAGAGAGTAACGACATCTATAATCTTACAAAATATTTCCATTTCAAATAAAAACTGATCTTTTGATCTTTCAATTAATCAAAGAATCCTGAAAATTAAATGTATCATGTTTTACTCAAAAAAATATTAAGCAACAACTGTTTACAACATTGATCACAAGAAATGTTTCTGGAGGAAATTAACATATTACAATGAAAATTCAGCTTTGCAGGAATAAATTACATTTTAAAATATTTTTAAACAGAATGAAGTTATTTTAAATTATATATATATATATATATATATATTTTTTTTTACAATATTACTGTTTTTACTGTAATTATTATCAAATAAATGCAGCCTTGGTGATCATAAGAGACTTCTTTCAAAAACATGATAAAATCTTAATGAAAAAATGGAGTGTGTTTAAGCACATTTCGAGATACTGCAAAAAATGTAAATAAAATCTCCAAAATATTTATCCAATAACTTCACATGAATTTCATTTTGCTAACTACACAATTACAATAAACCTGACAGCCAACCAGCAAACCGTACACGAGTGTAACAACAAATTGCTGTTAATCATTTCATATGTAAAGAGGGTGTTTAAATGCGTCAACAAAAGCAGCCTGTATAGGTGGATCTAGGAGGGAAAAAAGTTCAGGTGAGCCCACCTGAAAAGTCAAACCCAAAATCGTATGCTGTGCATCTATAGATATATAGACTCCTACAGAGAGTTTTTTTGACGTCAAACTTGGCTCAGCCATGCAGGAGGATGTGGAATCAACCTCCCCCACCTCATAAACCATGAGAAACACTCGACAGCGCTACTATGCGTGTCTCTCCTCCGCGTTATTCCTAACGGAGGTAAGTCTCATCTTGCGCCAACAGAGAAGTCAGACTGAATTGAGACAGAAACAGTGGCATCTGCCACAAAAACAATTTAAAAAGACAACTCAGAATCTGTGGACCCATCCATCACGGCCGTGAGAAGCCCAATGCACGTGACACGTGAGATTATCAGCACCGATCTGGGTTACACAATCACACCCCACGCACGCTTGGACTCCACAGAGGTCAGCGAACTAACCCGAGAGTCGATTATTAACAGGTTTGCTGGGTCACGCAGTCAAGACGGGCATTCTGGGAAAAACATTTACCCCTGCAGCGTCAAAGGGACGTTCCAGATTACCACAGCAGTGTCTGTCTCGTACGACAACTAAGTGTGTTTCTGCACTAAAAAGGGCTTTTCCATTTCAGCATTCTGCGGTCATCTACCACCAACACAAGCTGCAACAGTCTGCGAGCCGCACCACCTGTGCGTGGGCGAAGTGTGTTAGACCAAGAGCAGGTTGATTCAATGTCTCAGACAGAGAACGTGTTTTAATGGGCTCTTTGGAAATGGGAAGTAAAGGAAGGCCCGCAGGAGAAACTTCCTGCATTGGCATGCCGTAATTTTCCCACCTACAGTCACTGTGCCAACAATACCACTAAATCTAAAATGTTATGGGGACGGTTAAAGGCAACATTCAACATACTCCCACATTTCTAAAGCGCGTACTTTATGGTCTTTCTGCATGCAAATAAACAACTAATTTATTCTGCAGAAAAGCATAACATGTTTAAAGGAAGCAGACACCAGGACGTGACTAATTTACATTGTTTTGGTAACCACAGTTTTGTTTTTTTCCTAGGCGATCCCAACAACATGATTTGCACACATACAAATTGGACTTCTACGAACTGTTAAAAAAAAAACATGGACGGTAAACAGTAAGGACAGTAAATTCATAATATTCAGCAGACTTGTATTTCAAACAAATGTGCTTTATAAAAATTTTTTTTTAAAATATATTTAAATAGAAAACAGTTATTTTAAATTGCAATAATCTCTCACATTACTGCTTTTACTGTATTTATGACTCCAAAATTTTAAACAGTATATTTATATAAAGTCATGCACTCAGTCATGCTAAATTAACAATAAACTGACTTTGGAATTTCCACCAGAAATGCTTTTTCCAGCTTTTCAACACCTTGTGCTCCTTTCACGGTACGTTTACTAGCGGAAAACTCACTACTGTACGGATTTTTCAAGAGCTCTGACCCTTCCATTATTTTTAACAAAACACTCATAAAAAGGAACAACATTCTAACAAAAAGAAGGCTGCTTTTAACCTTTTTAATTCACTTTTTAAAGCAATCATTCACCCAAGAATAAAAACTCGTGCCAATCCAAACCCGCACATTTTAATTTCTTTCCCATGATACGCAAAAGGGAATTTTTGAAGAAACATCACATAGCTTTTCACTAAATAACAACAGCACATAGCGGCAATGCCTGATAAGCTTCAAATAAACACAATACAGCAGTCCAAATGTCTTATGCAGTAAGATGGCATTCTGCAAGGAAATAATTCACTAATAGCAAGTCAAAAATTGGACTTAAAAGCCTGTTTTGGAGGTAAAGTGTTATTTAAAAAAGACCTTTGTGAAGTTTTGTTCGACTGCAGAAAGAAAGTCATATGGGTTTGGAACAACTTGAGGGTGAGTAAACAAATAAGTGAACTATTCCTTTAGCTAGTCAGGCTAAAATACTGTTTAAAAGGTTTAAAAGCATAAAAAATATTTGTGACAGATTAGTATCTTATCTTTGGCTCCAACACGGTTATAAACACTCAATGGTTTATAATTTTGCAAATAAAAAACAGGTGACTAAAAAGTGGACAACGACGTAATGTGAGCGGCAGCACGAGCGCCTGTGTGCTTGGAGACCAGCTGTTTCAGAAAAGTAAACATACTGAGTCCAATGGGGAGGAAGAGGTTCCTTACTTCCTGCCCGTTTACCCGCAAACTGCGTCACTGAAGCATTCCTGCTCTGCTCTGAAGTCACGAGACGCACACACACAAAACATAACACAGACTGACATGTTGGCTGAGTCTGCGCCTAGCAATGATTTTAACACGCTACCTAACAGTAAACACAGCCTGGAAGCACAGCAACCTCAAAGAACAATGAAAGCTTTATGCTTTTAAGCTTTGACCATCTGACTCGATTATGACACGCTTTAGAATGGGTGTGTTCTGCTGATAGACAGAGGTCACCTCTGTATCCATGACACCAATAACACAGCCGCCCAACACAAAGGAGGGAATCCTCTAGTTCCTTGTTCTGGTATTTTTTTTTCTCTTTCATACTTCATGTTCTTTCAAAACATTGCTGCACAGCCGTTTTCATTTGCACGCCCAATGCCACACTATTCAATACTAATACTGAGTCCAAAAATAAACCATTTTTAAATGTAACTTTTATTGCATTTCAACATTCTAATTGCACTTGGATTCTATACAAAATATTGAGTTTCAATATCATACACGACAAGGAACTTCACTTTTGAACATGAAATGGCATGAATTGTGGCTGGACTTTGAGGTGGGGGCTTTCTTGGTAAAAAGGAAATGTCTGGGATTCCACAGAAACGTCATGCATGGAAGCGCAATTTCAGCATGCACCGACATGCTTGGAGCATTTCCTTGCCGCCATCACAGAAACATTTAAAGCAACCTTGGCTTTGAGAAATACGTAACTAAAACGCATTTGTTATTTGGAGAAGATTAAAGTAAAACCGCTTGGTACCTTGTTATTAACGCACTGTAAAAATGTTTGGGTCACACTTTATATTAGGTGGCCTTAACTACTATGTACTTACATCAAAAATAAGTACAATGTACTTATTGTGTTCATATTGTATTTCAAAACACTTTTGCTGCTATTGAGGTGAGATACGGGTGAGGTTAGGGACAGGTTTGGTGGTTTGGGTAGGTTTAAGAGTGGGTTAAGGTGTAAGGGAGGGGTCAACAGTGTAATTACAGAAATTCATTACAGATGTAACTACATATAGGTATTTTTAAAAATATAAGTACAATGTAAAAACATGTATGTACACAATAAGTGCATTGTACCAAATAATTAATTTAAATGGAAGTACATAGTAGTTAAGGCCACCTAATATAAAGTGGGACCAATGTTTGTAATTTTTACAGAAAAAAAAAGCTAAAGTAAAAACGTTTTTAAAAAAGTTTTTAATAAAACAGATTATTTGAGTCCATTTAACAATAAAATACTACTTGAGTTTTCATAATTTCATGTTTAATTCAATGTGTTACTTGTCACTACTTTGTAGCTGTTTGTGAAACTCACTAGCAATGTCTGTGTGAAAACTGCTTCTATTATTCCATGTTTTTAGTGTGTAATCTGACTTAAAATAAAATAGTGTCAAATGTATGGTTTTTGCAAGTAAAAACTATAAATTATTGAATAATTTACAGTGAAAGGCAGTAAAAGTACATTCCCAGAAGTTTCTGTGTGACACATCCAAAACAATTATATTTAATATAAATAATTTAGTTTTTTTTCTCATTTTTGTTATCAGTAATTACATTAGGGTGTTTCATGTTATATTTTATGTTATTTAGGTAATGTTTACTGCATTAGTTTCATGTGTGTTTCCCCGATGGTTCTCATTGTGTGTATTTTTACAAGACCAAAGTGTTACTAATAAAATCTAGAGTTTTAATGTTAATATGTAATGACACCTTCATAACCTTCTAAAACCATAAACTTGCTTTTAATCAAGAAACAATCATCATGGCCATTTCTGTGGTCTTTATTATAAAAGCAAAAAAAGGACGTTTGCGTTTTTTTTTTTTTTTGGTCCCTCTCTTCACTTAATAATACTAATATTGGGAAAAGTCACAGCCGTCTCTGGTGGATGCTGTTCAGTAATCAAACTAAATTATTCATGTTGTTTAGCCAAGCTCAAAGCAATAACTATCCAAACACTCCAAAATCTGGGTTGCTACGTACTCTGCTACAGTGAGTATATTTTTAATTCTATGAAAATGGCATGAATTAAAATACACAAATACACAAATTCTAATATAAAATACTGCTCACTGTAAATAAACAAACAGATGCTGTCTACATGCTACTGTACTCTTACACATTGACTACAAGTCACAGTAAGCAGATATCTCTCTTCCGGAATACGTCAATAAATATTGATCCACAAAAACAATTTATAGAAAAAGGAAGTCCCTCCCTCAAACGCCACCTGCCAGCAACTACTTCCTGTTTTACGAGGAAATACATCAACACAGAAAAAGAAAACTGTGCCAGTCAATTGACTTCACAGAATCATCAAAACAGGATTATTAGAAACACATAGAACTGAAACCAAACAGTTTTCACTCACACAAGTCTCCTAATGACTAACTAATTTGTGGTAAATAAATGTGTCAGTTCACACAGAACAAATACACAAAAATAGCCCAAGCCACGTCAATAAATGTACTAGTTTGACTGGGAAACCTACGCTTTTCTATTAACTAGCCAAATATTTCCCTTCTATGAAGAAACTTCACAAACATCTTAACCACATAGAGACCTCCTGACACCTGTGAAAGGAAAAGGCATGACCCAACAAAAACAACCTAAGCAAACAGAAATCTGGTCAAACGGAAGACAACACTTACCTTTCAGGTTTTTAGGGTTGTTTTGCTTTGTACGTGGCATTTTCAGGGTTTTTCCGCTGGCTCAGTGACACATCGTACGGAAAGATGCTGGATGGAATGTGGCCGGTCACACAGAGGAAAGACGAGCTCCTATTCCACACAGGAAAGACACCCTCTGCACATCTGGGACAGATGAGAGACAAGTAAACTGAAACAAAAACAAAACAGGCCACAAACACACACTCTTGCTGCTGGAAACAACCCTAGCATGGCTTCCTCTTTCTCTATCTCCAGCTACTGTGACGGAACACTAGTGTTGTCAGTAAGAACTGATGTCTTAGCTGGACTGACACAGATATAGAAGTGTGAGCAGTAATCAGATTTCTGATCTTAATGGTCTGTTGCCGTCGATGCATTGACTAACTGCATTTCTACACACACCTGCGTCTATCTGACTTCAAACACAGAGAAATGACACTGTCATCTCAGCCGTGATGCAAACTCTCCGGGGAATTTTAAAAGTGCTATTCGGGTCTCCATCTCAAGCAAAATTTCACAGTAAGATCATTATTAGACATATTTCTAAATATTAAAAACACTGTCAGGACAATTTACAGCCATTAAACATATATAGCCAAACTGCACAATAAAAAGGACCCACAAAAATATTTTAAATCACTATGGAAAATAAATTAATTTGCTAAATAGAAGATACAACAATATTTAGTATTTAAAAAAATTATTTTATTCATTTAAGTAGAAAACAAACACATCCTAAACATAACAACGCACAGTTCGAATGAATTTGGATTACAAAATGCACCCAAACACCATAAAAAAAGCATTAAACCTTAAATGCAATCAAAAAAACCAGAGGACATCAACTTGTTGTCAACTGATAAGAGAGAGAGATATATATTATTCAACTACATTAAAAATAGGAAATGTGCATTAGCCATAGACTGTATCAATGCTGATAAATAGTCAATTAATCAGCCTGGTTGATATATATCCTCTACAATAATGTTGACAGGTTGTTTATGACAAAAATCACCAAAACATTTTAAAACTGCAGCTCTCAAAATGGCAAAGGCATTGTTTTGGCTCTGCAGGAATAGATGCAAATAAGCCCCACATTCTACACAAGATCCCCTTTGTTTCAATGTTTAGGAGGTTTTTGTTTCTATATGTTCCTCAGCTCCATTGTTGCATGAAGTAAACATCTGACATGCCTCGCCCATGAATTCCCGCATGCATCCCGTCACAGTGTGTGCCAGATTCCACGCGAATGTTCCGTCTCACCACATTACATAACGCTTACTACGAGTGTGTATGATTTCCCTCTGTGTGCAGCTCTACGGCAATGACATCACCTCCCCGAGGATTTGAGCACACACACACACACACACACACACACACACACAGCGCATGCACCAGGTTTCAAACACACATACATCTAGAATAGTGTTTTTCACTCCTGGTCCAGGAAGCCCTCCTGCACTGCACATTTTGGATTATTTGACGCGTCCATTTCAGGACATGGAGTTAGGTGCGTTTGATTAGAGAGACCTATTTTCTTTTTCAGGACCAGGATTGAGAAATACTGTCATAGGACAATCAGTGTGTGTTAAAATAAAATCCCCCCATATAAATATGTTGATGCATAATGTGTCCGTCAAGTTTTTTTTTTTTTTAATCAACAAATACTTATGTAAGAAGTGTAAACTTGTACCTTTGGTCTTGTAACATATTTTTTTAAACTTATTTTAAACTTTCTAAATATAACATCTAGTTCCTGAATTATAATAAGTATAAAACAATCAACAAATGATCCTGCTTACTTTTAAAGCTTTGAATGGTCTGGCTCCTTACTATCTTTGCAATCTGCTCCTCCCCTATTCTCCACCTCGTTCATTGCGGTCCTCTGATTCTCACCTTCTCACCATCCCTTGATATCGCCTCTCTTCCATGGGGGGCAGATCATTCAGTGTTGTTGCCCCTAAATTATGGAGCTCTCTACCCAGATCACTCTGTCTTGCCAATAGCCTGTCTGAATTCAAATCGCTGCTCAAAACTCACTTGTTTTCAGAATGTTATCTTTCTTAGTTAACTTCTGTTTATTCTGTCTTATGTTGTATATTACTTTTTGGATTTCTGATGTTCTTTTCTTTCTGTTTACTGTTTGATGTTTTCCTCCCATTTCTGATGTTTATTGTAAAGTGTCCTTGAGCTCTGGAAAGGCGCTATATAAATAAAACGTATTATTATTATTATTATTATCAACAAAATTATGTTTATGTATGTTAAACTGCATGTCTACTTTTCAAAATTATTTCATCTCTACTACCCATAGCAGAATTAGAAAAATACATTTATACACACAAGTTAACATAACGTTACTGCAGAATTTGAATATGACACTGCAGAATTGAAAGGTTACAATGTTACTGCAGAATCGAAATATTTCGATATTACAGAATTGGAATGCTACTACAGAATTATTTTGTTATTTCAGAGCTAAAATGTTACAATGTTACTGTAGAATTTGAATATGATTTAATTTCAGAGTTGGAATGTTACAGTGTTACTACAGAATTTGAATATGATGTTATTTCAGAACTGGAATGTTACTGAATAATTTGAATATTACATCATTTCAGAATTGGAATGTTAATATTTACATTTTTCTCTAACATTGTAACATTCCAACATTCATAATTTCAAAATTGGAATTGTGCAATGCTACTGAAGAATTTGAATATTATAATGTTACTGGAGAATTGAAATATTTAGTCATTTCAAATTTGAAATTGTGCAATGTTAGTGAATAATTCCAATACTTTGTCATTTCAAATGTTGCTGCGGAATTTGAACAGGACATTGCAGAACTGAAATTTTACAATGTTACTACAGAATTTGAATAAGAAATTATTGCAGACTTGGAATGTTACAGCATAATTGCAATATTGCTTACTTCAGAATTAGAATGTTTCACTACTACTGCAGAATTTCAATACTATGTTATTTCAGAATTAATGTAACTGGACCAGCAATGCCAAGGTCAGGGGGTTTGATTCCCAAAGAACACATACTAATAAAATTCGCCATGCATCTGCTAAATGCATGAATGCAAAATGTTAAAAGAATCTATCAATCGAGCTATTAGGAAACACCCTGAAACCAGTCTTAACAGAGCCAACAGAAACTGCTGCACATGGGACACATACGTAGCCTACTTGGCATGCATGCAATGGCAGAAAAAGATGGCACTTAAACAGGGGTTGCTCCTGTAAGGCAAACCGTGCCAGTGACAAACTGACATGCTCACAGCCCATAAGACCCGCATGCGATGAGTCACCATGTGTCCATGCCTGACACAAAACCACCACGTTTTTCAATAAAAGCCACTACGCTTACATGCCACAGTTCAGTGCCAAATCCAGGTGCGCACTGGATGAATGGCGCATTACTGCCTTTAAGAAACACATGAAGAGGGCGGAGCCGGGGAAAACCCCTCTGCAACAGGACATGAACAAGAAACACTTCCCTAATTCGACAACAAAATGCCCTTTAAACCAGCCGAAGACGAGCAAAGCGCATTCGAAACGCGTTCATTTGCATCCCATGGTCAAGGGAAGGTGTTTTGGCGCTTACCTGCGGTCGCGGTCGGTGCTTCGGAGACTCTCTCCAGCAGCGTTGCGGGCTTGATAAACATTTACACCCCGCGTATTAGGATTCTGGAGACGTGCGCTCTCGGCGAGATACAAAACACGGGCCGGCTCGGTACAGTCCGACCGACACCGGGAGAAATCAGCGTAAAACTCACACAAACATGCTCACAAGTTTAAACAACCCATAAAATCTTTTTGGAAACATTGTGTTCCAAAACAACAGCTCTTGGAGGTGCGTTTACGCACCGCATGCATGCGTTCGCTACGCACTGGATCATGCGTCCAAACGCTTATTAAGTCGCGTGTATTTCTTAACTTTCGGTACTTACAGGTGCAGTCTGAACTGTTGTCAAGGGTTTCAACGGTCAGAGGTCTGTTTTTTTCCCCTCTCTCGCTCTATCTTCTCTCACTTTCTATTGCAGGAAACCGACAGGCCCACTGACGTCAACGGGGGTCCCGTCTCCGCCTCCCAAGCGGAGCAAACGCGCTCAGGGAGTTCCTGACGGCCGTTGGAGCTTATGAATAAAACGCGTTAAGCACCATCTGAGTGACTAATATTGTAAACGTTCCTCATAAACACAGCACGAATGCGAAATTAAGGCGTTTTTTCCGAGCGGCATATGCAAAAGCGCATTTTAAGCGTCATTTGTAAAGCGTCGCTTCTCGCAGGACCCCTCAGATGGGCCCCATGTGCGCATAGTTCAGGACTGACGGTGTTCCCGGAGGTTCCTTGTTTGTTAGGTCACGTTGTGCCCCTCAACCAGCGCTGGGCTTTCCCGCACAGATCCAGGCAAACAATGGAGAATGCAGCACGGAGTGTGATTGCGGTGTAATTATACGCAGAATCATATCGGAAATATAAACGCTTCAACTGTAATGTTTCACAGTCATGCAAAATTGAAAGCACTGAGTATGCTCGTTTAGGACTGATGTTTCAAAGAAAAATATGCACTTAGGCAATGTTACAGCCAGCGTTAAGTTTTTGGATTTATGTGCATTTAAAATGAATAAAACTGGAGTTATCCGCTTTTAGGTTTTCTATTATTCCTTTAATAGTTCTTTGCGGTTTGTTGCAGTATGCGAAGGTACCGAGAAAGGAGGAGTTTAGGGGGAGATCGACTTAATTTTGACTGTTTAAACAGACAATCAGTGTAAGAGAATAAAAAGCGTTTTGGAAAACCATAGAGTTATGTAATGTTTAATGCATTTCAAAGAACGAAATACATTTTCTTTCAGCTTTTTTATATTAATGTGGTACATTTAATAGTACGTTAAAAACAAGTTAGGTAATCTAAAAGTAATCTACAAAGCAGTCAGAATGCATTACATAAAATGAGAAACTAGATTACTTAACCACAATTTTTGGCATGTAATCTGTAATTAGTAAACTAACAAATTACAAATTGTAGGTAATCTACCCATCTTTTTATACAACCACCAATGACAAATCATGATATTCAAGATGATGAAAGGAAACATCTTATAAAACTATTAATGTAATGTTATATGCATGAAAAAATAAATAAATAAAAAGATTTTGTTGAATATAATAGGCTAGCTCTTTTCACAATATACAGATCATTGCAAAGCAGCTTTATAGAATGCATGATGACCTACAGTGGTGATATCTAAACATAAGAATCATATTTAAAAGAAAAAATGAAATTTCAGAAGATAGACCCAAATGCAAGGAGAAATGTTTGCTTTGTCATTTATATTTGCAGTTCAGTCTGTCATAACTATCTGGTTGTCGGCAATGACCCTTGTTCAGAGCGAGTGACAATCACAGCCCATGGCAAACCAACTAATCAATACATTTCCAAAACTGAACACATTCAAATACCAATCAGAATCGAATTGAAACCAGACTTTATGGTTATGGTGCCAGATTCACAATTATGAAAACCAGACTCACAGTTATGGTGCTTAAAAACTAAAACTGATTTATTGATGGATGTTTTGCTTGTTCTGGCAATAATGATGTCATTATTTTCTTTGTAAACAATTGCCTCATGTTGCAGTGTAAGCGATTTGCTGTATGTTGACCTCAAGAATCAGACGTGTGTGCAGAACCACAGGACACCACATATCCGCCAAAAAACCATACTAAGCCACCCTGAGACATCACCAGATAGCACAAATAATGCTGCTCGGCTATTTTTAACCACATCCAAAGCGTCTCACAATATGTCCACGGGTGTTTGTGTTCACAAATGACACATCGCTTAATGAGAAAGGTCAGAGTATTTCAGCCCTGAGAATATAAATAGCTCTTTAATGAAGGTGGAAGAGGTGACTATCCATTCTATCCTTCCTCCAGCAACAAGCCCACAGGGACTCATACATACGTGTGCTGGTGACGAAGAATAGGGGGCGAACAGCATCACGCTAGATATATGTGTGTTCTCCCCCTCTCTGCCTCTCTCTCTATGTTCTATATTTAAATGCCCAAACAAGCACACGCATACAGTGGGATCACTGGCACACTGAATATCTGGGATTTTTTTTCATCTAAACCTGGAAATAAATAAAAGGTTTTAGGATTCTGCACTATTTCTAATTCACCAATCAGATCTGTATCAGTGATCAAGCGACTCCATATTTTCCAGCTTCCATTTAAGTTCAAGACGTTGATCTTGGAGATCTTGATCATCCACTTTTGTTTTAATACTTTACAATTAGTTCACATCTGTTAATGCAACAACTTACATTAATTAACAATAAGCAAGGCATTTGTTATAGTATTTATTCATCTTTGTTAATGATAGTTCATTTTTGGTTCATGCTAACACGGGTCCATTGAATAATGTTTTTAGTTGTTAAAAATATTTTCATTGTTAGTTCATGATAACTAATTTAATTAGCTAATATTAATGTTATATTATTATATGTTATATAAAGTAATATAATAGTTAACTAATGGAAGCTTATTTTATACTGAAAAAAAAAATTCTGGTAACACTTTAATTTAGGGTCTCTTAACTAGTTGCTTATTATCATGCATATTACTAGAATATTAGCCAATTATTAGTAATTAAGCACATATTAATGCCTTATTCTACATGACCTTATTCTACATCCCTAATCCTACCCAATATCTAAACTTAACAACTACCTTACTAACTATTAATAAGCAGCAAATTAGGAATTTATTGAGGGAAAAGTCGTAGTTAATAGTAAATAAGTGTTCCCTATTCTAAATTGTTACCAAAATTCTTATTTAATATCTTTGACTTGTTTTCCAGTGCAAATATCTAAACTTTCTTAAATCAAGATGCAAGCAACATAGGATATTAAATCTTGTTTCAGAGAAAATGATCAAAATTAAGTGAGTTTTAGTTGAAAACTCTGCCAGTGGGGACAGAAAAATAAACATAACTGAAAGAAAAAAAATAGGTAACACTTTATAATAACTGCACGCTATGAATCTTTAGGTAAGCATTAGTAAATAGTCAGTTCATCCTTTATAAAGCATTGTCCCAACATTAATAGTCATTATTAAGCAGTTTATAAATACAGCTATAAATGCATTGTTCTTGATTTATAAGCATATCTATTACACATGAGATTTAAAGGTTAATCTTCCAAAGAGAAAAAAATAAACAAACACAACACAGATGGCTACAGAATGCAAAAAAATTAAACTATACAACTGTACACTTGATTTTTTTTTTCTAAGACATTGCGGTTTATTTTTCATTTTTTATCAAGCGTACAGCCGTACAGTTTCATTTTTTGCATCTTGAAAAAAAAATATTTCTGTGTTCTGTATCCCTCTGTGTTGTGTTTGTTTAATTTTTCTGTTTGGAAGATAAATGAGCTTTGTAAATGCTTTACAAGGCATGAATAGTCCTCACAAAAATAGATGACTGGCAACTACTAAATGTTTTATAACTACCTGACTTAATCATGAATCACAGCAGGTATGTGTGTTAATAAAGCATTTATTATGTTCATTTCAGACATTAAGAACCAAATTTTGTCTACCAGCATCCGCATATTTTGTCTTTCTTCAATTACGTTCTGCTCTCAAAGCGTATGGAGTTCCTTGGGCATCTCCCATCTCCTCTCATCCTATGCAAGATTGGATTGCACCATCTGTTGGTCGGCCGTCTGTTTCTTTAATATATAATAAGATTATTGATTGCATTACAAAACCTCTTGCTATTAAAACTATTTGGAATGGGGAATTATCTGACCTTAATTTGTCTGTCGACTGGGAGAGAGTGTGGTCTAATCTCAGTTTAACATCTAAAAATCTGGCTCATCGTCTTATTCACTTCAAAGTCATTCATAGAGCATACATAACTCCATACAAAAGATTTAAAATGAAACTACAACCGAATCTCAACTGCCATATATGTAATACTACATCGTCAGGTACTTTTCTGCATATGTTTTGGGAATGTCCTGTCGTCATCAGTCTATGGACACATGTAAACCTGGTTCTATCATCCTTACTGCATATTGATTGGTCTGTTAATCCAAGTTTGTGTCTTCTTAATGATGATTCTGGCCTCTGTATAACTTCAATGCAAAAGAGAATGTTGTTTGCTGGTTTTACAGCTGCAAAGAAGACAATAATACAAAACTGGTTTACACCGCACATGTGTGGAAAAACATATTGGATCCGTAGCCTCCTGCAAATAGTGACTTGTGAATGTACAACAGCACGAATCAATGGGGCCAAGCCTTCTACCATTGATGCTTGGCAGTGCTTTCTCTTTGATATACGTGACTGTATAAAGGAGTGACTTTTATGTTTTTCTTGTCCTTCCCTCTCTCCCTCCCTTTGACTGGACTTTGAGATATTGAGTATGTGTCTGTTGTTGTTGTTTTTATTATTATTTTGTATTTTTTATTTATTTTTAATTTTTTTTGGATGTTATGTATGAAAAATAAAAAATGTTGATAACAAAAAAAAAAATAAAGCATTTATTAACACACTGAGAAACTATTATAATAAGATTTATAAATGTATATTTAAATAGTTTATTAATCATTTACTTACACTTTCTAAATGATCTTATGAATCACTGAGAACTAAATAACTGGTTTGTAAATAACAATAAATTTAGAAATGATAAACTGATCGTTAATAAAGTATGAAAATACAATTATTACACATTATAGATATGCTCAAGAACACGGCATTTATAGCTGTATTTATAAACTGCTTACTAATGCCTATTGATGTTGGCACAATGCTTTATAAAGGATGAATTGACTATTTACTAATGCTTAATTAATGATTCATAGCGTGCAGTTATTTTAAGTGTTACCAAAAATATACATAATTTTTTCTTACCCAGATTTCTTTGGACTTGTTTTATGCATAAACACCTCATTTTGATACATTTTACAGAAAACAAGACTTAATATCTCAAGTCATTTTGAATCGCATGTTAATGTATCCTGTTTTCGGAGAGTTTAGTTAGCAGTTTTGTTCATGTCAGGCTCCATTGCTGCATGTCGTCATACAAGTCTAATATTCAAACATTTTGAAAATCATATTTACTGCATATATATTTTTCATTCAGTTTTTCAAATAAATTGTCATGCCAATAATAGCTGTAATTAAAAGTAGTATTAAATCAGAAATACAAACTGCATTTTCTCAGACTTTTGGACCCAACTGCATGTTTTTAATTTCAGCTGGTGCATAGAACAAACCCCCCCCACGGACTGTTGTCGCAGAGCAGGAGCACGTCATATCACACGTAGTCTTGAGGTCCCTGTGCAGAGCACCCGTCTGAGTTTGAGGGGGTGATGATGTTCCATTCAGAGATGCCTCGGTGACAACCAGCCGCCCGCACACTCTCCATATTCTGACACGGTGACTCACTCGCTTTCAACCACCACTGATTACAAAATGGCATCCTGCATTTTATGCCTCTGCTGTTTCTTTCTTAAGTTTGCTTGAAAATGTTTACAAACTTTTGTTAAATTATTCGAGCGATATTAGTTAGCTGAGCTGGTTAGAATTTGTTGTTTTAGTCTATAGCTTTTGCATGAATAATTAAAGCAAACAAGGCATTCCTATTTATGTTTTCATTCCATTTTTAATAGACGCTCCTGGTTTTATTGTAAATGTTTCATCAGTGCACATTATTCCAGAGAAAAGTGTTTGTCTACATAATATTTCATCAAAATACAATGCAATGACTTGCTCTGCCTCTGAAACAACTTTAATTTTCATGTAAAGCTAATAAATATTAACCAGTACCAAACTAGCCATTAAAGGGACATTCTACTTAAAATTGAAAATTCAGTCATCGTTTACTCATCTTCATGACGTTCTAAACCTGCAGGACTTTTTTTTTTTTTTTTTTTCCAGAAACACAAAAGAAAATATTTTAAAGAATGTTGGTAACCAAATGGTTTTGGTTCCCATTGACGTCCATTACGGAAGTCAATGGGAACTGAAACCATTTGTTTACAACATTCTTTGAAATATATATTTTTTAAAATACCTCTATTGAACACCAAAAATACACATATTTTGAAGAAAGCCATTTACCAAACGGTTTCAGATCCCATTGACTTACATAGTACCACCCCCACCCCCCATACAATGAAAGTCAATCAGCATTGAAACTGTTTGGTTACCCACATATCTTATATGACTTCCTTTCCTCTGTGGAACCCAAAAATATATATTTTGAAGAATGCTGGTAACCAAATGGTTTTGGTTCCCATTGACTTCCATTCTATTTTTGTCCATACTATAAAAGTCAAAGGGATCATTTGATTACCAACGTTCTTCAAAATATCTTCTTTTGTGTTCCACAGAAAAAGAAAGTCAGCCAAGTTTGAGAGGGAAGTAAATTCTTAAAGAATTTTCATTTTGGGTGTCCCTTCAAATAACTGTTACTACCTTTGTTCATGCTTAACATCCTATTTTCAGAAAAGATCTAACAATAAACCGAATCTGCTGAATAAGCATGTATAATCAAAATGGTAAAATGGTCATTTTAAACATTGTTGCTGTAACCATTTCATAAAAAACAGCTAAAATGCAGTATGTCATGTTAATGATGGTAAAATCACTGTAATACACAACCGCCTGTCACATCAACATATGGATATCTGTAATTGCATGTAATTCTAGCTATAGTTTGTCAACATTCAATGAATGAGGCGTGTTGCATCATCCCTGGAGTGATGCGAGAGACGTGTGTGCCGCCGCTTTCGTGACATGCAGTCTGATCCTAAGTGCATTCTGGAGTCTGAACAGACGTCCTTTGGGAGCAATCGTGTTTCAGCCGCACCACATCAAAAATAATAAGCTATTTGCATACCCTAGCTAGCACTTCATCCAGTGCAGATAGAAATCAGTGTCATCTTACACTCCGTTGAAGCCTTCGAATGCTCACTGAACATATTATTGTATGTCAGCTTTGGACCTCCTTTACATTCACTCTCTAATTAGTGGCTATTTCAAGATAAACAAATAGCTGTTAGCATAAGACGCTAGCAGGGCTACATTTTGTAACACTGCTGTTTATCCTGTGTAGTTCATACATGTTAAAACAGGGGTGTCAAACTCAGTTCCTGGAGGGCCGCAGCCCTGCAGAGTTTAGTTCCAACCCCGCTCCAACACACAAACTATCTAGTTTTCAATTGAGCCTGAAGAACTTGATTAGCTGGATCAGGTGTGTTTAATTAGGGTTGGAGCTAAACTCTGCAGGGCTGTGGCCCTCCAGGAACTGAGTTTGACACCCCTGTTTTAAAACATCTATTAACTACAAGGTGCTGAAACTGATATAATTCCCATTTACAATTCCCAAATCACTGAAATACATATTTATGCATGCAAGACTTCATTCTAGTCCCCCCTTCAGTGACCCTAAATTGAAGAAACTCTGGTGCACAAAGTAACTAATTTGTACTGGAAAACAGGACAAGCCCTCTAAACACAACAGAAACACATTTAAATCCCCAAAATACCAGAACATTGAAAACTAACAAGTCTTCTTTGTTTCTAAACCTTCTCCAAAATTACATAAAATAACACTTTATTTCAACATTTACTCTCCCAATCCACTCCCATGCTGGGAAATAGAAATGCTTTGCCCAGTTCCTGCTAACAGTCAAAAAAGTATTCATTCAAGAAATGTTGCGAATATAAGCTACAAAATTAAACAAGTAGAAGACATAAGAGAAGATATTTTGAAGAATGTTGGTAATCAAACAGTTTCGGGTCCCATTGACTTCCATTGTATTTTTGTTTTTTTTTGTCCAAACAAAATCAATGGGAACCAAAACTGTTCGGTTACCAACATTCTTCAAAATATCTTCTCTTCTATTCAAAAAAAGTTAAAATATCTTCTGCAGAGAAAAGTAAATCAAATACGTTTTTAAACAAAATCAAGGTTTTGAATTATCTATCCCCTTTAACCAGGGTTTACAATGACCTTAACTAATAGGCCTAATAGTTATCACACAATACCAGCAGAAGCAAGTCTGCTCTACCACACTGGATGCAAAGGGAATTTTGAGCTATTAATATCTTGGAGGGAGTTCAGAGCAAGACGACATCTGCCCGTCTCACTATTAGGAACAATGAGCCACTTGTACAGCGACCAGAAGACCTGAGTTCATCTTCCTCAAATCACATGGATCAACTATCTATCTATCTATCTATCTATCTATCTATCTATCTATCTATCTATCTATCTATCATACTTTCACTTTATTTGACTTGATTTCATCCTTTTTTTGTTCTTCATTTCACTCTATCACTTTCTTTTTGATCTTTTCTTACTTTAAAATCTTCCTTTAGAATCCCTCTTTCTTTTAAACTTTTTTCAGTGTCACTTTTTATTCCTTCACATTTTCTTTCGATCATTCTCACATTTTTCTTTCCCCTCGCTTTCTTCATTCTTTCCTTCTTAAACTGCCAAAAATATATTTAAAAAGGAGCAAGAAACAGTTGCCGAAAAACCTCAAGCAAATCTGAAAATGTTTTTCCCTATCAAATCAGAATCAATTATATCTGAACCATTTATCATTCTGTTATCAGCATTGAAACCATGTCAGTTTTCATATGCAGACTATTTTTAAAACTCTATTTTGAAATGGTTAATCAGCGCTGATAACACAATCTGTAGTCAAGTGTTTAACTGTCCGGCGGGCTCTGCAGAGCAGATTTATGTAATGTGGATATGATGTGATGTGTAATGGTTTTAAGTGGTCAAGGGCGGGGGAAGCCCAGTCTCTCATCACTGCACTCACTTCTTTGTTTACACACCACCATATGATGTTACATAACAGAGGATGTTGCCACGGCAACTGCCTGACTCCCATGCCCCGCCCCTCCTTCTCCCGCTTCAAATGTCCCTCCGCCCCACGCCACATTCAAACAAAAGGGTCGACACTCAATTGCCCTGCATCTAAGACATCTAAGCTCAATTTCAGGCTCTAGATATTGGTGATCCGTACTTCTAGAATGTGTTTTTCTTACATGATGGTAGAGTGATTGAACACCGTGATATTGTACACTGTAAAAAATATTTTTTCAAAGTTCTCAATGATTATTGGAGTACATTTTATAAGAGAACACCATTTCAGTTTTTCTCCTTGAAAACTGATTTTAAATCAGTGTGTTACTTGCCATTTCTTTGAAACTTTTTGGTTAAATTTACTAACAATTTTATAAGTGAAAACTGTTTGTACACCTTTTTTTTTTTCTTTTTTTTTTCTCAATGTAACATTCATGCTACCATAGTATTTACACCAATGTACTTCAAAGAAAACCATGCTATTTACTTATTTTGTATTAATATTATTTATATTATTAAGAATTGTTTTTTAATTTATAATATTTATTTATGCAACATGCACTACTTGATTATTATTTTATTTTAAATACTTAAAATTTTCAAATGCGGTTGCACATTTAAAAAATGCTGATTTCTGTATTACTATAATATGGTACTGTTAAAAAACATGGCAATACTATGGTAGACTGTCTAAAATAAATATAATACTGTGATACTTTATTTGTACGGAATGTAAATTCAAAAACAAATCACAAACTGGCTTCTTTTCTCTTAAGTTATTTATTGCAAAAGAAAGGTCAAAATGAATAAAGGCCCTCTATTGGCAACCAAGACCACAATATTGCCTTTATATTCCTGCTGTTAAAATCTGCTTACATTTCAGTGCCGTGAAATTTATTCATGCAAACGTGCCTGTGGGATCAACAAACAACACTTCTGTATTTTGGAAAACCTTGGAGTATCCCGAACAGTCCTAATGAGAAAAGCATGGCTGTTCTCGGTACACACACAAGTGATATCAATAGCAACATTGTGAATCTTTTTATGAGCTCGTGGCTGTGTGATCCTCGTTTTATTACTGCACCAAGGTCATTTACTTTCCAGTTCCCTTCACTTTTCTGTCTCGTCATCTCTGGGGTCCTTCCTCATCTGTCTTCGCTCTGTGATCTGACCTAAAGCAACAGTGCTAAGTGCTTTCTCAGACAGCAGTATTTCCTCCGTACTTCATTCATCTGGCATTTGACCTCTGTTCCCAGCCATCTGCTAGACTGTTGCATTACGTGTGATTTCGCTCCGGACATCAGTGCAGGTGTTCCTAATGCATGCTGCTTCCCGTATGGACTCAGTCAATTAAATTCCATTTAATCTGCCTCTCGTGATTTACTCTTTACTTTTTTTTTTTTTTTTTTTTTAAATGGTCTTGATTCCTCTCGCTTCACCTTTACGGAAATCGTTCCGTGGTTTTTCATGTCTTTTGAGTGGACTTGTTTTATAGTGTGTTTGCAGAGGAAGCCCACAGGTGGCTCTGCCGATATGATTCAGGCAATGACTCATGGCCCGCTGGTATGAGATGTTTGCAGTTCACAAGTGTTCAGGTTGGAGATATATAAAATATAGGCCTAAGTATATGTCCTGTATGTTTGTGAGGAGAGAGTATTTAAAATGTACTCACATCTGGCTTTAAAATAAAGGAATTAAAAACACTAGTATTTTAACTAATATGTCTGAAATCATAAAATGATGAAAAACACATTCTGTCTTCATAAAGGAGCTCAAATCCCACCGGTGCCCCTCTGTCACTAAACTTATCAACTAGCACAGTTCTGTCACTGCTTCCAATATGAAATGGGTAAAATATTTCAGTACAAGCATTTCAGTCAAATACAATTTGTGCAATATATCAAACCTTTAACCAGCAAGGAAAAAAAATCAACCCACAGAAGCAGTTTCAAAGTAGCTCAATTCCACGGGAAAACCACGGACTTGGCAACCCAGAGTGGCGCTATAAGTGACTTCATGATCTCCAAATCAGATGAATGTGACTGTGGCTGCATTTTATTATGGTAGCTCATTTATATCATATTACATTTATATTTTTCTATTTAGCAGACACCTTTACCCAAAGAGTCTTACAAATGAGGAATATTCTACAAGTATGCCGCCATTGGTTCTTTCACCTATTGTAGCAATTTGGAAATTAAAGCTACAGTTCGTGGCGCTAAGGGATAATACTTTGATCGAGGTTAAAACGAACAAAACATACCCTCTGTACCAGGGATCCTCAAATCTGGCCCACGAGATCCACTTTCCTGCAGAGTTTAGCTCTAACCCTAATCAAACACACCTGAGCATGCTAATCAGAGTCTTCAAGATCATTAGAAAATCACAGGTAGGTGAGTTTGATCAGCGTTGGAGCTAAAGTTCTAAATCTGCAGCAGATTGGGCCTTCAGGGAAAGATTTGAGGAATCCTGCTCTATACTAAACCTAACAGATAAATGGAATATAGATAAAAAGGGGAGGAGGGGGGAGAGGGGGGTTAGATCAAAGAACAATGTCCAAAATACTTCAATAATTAATTTTCTGCCCATTAAGGCCTAATCATTATAAGGTAATAAAAGTTGTTCTAAAGTTGAAAGTGGAAGTGGAAGAACAATTTAATATGATTTAAAGTTTAAACATAAAATGGACTAAATCTGTTGTCACTGTTGAAGTACTTAGGATCTGCGTTCCTACGGATACTAATGGAAATGTCCATCCAGCATGGCAGACTGAAAAATCTTTAGCCTAAATGTCCTGGCAAAAAAATCTCACCAAATGAAGAAAAGAAAATGATATTCCTTTCCTGTGTGACTAGAATGGCATTAGAAGAAAACTTATTTAAGTAAAAAAATAAATGAATTGAGAATGTGTTTTATTTGCAGCCAATGAAGAATTAAAGTGTTACTTTATGGTTCCAAATCATGGCCATGACTTTTTCATAAGTCCATTTTAAGACAATTCAGATACAACATTTAAACAATGTTGTCCTTATCAAATACAGAACACCGTCAAATTTTCCAGAAGAACCAGCAGGAAGATTGCTGGTCGAGGTGATGTCTCAACGGAACATGCTAAATAAAGACCTGTACAGATAACTCAGAGAGTGAGGAAAATATCAGCCTGAGCTTTTCCAGTCACTCCCAAATGAATATAAATCAAATCACTCCACATTTCAGTTTGATTCAGGTTTGTGGCTTGCAAAATTCCAGCCACAATCAAATGAATTGTTCCAAAACAAGTTGAACTCTGTGGACAGCATCTGTGGCCTCACAGCACAGAGCCTGGTGCGACCGCACCAGTTGCACCGCCCCCAAAGGACGGCCCTGATTAAGACATTGGACTAACACATTCTTGCGGGTTTAAAAAAAAAAAAGAAGTGTTAAGCTCATATATTTTCTAAAATGATGTTAAATGCGTTACGCTATGTCTATTTGAACATTTATTCCAGTGAAATGTCTTGCCCTAAGGTAAACTTCCACTGCAATTGCATTACTGTAAATGAGATTGTCGTTTGTTTTGCAAACTGAAGAAGGAGTTGGATTGACTGTGGTAACTGGCAGCATGCCTTTGATGCTGATGATAAAACCCACAGCATGTCTTTAAACGTAATCCAAGTCTCTCTTAAGCAAAACGTCCTTAATACTGCTTCAATTCAAAGCAACCCATAAAGCAATCACTTTAGCTATTATTAATTTTATTCTCTTAAATCATCCGAACAGATCTGGATTCGTGCCGAAACCCTGGCAACAGAATATTACCCATCCTCAGCTTTAGTGGGTGAATCCTGTTGCTCGGGGGAGACTTCTGCTGGATCATACATCAGCTGATTTATGGTCCACACACCATGTCTAATAATCCTCCTCTAGCTCCTCAGCTCAAGGGACCAGAGCGCTGCCACATACCTGCAGAAAGGGCATCATCTCTGGGTAACGGTCTGTGAAACGCCCCCACTGGAAGCACAACACCAATCGATAAGGGTGCTTGACCACTGAGCAGGAAAGTTCTGGAGTCTCAAAAGCTAAAAGGAGATAGAAGAAAGGAAATTACATATTACTTATTACTCGCATTACATGTATATTCATGCTTTTCAGATTTGTCCCTAACCTGCCCTCATCTGCCTAGAAATGTGCAATTCAAAGCTCTGGATTCTTTATATCATATCCAAATATCCTGAAAGCATCGCCATTAGATAATAGTGAAATCTGGGTCAGTGTTGTTTAAAATATGTTTATATATTTGTGTAAAGTGTTATGCTCACATATTCTTTGTATCTTAACTGTGTACTACAAATCAAAGTCAAAAAGAAGCATGTTACATCTCGTAAACTGATATCTTGATTTCTTGATAAAACTTTCATCTCGTCATGATAAGAAAGAGAAACGAGAAAAGAGAAAGTCATCAGATAATCACAAAATTGAAACTCCAAAACAGAAACCATCTCAGACTTTCATAAAATTGAAACTATGATTATTTGGTTTTGATCTAAAGTGAACAAGTTTTTCTGTGGAGCACAAAGAATCTTCTCCATGTATAACATTTTTAAAAGGACCACGACTCTTCAAAAATAGCACATATCATACAATTTTATTTTAAAAGCAGTCCATATGAATTGTGTGCTACTTTTTGAGTCATGTGAATGTTTTGTGTGAGAAAGAAAACCAAATATAAGTTGCTGCTCACTCATAATATTATTTTTTCGCTCTGAGATTCAACTGTAGATGTTCGGAAAAGTTATGAAGATTGCCTTTGTTCAGTAAAAATAAAAATAACAGCATTTACGTTGGAAACCAAATAAGAGCGAGTGAATTATGACAGAACTGTCTTGACTCACTTTTTTTCTTTTTTTTAATCTCCAGTCTGTGCTCTGGCGCCTCCTGTGGGCTGTAGGCAGAAAACGTTTGTTTTTATCCCACAAACATGAAGGGTGCTTGTGTAACGAGTCGCATGAGATTACAGCCCTGTTTTAGATACTTGCATCATGTACATTAACGGGCTCTAAGGTCTGTCTTTAAAGCAAAACAGTAAAATACATAGTGAATAGCTTGAGCTATTCTTGCTTTTCATCCAAAGCACAAGGACAGTTCCTATTTACTCATTCCTTACAATACAATATTTATGCTAGCAGGTTTTGCATATTTATACTGTTTAAAATTTATATTTTTTATGTCAGCTTTATGCAACCGTTTAATTATTATTTTTATTAAATGAACTTACTGCACAGTGGTTCTCAAATGATAGGTCACCATTCCAAAATGGATCTTAGGTTTTTTTTTTTTTTTAAACACACTGCTAAGCACATATTGAAATGCAATTAACAATATAATTGTACAGAAAAAAAAAATTATATGCTTAAACGTTGCAGCATAAGGGGGAAAAAAAAGAAAAGAAAAAAAACCTACAAAAGCCTATTTGTTGTTGTTGAGTTCTCAGGCTGTGCATCCAATTCAACAGTATTTTGGTGCAAATGTATCACAATTGCACATTTGTATCTTGCCAATGAATTATTGGCTACCATTGAAATTTAATACTTTAAGATAACAAATTTTGGCCACCATTTGATGCCCAATATAAGATGTGCATCTTGAAGTAAAGCCAGTCGAGAACTACTGATTTAATGCCGTGCAAAATCTGTTGTAGCTGAAATAAATTAATTTTTGAAAGTTTGCTCGCAGTGTCACCGAACTTGATTCTCTTTTTTTGATAACTGATGAGACGCATGATTCATTCTTTATTGAGAACCTGTATAGCAGACATAACCTGGCAAAGAAATGAGATGAAAGTGCAGAGAAGCGAAGGTGTAATAACAGTTTTCAAAGTTTTTCGCTTGATTTAATTCAGCGCTGATGAATTAAACATGGCGATGGCAGCCGCCCACTCCTGGAGTTAGGTAATACCAGTGGAGACCATATGCTCCTGAGAGCGTGTGTATGTGTGTGTATTTTTACTCAGACTAGGGAGGGTATGCAGTGATGACTCATTCCCTTTCACTTTGTTTTTACCCCCCTCGATACTAGGAAGAATGCAGCCTGGAAGAAATGTTGGATTAGGCATCTCCACGTAGCGACTTTATTTTTAGTCAAGAGTGATTCCTTTTCCTGTTTTCATCGTGTTCCTTTATATCCACCTCGTGTGTGATGCTATTTCAAAAACTCTGACTGCAACAAAAGCAAAATTCTAGAGATAATTGGGGATGTTTGCAATTAGACTGAGAAATGGAGTGCTCTCGCGCTGTGCACATTAATGACAGGCTGATTTCGGCGTGACTGCGACAGTGTCGGACAGTTCAGCTCAGTGTTGTGCCGAATTCTGCACCCCTGCCAAATTATGCACCCCCTAGTTGAAATCGCTACCTGATTGCCTAATCCTAATCTATGCTAGTAGCTACAATTGCTAAAGTGTGATTTAGGCCCTATCCTGCTCTTTTTGTTTACTACTAGCATGCTGATGACGTTTTAAGGAACGTGCGTCATAGTGTACGAGTCAATAAGTGTCCTCATCATACAGTCTACACGTTTATTAGATCCATGTCGCACAATGTGACATGCAGTGATTTTATAGGATTGCTAAAATCGTGCAGTGTGTTTTGGGCTTTAGAAATTGCAAGTAAATTTCACAAGTAATTTCAAATAAACGTCAAGTAACATTAAATTAAGGACAAATTTGAAGTAGAAAAAGTGAAATAATATTTTCTTGTAAAAAGTAGCCTACCCAATAATTGTTTTTTGGCAACGTTTTTACAAATTAACAAATTATTATTATATATATATATATATATATATATATATATTTTTTTTTTTTTTTTTACAGTGTACTAGGGATTCAAACCCAGAAAACATACTACAAACGTTTAAAGCTACACAAGCTTGATTTTATGCATTTTAAAATGTGACTATGCACAATTCATCATAATCTGTATTGCAGTCTCAACATTACCTCAGGGGGCGCTATGGTGAGTGTAATTGAAAAATTGTCTTCTATGCTCTATTTTTTTCTTACAGCTCAACTACTCAGTAAAAAAGTGCTGAAGTTGTAATTAAAACAAAGATTACTGGAATACATTTTACAAGAAAATCTACTTTTAGATTTTCTACTTGAAAATTCAATGCTCAATTCAATGTGTTCTTGCCATTTCTTTGTAATTATTTGTGAAATTTACTTGCAATTTTAATTGTAAATTATAAAGTAAAACCCACACACTGACACTGAGTGAAAATTGCTTCGAAGGAAATCCTACACCAAATTTTGTTCAGTGTACTGTTAGTTTAAGAAAATCTAGAGCAAGTTAGTTAAATTTTGGCTGAGCCACTTGCCTTATGTAATCTCAGTTATCCTGACCATTCTTCTTTAAGAAAAACACAGCTAATCATGGCTTTCCAAGGGCTTGGCGTTGGAAAGGTCAGTGGAACTGCTTGGAATGTCTTGGATAAAAACAGCACCGAGCGAAGGGTGGCAGGGAGACGCCAAATCTGCAGAGAAACATTGCTGATGGCTCATTAGCACTGCCTGAATGCCTCATCAAAATGTCAGGCCCGGGTCAGACCGGAAGGTGAGATCCATGAGCTGACGTCTGGGGAGGTCTGATAGAGTTGAAGCCATTGTGAAGGACTGGGGACCTGCACCTTGCACACCACTGCTGAGGCTGACACACGCTTGGCATTTCACATGCTCACAGAGAACCAGAAAGGTTGCATAACTGATGGAGAAAATCTGGGAAAAGTCAGGGCTGATTGCTGTTTTAAGAATTGATGAGGATGTGGAGATCAAGCACCGATAATGTGCTCACGACCAGTCTTTTAAGAAAGAATATATACACACACATAGAAGGGTTTTAGCATTGATGTCAGAATATTAAAAAAAATAATAATTAAATTTAAAAAAAATCACACCATCAGTAATTAAAAAAAACAAAAACAGAAAACTGAAACTTATCTTATTTCAGAGAGCTGCCAAGAAAAAAAAAAAATCTCATTATCATTTAGTTCAATTTGATGTATTAAAATAACTAAAATAAAAAAAATAAAAAATAAAAATATATATATATATATATAAAACAATGCAAATATTTAAATAAGTAATTAAACAAGAAAAAAATGACAAAAAAAAAAACTAAATTAATTTAAAAAGGACTATTTAAAAACTAAATAAAACACATTAGCAAACTTTATCTAAAATTAAAATAAACATGGAAAATATAAAAATAAAAAACATCTATTTGACCCCAGCTGCAAAGCATGTTTGGTCACCAGCAACATCACACTGTAATATTTTCTTAAAGTTAAAATACATTATCATTTTTCATTTGACAGTATCTGATGTAAGCTGGAGACATGGCACACTGGTAAGCATGAAAGCAGGTTCAAGGCTGGATTGCATAAAACATTTATGCATTTAGCAAACGCTTTTATCCAAAGCAACAACACTGCACTGAAGGCACAGAGTTTATCAGTTCATGCATTCCCTGGGAACCAAACCCATGACCTTGGCATTTCTACATCGTGGTCTACTGTATTAGCTGCAGAAATTAATTTAATGCAGTTCTGTCAAATAAAAAATTTTAAAGGATGGGGCAGTGACTTTATGCTGCCTTGTAAGATGCCTAGTGCTGACCAATTTTACATGCTTCCCAGAAGTCACTGCAATCAGTCAGTCAAAATTTCGCTTGCCCTACAAGTAGGCCTACCTCTTTGTATCCAAATGGTTATCCAACATTTTCCTTTTTATTAAACAATACAGTCTCAATAACTGTGAGGGATCCAAACAAAAGGAGTGTGGTAATGATGTCTTCCTTCAGATCAGCCATTACTTGGCAGTAAACACGTGTGCCTGCATAGAAAGTGAGAGCCACAGACGCCCCCTTGTGGTTATTGTTGGACAATTAGGCCAGGTTTATTACAGTTAAATAAAACTAAAACCATAAAAACACATTACTTGAATTAAAATAAATATTAGCAGAAATAAAATGAAAAATATAGAAAATATTTTATTTTAGTTAGTTGCCATTTTCATTTTCATTTTCATTAACATTAACTATGCATTAAAATACCTAAACCTAAAACTACAATTTATTTAAAAATGACATAGACAAAACAAAGATGTCAAAAAACAAAATGACTAAAACTTTAACAAAAAATTTAATAAAAATGGAACCCATTTAAAAAATAAAAAAGGAACAAGTTTAAATAAATAAATCATTCAAAACATGACAAATGTCTGAACTTCATGTATAAGCACATCTATAAAATAAAACCAGCAGCTTTTTTTGAAATGTGACTGATTATGCAACTGACATATCTGAGTCTAATAAAATCCTTAATGTCGAGGACCAGACAAAGAACAAATACGCAGGTAAAAGTCAAAGGGAGTGATCTTTCTTTTAGACACGTGTCCGCGGCTCTCCTCTTAGGGGTCAGTGGCTGGCGCCGGGACAGCAGGTGACAGCTGGCCTGTCATTGCACGCGACCGCCCGCTGTTGTCCCGACAGAGCCCTCCACCATTCACTCCCCCGAGGAGCGGAACAAAGGACATGCACCTTGTTCGGCGCCTGCCGAGGGGCGAGGATACACCATTGTTCGCGCTTGGCTGCGAAGGCCAGAGAGAGCACGCTATGAAACAATGGAGCTGAAGACCGAGTACATTTTTTAGGTCCTGCTAAAAATAGTGTGATTCACTGACCATCATAAATCCCCAAAGCATTTCTGGGATCGGGAGGGGCAGAATCAGACACTTCTGTGGACTCTGGAGGTCTGTGGACGCTTGCTTTCCAGCCCTGCTGGAGCGCGTCATGAAGCTCAAAGCTTCCAGGGAAGAATTCATCATTGAAGATCGCTTTATAGGTTGAGGGGCCAGGCTTGCTTGCAGACATTGTTTCCTCACTTTTTTCCCCTCCAAGTTCAAGAATGCAGGAAGTTCTATAGTCTGGATGACTTCTAGACACGAGAGCACATCTTACCAATAAAACAGGCCAATTCGAGTGCTCATAAATCAGATTTACAGAGTAGAACAACAGTATTTGGAAGTCAGAAATTAAATCCATCGCTTAATTTACAATCACATAAATTAGTTTAAGGCTTAGAATTTCAGATATGAAAGAACTTCAGAAAGAGTTAATAGTGGCAGTCAAATGATTAAAGACACGAATCTAAAAGGTCTAATTGTTTTCTAATAAATTGGCATTTAAATTAGTTAAAAATGATGAAGCCTACTTTGAAATGAAAAATAAAACTAATAAATAAAAATGTTGTGTCAGATTTATTCCGTTGTGGAATTTAACTCAACACAACATTGTAAAATTATTACAAATAAAATAATTTAAAATAACAATAAAAAAATGAAATAAAATAAACAAACAAATAATAATAAATAACCAAACATTAAATGGATGGATGGATGGATGAACAAAAAAAATTAACAAACAAATTAATAGAGAAAGGTGGCCATGTCTGGAAAGCGAGCATCTGCAGACCTCAAGAGTACACCGTTTTTTTTTTTTTTAATATATATATATATAATAAATATATATGTAAAACAAATAATTAAATATATGTACAATAAATACATAAATATATTTATTAATAATGAATAATGAATACACTGTAAAATATTATAAGTCATGGCAACATATGTTTTTACATGAACTCATCAAAATAAGTTAATAAATTGAATCTTTTTTTTTTTTTTTAGTTTAACTTAATTTAAGTGGAAATGACTTGGTACAACGGCACAACCAAGTTGATTAAACTTAAAATTTGAAGACAGCAACTGAACTGAACTGCCATCCTTCAAAGTGTTTGAGTAATGTTAATAATATCTAGTGGGTTTTAATCAGAACAAATGCTGTTTTTGGAGACATTTTATCTCAGCTTTATATTTATTACATTGAAAGAATTTAAAATAAATTGCTTGTTTGTTATCTATTTCCATAGCTGAAACATGTAGATGTTTTCTTTTTAAAGTGAAATGTCTTCCGTGCCCTATCACTATACTGTATGTGTGACAAACCAGAACATACTGGTTCAGCAGTAAGAAGCAGTCCAGAGAAAGTCACTTCTTGTTTTTGTTTTGATATGAAATCATTCACTGGACTGTTGCCCCTTGATAATGAATCTGTTTTTCTGACCCACTGTTCAATTCTTTAAATTCCAGAAGGGTTGAGGGAAACGTCTTTTCTTAAGTGGATCACGTTACAGCAGTTTCCTGCTGTGTTCCCAACATTTCCAGGTCAAACACATTCACAATAAAGACGGACCGCTGGTTCGGCCGAGGAGACGGGAATTTGATCACAAACCAAAGGGACAAAACAGGATATTGATGACAAGGTGCTTTCCTATGTCACTGAATGATAATATGTGTGACAAATGAACTTACAATCAACTTCATTTCACCACAAAAACACATAGAAGCACATCGCAAAAGTGCTCTCAACTGTTTCCCTTAATTTGACTTTTGCGCAAACTTCCTACTTTTCAGATGTTCACTTAAAACAGTGTTATTGTACTACTGTTTAATAGTACTTATTAATGTTTTAAAACTATAGCTTGTATTTTCAGTTTTCATTTTTAGTTCTTTTAATGTTATTTTTATTCGTTTTTTAATATTTCTATTTAGCTTTAATTTCATATTTATTGCAGGTTTAGTTAGTTGCCAAGGCACCATTTCTATTTTTTGTTTAGTTTTTTTTGTTTAATATTTATATTTAATTTTATTGCAACTTCATTGTGTTTCAACTGTGCTCAACAAATCTGCCAATCAAGTCAGAAAAACTCAATATGAAATTATATTTCTCATAAGATTCTCACAAGCTAAATGCCACAATCTATGCACATTAATTTTATAGCTCTATATTATCAACCATTTGTGCCTTTTTTAAAAGAAATGACAATATAATAATATTTTTTTTTAAAAACAGTGATGGATTTGCTTGATACAAACAAGCAGCTTCTCACTTCACAAGCGGTTGGAGTCGTGTTAATTACTTGTGGATTATTGTGATGTTTTTATCAGCTGCTGGACTCTCATTCTGACGGCACCCATTCACTGCAGAGGATCCATTGGTGAGCAAGTGACATAATGCTAAATTTGTCCAGATCTGTTCTGATTAAGAAACAAACTCATCTACATTTTGGCCTGGCCTGAGGGTGAGTACATTTTAGCACATTTTTATTTTTGGGTGAACTAATTCTTTAAAAGAAGCACATGAGATATTCATAGATGAAACATAACAAACGTGCACAATTAAAGAGTGACATCTGAGCAATTAAATAGTCCTCAGGTCATAAAATACGAGACATGCATGGCTCTTATGAAACATTTCCTGTATCATTTTGCATACGGTAGAAATACTGTACCGAATAACCAACCCCCCATTGAACTCAACTAGAAATGCAGGGCCAACTGGAGTACAGCAGAGCTGGACAGCACAATGCACACAATATCCTGGAATAAAATAGCACAATAACAAAACCGAGCGATTATCAGCAGGGAACTTTGACTCTCGGACCGGCTGATTAAATTCCTCTGCTGTGACTCTATTGTACCATCTTGTTGAACTTCCGCAGCTGTGCTGTTAAAGTAATGAGCATTGTGCTCACTTAAAAAGCTCCTCGGAGGTCTAAGCATCCAAATGGGCTTGAGGCTTCAACACAGGATACTTTGCCTTTGGCCAATTTTAGTGGATATTCATTTTTGGGGCTTTGATGTGCTTGAGCAGACTAAATAGGGAGTGTTGTGGCTGATAGACGACACAATTGTTGGGCATTTGGCTGACGTTTTGTTCCATATTTGAGTTTTGGAGATTGTCTGGGAATGGGTATTATTGTTCAGAGCCATCATTCAGTACTATTGAACAGTGGCTCTGTTCCAAAACATAGTGAGCTGACTACATAGACAGTATCTTATGACATTTGTTGCATCACACAGCTGTTACCAAAGGTTTACTGCAGAACTGTTTTATGTTTTTGATTATTATTATTGCATTCAAACATTAACATTGCAGGCTAACATGTAAAAATAGAAGCAATATATACAGTACTGAATATGTGGATCAAAGATGAAAAGGGCTTTTCAAGCTTCAAAACAATAAAATTGCAATACAGCTTTAAATATAGATTCCCTTTTTTTTTTTTCTATGGAACATATATATTTATGTTTATATTTATATATAACAAGGACAGTGGTGGACATGGAAGCTGACAGACAGAAAGAAGTGGCAGTGACAGTGAAGGAAAAGTTAATAAATATACTAAAATTAATTCAAGAACAAGTAGTTTAGTCGGACCATATGACTCATTACTTGTGTTTTTGTTTTTGTATGCTTACTATAATATTGCATCATTAGCTTTGAATTCAGTGGCACAAAGTCACCTTGGATAAAACTCTCTAGCAAACATAAAATTCTAATTGCAAACTCATTAAACTCAATCAATCTCTTGTGTATCTACTATTTGTATGGCACAGAGTTGCTGCCGAGAGCTTTCCATTTGCTGCCTTAAAAGGTGCTTATTTGGACAGCAAAGGAGCTCGTTGATTTTGGAACAGAGCCAGAGTCGGGCCGTATGGCACAACCTCACATATTCTCTGGCAGCCACCGTACATCCGTCTTTGTGCCTGTTTTAAAGGATTTCTAACATATTCAGTGCTCACATTAAAACTGTGGCTCTGAAAATAGTACCTTGGCGCCCTCGGAGTGTCTCCAGGAGGGTGTTTTCTCGTCGGCAGGTGGTAAGGGTGCACTGCTTCTGCACGTCCACGCCAGCGCCTCGTGCTTGGTACACTGCGGAAAGATGGCTGAGAGAGATGAAACGCCTGTGTAGAGGCTAAATGACCCATGCAGCAATGAACCAGCTTCTTGTCGCATTATAAAAAGTAAACGAGTCAGTCTGACCTCTATTGTGAATTCTGGGTGGTTATACAATTCATGACATTGTACCATTCGCCCTGCATTCAGCAAAAAGGAGCCAAAAAGATCAAATGTCTGCCAAGACTATATTAAAACCAGACTATGTCCAGACATTGAGTCAAGAGTTGATGACAATCAGTTAAAACAGACCAAAATGCATTAATTAATAAGAAAATGCCAACTGTCCCCCCCCACAAATATTTATTACAAAATATTTATTATATATTATACACACTTCCACTGAAAGGTTTGGGGTCAGTAAGATTGTATTTTTTGAAAGAAATTAATGCTTTTATTCAGCAAGGATGCAGTAAACTGGTGAAAAGTGACAGTGAAGACTATAATAAATTAATGCTGTTTTTATCATTAAATTTATCATCAGAATGATTTCTAAAGGATCATGTGACACTGAAGACTGGAGTAATGAAGCTGAAAATTTTGCTTTTTCATTACAGGAATAAATTATATTTTAACATATATACAAACAGAAAACAGTTATTTTAAATTGTAATAATATTTCAAAAAAAATAGTTTTTTATGGGATCTTTATAAAATAAATGTAGCCCTGGTGCAGCCAAAGTTTTTCAAAAACATTATAAAGTTTAACTGACCCCAAACTTGTATTATAGTGTAGAATATACATATATATTTATACAAAACATTTTTGTATAATATATATATATACAGTATATATATAGTATTGAAAACGTTTTCATTTCGGTGAGTGAAGACAACAAGGCAACTTTTACTGCAAAACATTTTTATTTCAACTGACCGCAGAGTGTTTCACAGAGGAGCATTTGTACATAAATAGAGGTGCTGGAAAGCACAGCTGTTTGCTCATACAAAATTAAAAAAAAGAACATATCATACACTATCTACACACGCCACTTCTTGCAGAGCGGCATTTAACAAGGATTGTCAGAAATCCATTTGCACATTTTAAAGTCCGAGAGGAGTTGCATTTTTGCATGCAATCACTGAGGTACAGACACGTGACAGGCAAACGTCTGACTGGGTTGAATGTTGTACGTTAACAGATGAAACAGTTTCTGTCAGGGATGTGTCGTATCATGTCCCTCTCTGTATTGCAATATTCTCCATCTCAAGTATTTCCAAGGCCTGAAATCTTACCAGCCGTTCATGGCACATCTTCAACTCAAAATAAGACTTTTTCAGACGCATATGTCTTATGGATACCAACTGACCAATCAGCAGCTCTGAATATGATTGGGTCAGAAAGACGCCCACTTTATAGTCCAGCTGCTAAACTGGTTTTATGGACCCTCAAACTGTGCAAACAACAAAAAGCAAAACCTTCTATTAATTCAACAAAAATAAAGAAAGACCAAGAGACATCATGGGTTTTTTTTTTTTTTTTTTTTGCAGAGCTATATGAACCCATAATCTTAAAGGCAGCTTTTTCAAAACAATTCTGCTCTGTCAAACTCAATCAAATCTTCTTGGAAAGGGAAAACACTCCATCACGAAACAGTTAAGGTGTTTCAATACACTCAAACACACCTACATACACAGACAGCACACTTAACACATCTACAGCTTCACTCATCATGCTAATCATGTTACACACGCTTGATATGTTAAAATATGCCATTACATTAGCCAATTACCTTTCCTATTCCATGCAATTTAAAGCAACTGTATGTCAGGGTTTTTTTTTTTTTTTTATTACCTTAAAATATCTGTTCCAAAATCATTCTGATGGTACACTGACTTCTAATAAGGTGAATGGCTTCTGTTTCTTTCCTGCGCTGCCCTCAAACGTCTGTTCTGGGAGTTCTTAGGTGAGCGGGTACGAAATTCCGCGAAAAGTGTGGACTGCTTTACGGCAGTAACAAATGCACATGAACAGCTATCCGCTGTAATTACAAAAAAAAGTTGTATTTTACACTTATTTAACTGTAGGGGGCTCCAAAGTCGCAAAAATGCATAAAACTACATACAGTTGCTTTAACATATTTTCGTTCTCTACAAACATGGACTGAATAAATCATAAATATACACAGTTAAAATTAACTCAAATCCAAAACATTTTGTCAAAACAATATAAAACTTGTGTGGCTGCATTCAGAATGGAATACTAGCATAGCCTTCTGTATAGTATGCATTACACACTCAATGTAGACAGTATTTATTTATTATTTTGTTTTTGAGAACAATGTGAAATCGTATGCAGTATGTAACAATTTTAAAATGTAGTCACATGACATCAAGTTGCAAGTTTTTTATTTTTTTATGCAATTTTGTGATTAGGGTAACTGCAAAAATTATTTTCTTACTTAGTATGTAGTATGTAGTTTTTAGTATTTAGTAAAAGTATCCAAACTTTCTTAAATCAAGATACATGAAATTAAGAAGCAAAATAACATAAGATTATTATTTTTCTGTAATAATAATAATAATAATAATAATCAATAAATAAAATAAAAATAAGTACTTTCATGCGTAAAACAACAAATATCTGTCAAAATTATGTTTATACTTTATTTTATTATTTTTATTTATTTATTTGTCTTGTTTTAAGTTCAATCTCACTTCATTTTGATACATTTTTCAGAAAACAACCTCTGTCACCCCCATTTCTGAACACAGACGTTAAAGTGCACTATCCAAACATAAATTAATTCATGAAAGAGTACATTTTGTAATATGATTTTGAAGTACCATTTCCATTGTAAGGCAATGTCCAATTGTAAAATGCTGAGGGGACGGGTGACAGTTAAGAGGTTAAGAATGTTTAGATATTTGTTCTGGAAAACAAGTAAAAAATACTAAATAAAAAATTTAAAAATCAGTTTTTGCAGTTTACACAAAAATAGTTTAAATAGTACGGTAGTATGTCATTCTGAACAGCTTGAGTAAAACTATTAAAAAGTTCAGTAATGAATTTCCAAATGAATCAATTACAAAGAAAATACATGATATCAATAATCAACAAAAAGTGAACATTTTTGCAGAATCCCTCATACATTATGCATCAACACATTAGACCTGCATAATTCTACAGATACAATCAGTTTCCTTTGACAGAAGGAGGTTTCACACTCATTCACAGTCCACTGTCGCCCTCTGCAGTGCTGGTCTGGTACTGAAAGTGAACTTTTAGTTGCATAAGATTGGAAATAAGTAAATAGCCATTACATCCAACACCCTCATCAATACCTTAACACATTAATATCGTCTGAAAGTCTTTCACAGTATCAATAAATGGAAAATCAGCCTTTTCAGGAGTGGCTTAGTTCAGACTTCATGAACCAGTGCTGAGAAATCGGACAAGCAAAAACACATAATATAAAAAATTCATAAACAACAGTTGCCTTTCATAAAAATCATATTCAATTTAAAAAATCCTAAAGCTGAAGAGATAAGGAATACTTTGGCTTAAATAATCATTATGTCAATGACAACAGAACAATAAAGCAAAAGAAATCCCATGATCCTGTGTGTTTCAGTGGCTTCAGACGTCACTTGTTTCATACAATGCAGTGTTTTAAACCAACAATCAGACATTATTCACTTTGACACAACAGCCATACATGAATGAACTGTAAGTAGACAAACAAGTATTAGGAATATGCTCTTTTGTAATGCCTAATACAGTAATAAACAGGAGGAATTTGGCATCAGTCTTAAAGAGATTGGATGGCTATTAAAAGACGAAACACTGAAACGCCAATTTTGAGTTATAGAAACAGCTCACATGCTCTGAAAAAAGTAAATAATACTTCAAAATAATAATTAGATCAGATGCATACTGTACCAAATGCAACTGAGTTTGTTCTTGGTTGAAAAGTGAAGCCTATATATAATGCATTTTAAAGGTTTTTTTTATATAATGCCTTAAAAATGCAGCTGTAATCGATTCCTAAATAATTTTAATGTAATACTCCTATTTATGGTTATAGTTTTAAACATAAAACAGCATAACGTTATAAAATGCATTAAATTAAATTTTCAGTGAAAAGCTGAATTATCATTAAATGATTTATTATTTAAAAGTTTTATTATGAAGCTTTTTAACAAAAATTCAGTGCTACAGATATTTTTGCACCCATTTTTCCATTCACTAGATAAAAAAAAGGTCCACAATTTAATACTAGTTTGTTCAAATCCCTAACCATATTTATTTATACCAATAATAACAGTGATTTTTGCCTTGGTAACTTCTGCATATTTATGAATACCTTCATGATGCATTATATATATATAAAGCTTCATAGACGGTGCTACCAAATAAATATATTAAAGAATAAAAAATGTAATTGTTTGCAAAAATTTACATTTGAATGTAAATCGAATTTTTCAACAAGTTGAATGGTCTTGCACTATTAGGTCATTATTAGCATTAAAATTCATGGTGTTTATAAGAAGGAAATGGAAAAACAAGGAACGTTTTGCCAGAAATAAAGCCAGTGGCAGCAGAGAGGTATCGTAAAACACACCGCTGTCATCACATTCCACACTGTTCACCGTTCAAAACGTTTTCCAATTCAAGGAATTGTTCTCCCAAAAATGAAAATGTACTCACCCTCAGTCCATCCAAGGTGTAGATGAGTTTGTTTCTTCATCGTTACAGATTTAGCAGGAGAAAAATAGCATCACATCACTTGCTCACCAATGGATTAGATGGGTTTAAAAACATCATAATAATTCACAAGTAATCCACATAACTTTAACATCTTATGAATTGAAAAGCTATGTGTTTGTGAGAAACAAATCCATCATTAAGGTGTTTTAACTTTAAACTGCAGTTTTCTGGGTCCATAATACATAATGCTTTTTCCAGTGAAAAAGTCCAGCCCCTGTTATCTCTCACATCCAAATCCACTCACATATTTATGGACTGTTTTTGCTTGTAAACAGTGCTTGATCTGCACATATTTCTCTCCTAATCCAGACAAGATGACTTTTTCAGTGAAGAAAGCAATATTATGAATAGAGAACTCATATTTTAACCAGAAGCAAAGATTTGACTTTAAAAATGTCTTCATGATGGATTTGTTTGTTTTTTTTACAAACACACAGCTTTTTACTTCATAAGATGTTAATTGATGGACTGGATTTGTGTAGATTACTTATGGATTATTGTGATGTTTTCGTCAGCTCTCATTCTGACGGCACCCATTCACTGCCAAAGATCCATTGGTGAGCAAGTCATGTAATGCTAAATTACTCTAAATCTGTTGAAACAAATTTTGGATGGCCTGACACTACGTTTTAGCAAATTTTCATTTTTGGAAGAACTACTTACTTAACATTTTAACACCAGGACACCTGCTCCTGTTCCTTACAGAACTGTAGTTCATACTGTTTTGGTGAAGTCCATCAGGAAAAGGGAAACTTACAGAAGGCAAATAATTACCAGTGCAATTTCACACGTCTGTTGGCAAAGACCCACGAGTGACGTTTTCATTATGGCATCAGTGTGCACTTCCACACAAAAGCTTTCAAGTACAATACATTTTTCAGGTTGAGCTTGTGATGCCAAAGGTGAAAATCACCCCTTGATTTACTCACATAGTGGTACGCCAGCCTCTCAAAATTGTCTCTCTTGTCTTTTAAGGCCTGAGGTTTAAGTCCCCATATTTGAGCAGGGAGAGTATTGCCACAGTAATGCTGGATAATAATGGATTATACATGAAGACGTTAAATGCTGTGTACAATGACAAGATCAGATTTGAATGTTTCCATGATATAATCACAGTTGGTGGATTACATCACATCTTGACAAAGAACAAGACGTTGTAGGCCATAGTGACTTTCTGAACTTGTCGTCTTTGTTTTAAAACTGACATTTGATTAAATACCACACTTAAAATTCATACTAATGTTCCATTATGTGTTACCATATTATTATAAGGCAAATTTAGAATGGTTAAAAGAGACCAGATTACACCTAAACCTCCTTGAATTAATGTCCATTTTGCATCCCGGCATACCTTCTACAGATCTTACACCTTTTAGACAGTTTTCAAAATGCAGAAAGTGCAAAGTGGAAGAAGAAAACTGGATGTGGTAATACTGCTGGACCAGAAGGAAAATCTATAATAATACAAACAGGAATGTTTTGGACCATTCAGCAGAGCAGAATTAGAAAACGTTTGAGGACAGACAGACATACTGACAGTTAAATTATTAGAGGATGTTTTTTATGCATCCATCTTGGCGTTACTTGGCCCAGCTACGGCTCCAAAACCATCCAGTTTACATAAAGCTGAAGCGATCCATGTGCAAAAACAAAACAAATGTTTAACAAAGATAAACAGACATCCGAAGATTCATCTCAATCCTCCATCGAGGCAGTTGGCACGTTGATTGAGTTTAGTCATTGGCCTATAACACTGTTTTTGCTTCTTGAAATTTTAAAATCTTCAAGACTGCCATTCCAGAGGGTTTCATATAGTGGTCCATTGGCCATTAGTGACTCCTAAAGCTCATCGTTTTGTACCGCAGGCCAAACCTCTGTGGTTTAACCCCACTCACCTCGACCCCGGCTCTTCTGCCGGCCGATTGGCTGTTGGGTGTGTCAGTCAATGATGCTTTCAGTCCATTTAAAGAGTGGCCAAGATCCGTGAGAATGAGATGATGACGGTGAAAGCGGTCTGGCCCACCCCAAACACCAGAGCTTCAAGAGGAGCCATGTCCTTCCCTGCCACACGGTACACACCTGCCACTGCTGCACCTGAGACAGGAGACATCAACATTCACATATAAATAGATAGCAAAGACTGTAGACAAACATTGATGTTGGCTTGAGAAACCCTAGTCTGAAATGTTAAGCTTAAAGATAGACAGATAGATACATAGATAGTGTATCATGTTTATTTGTTCTTTGTTCTGAGGATTTAAAAAGAAACATCTGAGGCAAAGTTAATAATTAAATAACACATAACCTCCAAGAGACCATCAGGTCTACTGAGCCATGAAAGGGCAATATGTAAATGATAAAACCTTTCTCTGGGAAATCACATCTGAAACTGAAATAGAGATGTTTTTGTGACTGTTGCAAAATCGACATCAGTTTTGCAGCCTTAAGAGTTTAAAAGTTCAATTAAAACAACAAATATGTTCCACTAAATTTCTACTTTAAAAAAATAATAGGAAAATATTATGTAATATGCTTGTAAATATTGACTCTCAGACTAATTCAAAATTCAGACTGGCAAAGAACAGCAGCAGATACCAGATTAGAAAAATGGTTGTTTCAATAAATGTTCTAGGATGGGAGATCTACATAAAATTAAAGAATATGAAATATGATCAGTTTAATGCAAATCCTGGAAGGATGAATGTGCTCTCAAGGTCCTGTTTGGGAGTCTTACTAATATAAAATAAAAGACTTACGCTAAGGATCTCTAGACTGGGTAGCACTTTAGCCATTCATTCATTCAAGTCATTCATGTTCTCCAAGCAGACGTCTGACAGTTATTAAATGTTTTAGTGACATGATTCAGTGTGTTTGTCCAAAAGCCTGAGTGTAGGTTAATGTACAGTATCTCACAGAAGTGAGTACACCCCTCACATTTTTGTAAATATTTTATTATATCTTTTCATGTGACAACACTGAAGAAATGACACTTTGCTGCAATGTAAAGTAGTGAGTGTACAGCTTGTATAACAGTGTAAATTTGCTGTCCCCTCAAAATAACTCATACACAGCCATTAATGTCTAAACCGCTGGCCACAAAAGTGAGTACACCCCTAAGTGAAAATGTCCAAATTGGGCCCAATTAGCCATTTTCTCTCTCAGGTGTCATGTGACTCGTTAGTGTTACAAAGTCTCAGGTGTGAATGGGGAGCAGGTGTGTTAAATTTGGTGTTATCTCTCTCACTCTCTCATACTGGTCACTGGAAGTTCATCATGGCACCTCATGGCAAAGAACTCTCTTAGGGTCTGAAAAAAAGAATTGTTGCTCTACATAAAGATGGTGTAGGCTATAAGAAGATTGCCAAGACCCTGAAACTGAGTTGCAGCACGGTGGCCAAGACCATACAATGGTTTAACAGGACAGGTTCCACTCAGAACAGGCCTTGCCATGATCGACCAAAGAAGTTGAGTGCACATGCTCAGCGTCATATCCAGAGGTTGTGTTTGGGAAATAGACGTATGAGTGCTGCCAGCATTGCTGCAGAGGTTGAAGGCTTGGGGGTTCAGCCTGTCAATGCTCAGACCATACGCCGCACACTACATCAAATTGGTTTGCATGGCTGTTGTCCCAGAAGGAAGCCTCTTCTAAAGATGATGCATAAGAAAGCCCGCAAACAGTTTGCTGAAGACAAGCAGACTAAGGACATGGATTACTGGAACCATGTCCTGTGGTCTGATGAGACCAAGATAAATTTATTTGGTTCAGATGGTGCCAAGCATGTGTGGCGGCAACCAGGTGAGGAGTACAAAGACAAGTGTGTCTTGCCTACAGTCAAGCATGGTGGTGGGAGAGTCATGGTCTGGGGCTGCATGAGTGCTGCCGGCACTGGGGAGCTACAGTTCATTGAGGGAACCATGAATGCCAACATGTACTGTGACATACTGAAGCAGAGCATGATTCCCTCCCTTCTATTCCAACATGATAACGACTCCAAACACACCTCCGACATGACCACTGCCTTGCTAAAGAAGCTTGCGCATCTGTGGGGCATCCTCAAACGGAAGGTGGAGGAGCGCAAGGTCTCTAACATCCACCAGCTCCATGATGTCGTCATGGAGAAGTGGAAGAGGACTCCAGTGGCAACCTGTGAAGCTCTGGTGGAAAATAATGGTGGCCACACAAAATATTGACACTTTGGGCCCAATTTGGACATTTTCAATTAGGGGTGTACTCACTTTTGTGACCAGCGGTTTAGACATTAATGGCTGTGTGTTGAGTTATTTTGAGGGGACAGCAAATTTACACTGTTATACAAGCTGTACACTCACTACTTTACATTGTAGCAAAGTGTCATTTCTTCAGTGTTGTCACATGGAAAGATATAATAAAATATTTACAAAAATGTGAGGGGTGTACTCACTTCAGTGAGACACTGTATATGTAAACCGCTGTGTGTGACAGGTGTGTGTCACACACAATGTGTGTGATGTGGCTCTCAGTTAATGTTTCTCTCTCTATCTATCTTTCTCTCTCTCTGCAAAATCCATATTAATAATAAAGCAGGCCACTGGGAATGGGCACTACAGTGTACAGCTATATATAAATGGAGTCAAACTCCATTTGTGTCTGACTTGAGAACAGCTAACAGCTAGTTCACTGACACCCTGCCCAATCTTAAAACATCTTTAACTTATTACATTATAAAGATGCACCAAAATTTTGGCAGCCAATAAAAATTCATTCAAAAATACATTTTCAGTTTCAGCCAAAATAGTTATGAAATTATGAAATTAAAATTAGGTCCCTCAGCTCAACTGGGAAGCGAACCAATCACCGCTCCCTCTTTACTACTAGTTACAGCACAAAATAAAAATGAATGAACATCAGAAGGTATGTTGAAGGAAACAGTACAGCTTACTGAACTGATTCATGTCTCTTGTAATCGCACAATCAGTGCTTCGACCGCAGAAATATGTCAATCACACATAATATTTACCTCATGAAAGCCAATTAATGTCCATAACCTCAACAGCCAGCTAGAAAAAAATAACTCTAGAGAACAGCATTTTGCTAAATATATACACTATAATACATATTATATTTTTACTGCACCTATGGTCTTCATTATGCAATGTATATCTGTCACAAAATAAAGTTTTTAATACGGCCATCGTTTAAATGTTACCAAAATAAATGTTAACAATATATCATTAAAGAGTTGCATCTTATGTGCAGTTTAAAATTTTATATACAAGTTTTATTTGAGTGTTGGTTATTATATAAACTTTATTTACAGTTTTGCATTAAAAAAAATGCGTAAAAAAAAAACATTTTGGTGCATCACTAATTATAATGCATTTTATTAATCACATTAAAAATCACTACAAAATCCTTAGTAACTGTCTAGAAATCTCTCAGAACTCACTAGCATCATGCACAAGCAAACACAACTCAGTTTTACTTCAGAAAATGTAAAATTCTAGTATATTTAGACATTTTAAATATTTCCTAGCCTCATTTTGTCAGCAGAAAAAGTGTTTTCAGAATTGAGAAAAAAAATAAGAAATTTAACAAACAAGCTTTTAAAACTATTCATTAATAATTCATGCACAAAACAACCAAGGACATTTAATAATATCGATGTCGTATTAGCTTTAAAAACATGCACACTTATTTCTAAAATTGCTTGGACCACAAAGGCTGATAAGAAAAGCAGAAGTGAGCGAGTACTGACTAGTGATGACCCCCCCAGTGAGAGAGGCCAGGAACCCCACGCTGATGAGCACCAGTGTGATGAGCCGTCCTCTCTTATGACGCTGCAGCGTCACACACATCAGCAGACCCACAGCACTGTGAACGAACAGAGACGAGAATAGACACCACAGGAACACCCAGTACCACATTTCTGCAGACAAAACACACAGACACAGAGAGAGACAGAGAGAACAAACCAGTTAGAAAGTTAGCTGGTTTCCAAAAATGCAAATGAGCAGCATTTTTTTCAGGAAGCATATGCATGAATATGTTAGCTGCATGTTTCATTCAGCAAGTGGCAGCCAGTTATTTCAGTGCATTTTATTCTAATATTGTGTAAAACAGTTAATACTGATGATTCACAATGGAAATAGATGGTAAAGCACAGTAAACATACAGCACACTGCAAATGTAGTATGGTAGAATACAATTCTGAACCAAATCATGCATAGTTATGATTTTCTGTGTCACTGTCACATCAACTAATAACAAAATACAACCCACATTCTGGGTCTTGTTTGTTCTTATGTCTTAAAAAAAAAAAAAAAAAAAGGTTCTGCTTTCATGAGTGAAGAGGAACTGTTTTGTGAGGAACCGCTGCTAAAGGAGCACTAACAAACTAAAATTCAAACATGTACAGTACTTCATACGTTAATTTATTAAAATTAAGAGACTGCAACCTTTTTGTTACATCATATTAATCTGTCATGAGAAACTGTCATTTATTACTTTTATAGTGCCTTTTAAACTCAAAATAAAAAAAGTCATTATTTTGATTGAACACAAATTACAACTTGTGCATTTGCACCACAGTCACCACTAATATGCAGCACAACTGTTTTCAACATTAATAACCATAAATTATGAATAATAGTGATTTCTGAAGGATCAAGTGATACTGAAGACTAGAATAATGGCTGCTGAAATTCAGCTTTGTCACCATAGGAATTAAAATATATTACATATACATATATATATTAACAGAAAATGTATTTTAAATTGTAATGATATTTCACAATATTACTGTTTTTACTGTATTTATAATCAAATAATGAAGCCTTGGTGAGCTTATGAGACTTTCAAAAACATTTTACAGACCCCAATGTTTTGGACATTAGCGATGAAGGAATGAAAATTCAAGGCAAATATCATCTGTGAACAATGTTTTATTGTGTCATTTCCAGCCACGCTGTAATTTAGTCCAATTATGCAAAAAGCATGAAAACATATGTCATTGTATATGTTTAGAATACACGGAATGTTGGAAATTAAATTAGCCTTGGCAAGACAAAAGAATCAGTCAGTCCAAAAATGTATAAAATGTCATTTCCACCTCATAATTCTAGTAAACAATTTTGCATGTGATGCACATGATATATGTTGGCTAAAAATGATAAAAACCACAGAATTCTGAATGGATATGCACTCTTGGAACAAATTAAATTAAATAAATGAAAACTGTATTAAAGTCAACACGGCCAAATATGCCTGTATTTGAAGAAGTACTTCTGAGAGTCTTGAGTCAGAACACATCGTAACAGAGCAGAACACACCGTACTTATAACAGTGAAGCTCAATAAATACTCTCTCGCTGTCTCCAACCTCGCTTTCTCAGAAACTATCCATTCTACTTTCATTTACTCTCTCTCTTTCACACTCCATATACCTCTCTCCATCTACCATGAGCTTGGAGACTGTTATTATTTAAGTGTCTTGTTCACACAGCTCTGAGGGGAGTAAATGGGCAGTTTGGCTCCGCTGATAAGAATGAGTCGGCTCTGGAGCCTTCCAGAAGATTCCAGGACATGGATGAGCATCGTAGCTCAACAACCAAACTGATTATCAAACTGCTGTTGTCATGAACTCTGGGAAATGCAGCTCCGCATAAATGAGAAATGCTTGAGAAACCACACACTCAGGCAGAAATACTGCTGACAGCTGTAATTTAACATGTCAAAGCGAACGCGTCAAATAACAAACTGCATATTTGCACATGCAACGCTATACAGTGATGATAGCTTTTGTTTACCCTGAAGCGTGAAGAGATGTTACGTCATTAGAACCTTAGGATCTGTACATTTGTAAATCAACACATATATACTATATTTACTGTATATTACATCATATATATATATATATATTTTTTTTTTTTTTTTTTTTTTTTACTGTACATATACATTATCTACATACACATAACCATTGAAACATTTAGACTCTTTTTTTGAAAGAAGACCCTTAAGTGCACCAAGGCTGCAAACAGTAATATAAAAAAAGAAAATAAATAAAAAATAAAAAACAGTAAAACTGTGAAATATAATAAAAATTTAAAATGACTGTTTTCTATTTCACTATATTTTAATCATTATTATTCCAGTCTTCAGTGTCACATGATCCTTCAGAAATCATTCTAATATGCTGATCTGCTACATAATAAATATTACTTGTTATTATCAATTTTGAAATGTTTCTTGAGCAGCAAATCAGTGTATTACAATGATTTCAGAAGGATCATGTGACTCTGAAGACTGGAGTAATGATGCTGAAAATTCAGCTTTGCATCACAGGAATATATTACATTTTAAAATATACTGAAATATAAAACAGTTATTTTAAATTGTAATAATATTTTACTGTTTTTACAGTAATTTTGATAAAATAAAAGCAACCTTTGTCTCAGTCACCTATGTATTACCTATGTCTCAGTAATACAGACTAAACACTGTCTGACACACAAACACAATGTATTGATATATACATTAAGCTATAAGCTGCCAGTCACATGATAAGTGAGACGTAACATCCAGACTGAGAGGCCTTTGTGCTGGAAGTCGTTAAACCGTATATGCATGCACACACACACACACACACACACACACACACACACATACATACACATCATTATAAACAGATCAACAATAGCAACACAGAGAGTCGTCCATCAAACTGTGTTATCAGTAAACTGAGGCAGACGGCCACAAAAGCCTCAGAGCCATGCTGTGCCAGGAATGAGGTGGCACTGCCTACTGCCTAACAAAAAGCACAGATAACACACAACTACTGGACAACAGACACTTCAGCACTGAGATGCAGGAAGAGAGACATTTTAGAACAAATGGACTGGAAGAGAAAGACTGAGAAAGACTTTAGCACAGAGGAGTAAAACTGAAGCACAGAGATCCAGGAACACAGACAATGACGTTGATGGAAAGCATTCCTTCAATGTACCACTGACCCACATTACCAGGTACAGAGACACTTAGTCATTATTTCAACACTCACAGACACATTTTAATCACTAAAGGATACAGGGTAAGGATACTGGAGCTAAATGCACACCTTTACTATTCGCATAGTGTATGATTGCACACACACACAAAAAAAAATGTATTTGAATATTGATGGAGTAATTGCTTTGTTTAAAAATCTTATAAATGACAGTCTGGGGGAAAAATGCACTCAGTATTGATACAAATGCTATAGTAATAGTATAGCACAGTCGCAGCTGTTGCATAATATAGCACAGCTAAAGTAATGTGTTTTGCATAATGTTTAAGTTAATACTTGTGCAAAACAATCACTTCAGCAAGGTTTCTACTATTTTCTGTTTATTTTGATCAAATGTATTTTTGTTCAATATATACAGTCATGGCCAAAAATATCAGCACCCTTGGAAAATATGATCAAAGGCGGCTGTGAAAATTAATCTGCATTGTTAATCCTTTTGATCTTTTATTTTTAAAATAATCACAAAAATCTAACCTTTCATTGGATAATAAGAATTTAAAATGGGGGGAAATATCATTATGAAATAAACGTTTTTCTATAATACACATTAGACACAATTAACGGCACCCTTTTATTCAATACTTTTTGAAACCTACATTTGCCAGTTTAACAGCTCTAAATTTTCTCCTATAATGCCTGATGAGGTTAGAGAACACCTGACAAGAGATCAGAGACCATTCCTTCATCCAGAATCACTCCAGACCCTTTAGATTCACAGCTCCATGTTGGTGCTTCTTCTCTTCAGTTCACTCATTTTCTACAGGTTTCAGGTCAGAGGACTGGAATGGCCAGCAGAAGCTTGGTTTTGTGCTCAGTCACCCATTTTTGTGTTGTTTTGATGTTTGGATTATTGTACGGTTGGAAGATCCAAACATGGCCCATTATAAGATTTCTAACAGAGTCAGTCACTTATTGATTTTTTATCTGTTGGTATTTGATAGAATCCATGATGCCATGTGTCTAAACAAGATGTCCAGGACCTCCTGCAGACATATAGGCACACAGCATCAAAAATACAGCAGTATTTTTCATTGTACACATGGGGTACTTTTTATCCCTGTGTTCACCAAAACCATCTTGAGTGTTTGCTGCTAAAAAGCTATTTTTTTTAGTTTCATCTGACCATAGAAGCCAGTCCCATTTGAAGTTCCAGTCGTGTCTGATAACTGAATATGCTGGAGTTTGTTTTTGGATGAACAAAGAAACTTTGTCTTGAAGGTTTAAGGTTTTCTGACCCCGAGACTCAACTATTTTCTGCAATTCTCCAGTTGTGGTCCTTGGAGAGTCTTTAGCCACTCAAACTCTCCTTTTCACCGTGCATTAGGATGATATAGACACACGTCCTCTTCCAGGCAGTTTCGTAACATTTTACGTTGATTGGAAATTCTTAATTATTGCCCTGATGGTGGAAATGGGAATTTTCACTGCTGTAGCTCTTTTCTTAAAGCCACTTCAGTAATTTGTGAAGCTCAATTATATTTTGCTGCACATCAGAAATATATTCTTTGCTTTTTCTCATTGTGATGGATGATTAAGGGAATTTGGGCTTTGTTTTCCCTCCTATTTATATTTCTGTGAAACAGGAAGCCATGGCTGGATAATTTAATGTTCATAATCACGCTGGAGTGCTCAAAATTGTGAATATGAATGGGAATATACTTCAGAGATATTTTACTCATAAGAATTTCTAGGGGTGCCAATAATTGTGTCCAACGTGTATTTGAGAAAAACTTTTATTTCATAATATTTCTCCCCATTTTAAATTATTATTATCCAATGAAAGGTTAGATTTTTGTGAATTTATTAAATAAAAGATCAAAAGGATTAACAATGCAGATTAATTTTCACAGCCTTCTTTGATCATATTTACCAAGGGTGCCGATATTTTTTAAACATGACTGTATATATATATATATATATATATATATATATATATATATATATAGAGTGGTGGCCAAAATTATTAGAACAATAGTATTTTCACCAGCTAAAAATGTTTTTTGCTGTAGTGTGTCAGTAGGAAACATCATTTTACATTTGCAAACATTCATTTTGCCATTAATTGTAATAATCCAGTGAGATTTTTGTTTGCACAAGGAGTCTGACAACAGCCAGTGCTCCACACAGAGATCTGATCTCATCATCATCCAGTCTGTCTGGAATGACATGAAGAAACAGAAAAAACTGAGACAGACTAAATCCAGAAGAACCGACAATGTCTCCAAGATGCTTCCTACTGATATTTCCTACTGACTTAAAACAATTTTTAGCTGGTGAAAATACTAGTGTTCTAATCATTTTGGCCACCACAGTATGCATGTGTATATAGTATAAACACACACACTTTTCTCATTCGCTACACAATTCTACACATTTTTAAAAAGCAATAAATATTAGATCTGATTAGTGCAGAATCAACATCAAGGATCAGCCAAAGTTTTCCACAGTTATACAATGGCATAGACCATCAGGATATATTTGCAAGGTCATATTGTTGAAAAGAAAAAGGAGGGTTTAATGTAAAGCATTCAGTGTTTGAAAGGCCTCTTTCAACAGCCACGACAGCCTGGGCGCTGGTCGTGTCAACAAAGCAGTTTCCGAGGTGACAAAAAAACTCTTTTATCAGGCTGTCAGCGGTCACAGTGAGAAACAATGTTCTCCAGCATCAGCATATAATGATGTACAGCACATACAAACAGCCAAACCTCTTATTCCAATTAAGCAAACGAACAAATAAACAAGCCTACCATCATCAAGCACTGTCTAACTCCGTGGCGAACCACAATAAACAGGACCGAATTTAAGATAATGATCACCAAATGAGATGCAGCAACATCGCGGATCTTTACCAATAATATACTGTAGTTAAATCTTTGTTTTCATGACAGTGTAAAGTTTCTAATGTACTTCTGCACAGGAAACTCAGTCACTGATTATTGAGACATTCTATATTATTAGCAGTGTCGGGAAGATGATAAAACACCAAAAAACCCACAGACTTACACAAGTGAAGAACTTGACAAGGAACCCATTTAAACACCCACAACCCCTTGTAATAGCAAGTCTTTCACAGGAAAGCACAACTCAAATTTACATCAGAAATATATATTCTTGTAATATACACTACCATGAAATAAATTCTTTTATTCATCAAGAATGCATTAAATTGATCAAATGTGACAGTAAATACATTTATAATGTTACAAAATATTTCTTTTTCCATATAAATACTGTTCTTTAGAACTTTCCATAATCCTGAAAAAAAGTAGCATGGTCTCCACAAAAAATATGAAGCAGCATTACTGTTCTCAACACTGATAATAAAAAAACTAAATGCTAACTGATAATAAAAAATAAAAATAAACAGTTTTTGAACAGTGAATCAGCATTGGAATGATTTCTGAAGGATCATGTGACACTGAAGACAGGAGAAATGATGTTGAAAATTCAGCTTTGAATTACAAAAATAAATTACATTTTAACATATATTAAAACAGAAAACAGTTACAATATTACTGTTTTTACTGTATCAAATAAATGTAACCTTGGTTTGTAATTTCAAACCTTTTAAAGGTAGCGTTTACAGTATTCATTTAGTTCTTATACAACAACATCTTATTCGCTGCATTATAATGATGTTTTGGCTTCATTAATTGTCAATCAGTTTGTAATGCTGAACGCGCAGAATTCAAATTAATCTCCCATTTATGACCCAGACAAACCAAAGTTTCTGAGAATGCACTGCTTACCCAAAGGCACAAACAACTGCTAAATAGGCAGAAGTCTGTCTCCTCCCTAAGCAGCAGAAGGAAATGAAATGACTAAACAGGCTTGTTGCACTGACCAAAACAGGAAACGCCATTAACTTTCCTCCCGAGTGGGAGTTTGTCATAATCTCATGCATTCTCTTTGAGTCTCTGTGCTTCTGCACCTGTGCTGTTCCTTCACATCATCACAAAGAGAGATGTCTACTGCATCAGAGCCATTTGAACACAGCTGTCTCTGTCAGCGGCGGGGGCTTTTGAGGTGGACGTTCTCACTGATGGTCTGTTCTGATGGGGGATTGAAGCCACAGCTGATGTGCAACCTCATCCTATCATGTTCTTCAGCCAAAAATTAATATTCTGTCATTGTTTACTCACCCTTTATGTCTTTCCAAACCCGCATACAGTTGCACAAATAGATGTGAGGTACTTTTTTGGAGCTTACTGTTGTGGTCACTCTGAACTGCTTTTATTTCGAGATGAATTACAAGGAAATTCTTCAAAATTAATTTTTTGATGACACCAAAAAAATAAATAAATAAAATAGCATATTGCTTTGGAATGACAAGAGGGTGAGTAATAATGACAGAGGGGTGAATTTCTTCATCAATCCTCACATGCTGCCTGTCCCGCAGTTCTCTCAAAAGTTGCATCATGTGTTGCGTCATGCCAGATGTCCACGAGATTGCAGAAATTATAATCTGGCCAAATCTCGGAAGTGAAAGGGCGTGTCATGTGCCTCACGCACCGTAAACCGGCCTACACTTGCTCCCTAGAAATGCTACATGCTGACTTCCAACATCCACTTACTTGTGATCTGGCTTCTATATTACATCACATTGTTCACTGCAGTGATTTTAGCCAGTATTTCAGTGGTTCTAAACTGGTTTTGACCCAGATTTTAAATCTTGTGACACCACACAATACCAAAATATTTGTAAATACTATCAAGAACTGCATAAGACCATCAAAATTACATAAAATGTGTCATACTAAACATAATATTGCATATATTGAATATATATATATATATATATATATATATATATAAACACACACACACACACACAGTACAGTACATACAGTATATATATATATATATATATATATATATAATTATTAGTATAACAAAAGACATGTAAAGCATAATTCAATAATCTATTTGTTTTATGTTCAACTGATTTTTTTACAGAAATTTATTTTTGATAATGTGTGTGTAAAAAGAGAGACAGATTATATACAGTATATACAGCCCGATCTCACGGCAATTCGTACATATTTTATGAGGTGAATAATTCGTGTGAATTCGTCCGATCTCACTCGTACAAATTTTATGAGTTGCCAATTCGTATGAATTTGTACGAATTACCTACACCTAACTCCGCGCCTAAACCTACCCGTCACTGGGGTTTAGGTACGAATTCGTACGAATTTGCCACCTCGTAAAATATGTACAAATTGGTCGTGGGATAGCGTTGAGATATTATATATATACATACATACTTACATACATGTACATGCATATATATATATGTTAAACTATATGTCATATTGTGTATTATTATGTCATATGTGTGTGTATGTTATACTATATGTTTTATATATATATATGGAGAGAGAGAGAGAGAGAAGTATCCGACAAATCAAATCCATCAATTATTTAATAACATTCGTTTCATATATGCACCATTGATTGTAACACATTAAAAGAAAAGAAAATAGTATTGCTGTAGTTGTTCATACAATTATGGGTGTACCTTATCTAGACCCTGAAAACGGAAATGAATTACACTTACACAGTTTTTTTCCATAGCAGGTTACACCCTTCACATTGAATAGATGGTTTTACACAGTATTGGTGTTGACTAACACAGCCTGCTCTAACTCAAATATGACTGTATGTCACCAGTATTATGAAATGATCAGAGCAAGCACACAATCTACAAGGCAAAAGACTGTATAATGCTGCACAAAAAAAGCCCACGAGCACGGTATCATGTGGAGACCAATATGCTGACGGTAATTACTAACGATTACTCCACTACACAAGCAGAGAGCCGCCAGAAACGATGCAATGACTCAAGATTAACTAAAGATTAATGAGTGGCACGATGCTTTTCAAAGGTTCACATCAGACTGGCCGCAGGCATTAGTGCACTACGGTCTAGACAAGCACAGCTTTTACTTCAAAGTACACAAAATCAGTTCAGTAAGGTGCATGAGAAACTATTGTTGTTAAGAAAATACTACAGCCAACAAAAAAGTATAATGGTAATATGTTTTTTGTACATAGTGCCATGGTAAAACATTATGGTTTGGACACAACTGATATCAATACTGTAGTATTCATTGAAATACTTGGGAGTACTATAAATATCACAGTATATGAAAATTATACATAATATACATATCTTGATTCTGAATGATTGCCATATTAATGTTATTTACAAAAACTGCCACTCTTACAAAACATCATTATTGCAGTACCATAGTATTACAATGTGTTATGAATATGCTCCAAGGTAAAATCCTGTTTTGTCCACATTTACCATGGCAATACTATGTATTTTACATTACTGTGATGTTAATAGTGCAATAGATGAATATAATACTCATTCAGTATTATAATAGTGCTATATAGAAAAGTACCAACTGTGCCATGTAAGGGATGTAGTTTGCTGGCAATACATTAAAATATAACATAATAGATATTAGCAATACTATACCTTAATACCAAATTATTACTATATTAACGTACAATGTTATTTACAAAAACTACCACCCTTACAAAAAGTACTTTGGCATGTTGCCATGTTTGAAGTAAAATCTTATTTTTACCATGGTAATACTATATCTTTTACAATACTGTTATGTTAGTAGCACAACAGATTAATATGGTAGGGTAGTTTATATATCAAAGTACCATGGTGTTGCTATCATGTAAGGAACTGGCAATACACACTTAATATATAATATAATAAGTATTAAGTAATGCATGCAATACTAAACACTCTGCATTATTAATTTGGCGTAAGCACACAGTTAGTGTGATGTGAAGTGTGACCTTGTTCAGATGGGATGCTCGTGCGTCTGCCGGTGTGGATAGGCGTGTGCGCGCGGCTGGATGAGACACAAGAACCCGTTTCACCGGGTCTTTCTCCTCGTGTGAACGTACCTGTGAAGTGCTGTAGGGTCGGTACCGTGCCCTGGACCCACAGGCTGAGCACTTGCTGCACCGATAGATTAATGGAATAATCCTTATTCATGTTCGCGCTGGGCGGCTGGAGCGCGGCCCTCTTGCTCAGATATCTGACCGAGGATGGGGGACACATGGAGCCTCTTCACCGGTGCCGCTGCTCGCTGGAGGAGGATGGCGGAGCGGCGGTCCGTCTGATCAGCTGCTGCTCAGGGGCCATGATGGGTACGGCTGACACACACATACATACACACACACACACACACTCACTCTCTCTCTCTCTCTCTCTCTCTCTCTCTCTCTCTCACTCACACACATATACGCACGCACTCACACACACACACACGCGCGCCAGCGCTTCTGCATGGCTCTTAAAGGCGCAGCGCTCTTAAAGGGAGGTGGACAGCACTTTCACATTACGACCAACTACAGCAGTTTATGAATGAATATCATATATTCATTCTGTATTTAATTTAGAAATCAATTTAAGTAGCATGCTATAGATTATTAAACCAGATTCCTTAAAACTATCAATCTGTATATTTAAATGTCAATTACATATTTAATATTAAATAAATACTACTACTAATGATAACAATTATTTTTGCGATATTAAATTAATCATATTAATGAAAATATTGTTATTTAAATGATTAATAATAAAGCTCTGATTGTGCACAGTTTAAATTAAACCAGATTCTATACAAATTAATATGAATTTGTTTATTTAAACATTTATAATTATTATTATGAATTTTAGTAATTTATTTAATGTTAAATAATTTCGTAATATTACAAATAAAACGATTATTCACTGTTATTAATATTATTGATAATAATGTTTTAATTGTGCATAGTTTTACCAGATTATATAAACTATTAATTTGAATATTTAAAAGCAATTAAATATTTAATACTAAATAATTTAAAAATGTAGTAATGTATGCAATATATGCAAATGCGATATTAAATAATCTAATAATATTAATGACAAAAACTGTTATTGTTATTAATATTATTGATAATAATCATGTTTCGATTATGCATGGTTTTAATTCAGATTCTATATAAAATATAAATTAGTATTTTTCAATATCAATTAAACATGTAATATTAATAATAATGATGATTATTATTGTTGTTGTTGTTATTATTATTTAATCATACATACCACATATAATTTATCCACAGAATGCTGTTTAAATTGATCATCATAATTAAGTGGATTTTTTTACAGTCACTGTGGAAACTGCACTAGAATATTTTCTGCTAGTCTCATCTCCTCTCGCTGTTGCCCTGCTGAACTAGATAAGGTGTTGCTGTTCTGGAAAATTCCTGTGAAATAAAACAGATCCATTTTAGGACAGGGATCTGACAGGGTTTAAATTTAAATGTCGTCTAGGACGCGTAGACATTAAGAAGTAATATTATGTCTGAGCATTTCCTAAAGAAACTGAAGAAGCTTTCCTAAGATCCTGCACTTTGTGGAAGAGATTATAGACTTAAATGTGTTCACATACATAATATTACATGAGCCAAAGCACTGGAATGTATCAATCCAAAATGTGCCAACTATCAGAAAAGATGCAACCTCACATTAAAAGTCTAATATTGAACATAAAAGTCAAAAGATCCACCCTTTTTATAGACAATGAAGCAGGTTCCCAGAACAGGTTTACTGGACTCTGAAAAAAAAAAAAATCTGAGCATGAACTAATGGGATTTTCAGTGGGACAGTGACATAATCAGAGCAGCTTCTGTTCCTCAAACACACACCCTGATCATTTTTCCACTATTTATCGGCCTGACATTTAATCCTACGCTTGTTGTATTACCTTACAAACCCAAACCTCTCAGCTTCTGCTTTCTCTTTGTAAACGCTCCATTGTAGGAACAATATCAAATAATGGCCGTATTGCAGGTCACGTGAGGACACCACACCAAAGGAATGGATGAATAGTCTGAAGGCAAACACCTGACACTGCACCTTTTGTGAAGAAATCCCAGCTCCTCTAAAGGGCCGAAGGGTGTGTTTTTCCAAAGGCAGAGGGAATCATTCAGCTCCAAGAGCACTGTGGGCCTGCATGTACACAAACTTAAAAGTGACAGAAATGCATTCAGGCATCACTGAGCAACGAGTATCAATCACTCAGTTTTGTGCAAATGATGAACAAAAAGTGCTTTGCAGCTAAATAAGATGTGGATAATAAAATAATACCATTCATTACTTGCATAATGAATTACCATAACAAACAACTATGTGATTTGCATATCACAAACACACCTCTCCCGTGTGGTTCCTTCAGCCTTGAATTTAATGAGGTATGCTGAAAGGCAAAATAAATAAACAACCATCCTACTTTACGGTTACATTCCATGTGTCTTTTTTCTGATACAATGAAAATTGCCTATGGAAAATTCCATGTGATAAAATAAGTTGTTCTCTTCCACCGTATCCAGCAGATGGCGCTGTGAACTTACATTGTACTGATTGACCCAGTAGTTTTCCAGTCTCCATCAATTCTGTGTAATATATATCTGAGACCGTTTACTAGACTTGAAGCATCGTAGATCATACGATAAAATACAAAGAAACAAAGCAAATAATAACTATACAAATAGTCATTTTATATTTGAACAAACACTTTCATAAAGCTGCAATCAACTGTAATGTTATGTACCCTACTGTTACCCTTGATATATTTTTGTGGCGTTGCAATTCTTTTTTGAGCAATATGTGAAATGTGAATATGCGAGCTCTCAGTCTGACTGTAAAAACTCTCACCCTTTCATCAGAATGGCCTCAGGTGTGTAAATGGGAAAGATTCTCACAGCCACTGCATCTAAATCTGAACATGCATGCATCGGTTGATGTTAGTGTGTAACTAAATCTAAGGGAGTGACATTGCTGGAAGCCTGCAATATCTATCTATTCATACTTTTTTTTTCTGGATCCTCACATTGAACGTTTCTTGATCTCTTCAGGTGACTCACATTGTGTGGAGCTCATCTGAATATTACAGCTGTCAGAGTGACCCGATTCACTAGAAAAATCAAGTCCTAGCCTGAGTCACAACCACAGACCTCACCAAACAAATGCAACATGACACCAGGCCTATTCATCACCCTAAATCTCCCCTTTCATTTTACTTTTTTTTTTGCTGGTGGTGGTTCATTGTCATATACATTGGTTTAAAGGGCTTCAGAAAACTTACAAGTTGAAGTTGTAATTTTTAAGTTACGTTTTTTTTTTTTTTTTTTTTAATTAAAAAAAAAATTGATATTCTTTAATGTATATATCCATTTATGAACAGTTCCTGAAATGTCTGGTATCACAAAATGAATTGTGGTTAATTTATTTATATATATATATATATATATGAATGAATGAATGAATGATTGATATATATATATATATATATATATATATATATATATATATATATATATATATTGAAGACAAGCAGCTAAGTAGTATATTTGAACTCTAATTCTAAAAATGAAGACATAAATATGTAATTGTTGTAGCTTACAATTGTAGTGTAAAATGTAAAAAATAATAATAATATTTAATAATTATAATAAATGAGCTGTATACTTTACTGTCAAATGTGCAGTGCATTAGTTATTAAATTGCAGCCTTTAATATTTGGACTAAGCTAAATTGTGATTATTGTGCAGCCCCATTTATTATTATTTTCTTTTTTTTATTATTATTATTATTTTACATTCAATATAAATAATTAAATTAATTCAATATAATCAGCTTTTTCATTTGCTTACAGGAAAATAGTGTGTAGACTATGAGGCCTTTGAGTCCAAAATGTTGAGGCTTTTGAGCCTTTGAGTCAACCCAATACCCCCAACCCAAAATAAAATAAAATAAAATAACTGATTACTTGAAATTGTAACTGTAGATCTCAACTCTGATGCAAAGAGACTAATGGTACCATATCTGATTTGTAAAAGGCTTCAAAAATCACATGGATTATTTGTATGATGGTATTTTCATGTGTTTTTTTTTTTTTTTATTCAGTTTGAACCCAACATATTCTTCAAAAACTCACCTGTTTTCATGCAAGTGAGACTTCAAAGCAATCACTCTCTCTGTCAAAGAGGGAAGGGAAGGATTCAAAAGTTCATTCAGAATAGTTCAAACAGAAAACGGCTCACTTTGTTACTCACTGATAGGCGGCATTCACATATGAGTCTCTCCTGAAGTTGTTTAACAAATAACAGGCTGAAAACTCTACTGATGTGGGACTTTAAAGCTTTAACCTTGTTTGACCTGTTAGCTTATCAGTTGTAAGATCATTCCAGATGAAATTGGTTGTAGTACAGACACCTGTGGGACACCTGCCCATACCTGCCTGAGACTAAAACACAGCCCTAAGGCTACGGAAACCAAACCCTCTGACTTTTAGCCTGATTTTTCACAGATTACTCGTCTACACATAAACCTGCTCTGATCTTAATGAAGGGAATTTCTCTTCTGACGTTGCAAGACATATTAAACCACACATGTAACAGAAAACATCCTTCATATGCCATTTTTCCAAGGAACTTGTGGTACATTCACTTTTGGTTTCAAAATAAGCAAGAAATGCTGTTACCGCTTGCGGTCTGTTACTCATTCAGACAGAGCCTAACAATTAAAAATCATGTACCATTCAAATGATTTTTGGCTCACCAAGGCTATATTTATTTGATTAAAAATACAGTTAAAAACATGCAAAACTGAATTTTCAGCATCATTACTCCAGTCTTCAGTGTCACATGATCCTTCAGAAATCAGTCTAATATACTGATTTGCAGCTCAAGAAACATTATTATCAGTGTTGAGAACAGTTGTGCTGCTTCATATTTTTTTGTGGAACCTTAAACTTTCATCAGGATTCTTTGATGAATAGAAAGTTCAAATGATTTTTTTTTTTTTAAAAAAAAAATGTGTGTGTGTGTGCGTTTTTGTGACAAATGAGGACATAAATTTGTATAATGACAAGGGTATGACATAGGTATCACAAGGAGAAGGTGACTTTTCAGGACATTACCCTATGTCCCCATTTTTCAAAACACTTATAAATCACACAGAATGGAGTGTATTGAAAATCTGAAGTTTCCTGTAAGGGGTAGGGTTCGGTGTAGGGTTGGTGTAGGGCAATAGCACATACAGTTTGTACATTATAAAAACCATTACGCCTATGGGATGTCCCCACTTTTCACAAAAATAAATGTGTGTGTGTATTTTTTAAGAAAGAAGATATCAATGCTTTAAAAAAAACATACTGACCCCAAACTGCCTTAAAGGGAAACTCCACCCCAAAATGAAAATTTTGTCATTAATCACTTACCCCCATGTCATTCCAAACCCGTAAAAGCTTTGTTCGTCTTCGGAACACAAATTAAGATATTTTGGATGAAAACCGGGAGGTTTGTGACTGTCCCATTGACTTCCAAGTAAATTACACTGTCAAGGTTCAGAAAAGTATGAAAAACATCACGTTGACGTAACAGTGCCGAATTGTTGAATAAAGTCGTTATTTTTGTTTTATTTCCGTACAAAAAGTATTCTTGACGCTTCATAACGTTATGGTTGAACCACTGATGGCAGATGTTGTTCTAACTTTTCTGGACCTTGACAGTGTTATTTACTTGGCAGTCAATGGGACAGTCACAAACCTCCATCGGAACTCAATTTAAGATATTTTCGAAGACGAACAAAGTTTTTATGGGTTTGGAACGACATGTGGGTAAGTGATTAATGACAAAATTTTCATTTTGGGGTGGATTATCCCTTTAATTATAGTTCAGTGTTATGGAATCTCATAATTACACACATCATAAAGACAACTGAATGCCTGTGTTTCTTCGACAATGACCTGTCCATTTGACAAAGGGTCTGTGACATCAAACAGACCCTCCTGTCAATCAAAATCAGCCTCCATGGGAAGCGGTGGTCTAGAATTCGCTCCAGGCAACCTAGAGTTAAAAAAGGAGGTGTAACTCTGACATGGTTCCGAGAATATCGCATTAATTAGAATGACACATACCGTTTGAGCAAGGTCTATCATATTCTTGTCACAACGTGAAGGTGTAAGTCCTCCTGGCTTTGATGAACGGCCCCTGAGGGGGTGGATTTTCGAACGCAGAATTCCCCTCATTCAATCAGACATGACTAAGATCCACACGCGGTAGATGTCATTATCAAGGCATGATGCAGACATCCAGTTTTAAATTTAAATCACAGTTATGTCTGATTTTAGATGTTTTGACAACTTATCCAGAATTACGTAGTTTACATAATAGCAGGACGGAAAGAAATGATCTTAACGTTTGACGTCAATCTCAAAGACTGTCTCTGATGCATGTGTCAACACAATTTAAAGGTTAAATTCAGACATCTACTACAATTACAGCTGAAACATACATTTAAAACTTTTATTAGTTTTAAGATGGTTGCTAGGGTGTTGTGTGTGGTTGCTTGGGAATTACTAGCTGGTTGCTAGGGTGTTTTGGGTTGTTACTAGGCTGTTGGTGGTTTGCTAAACGTTCTGACTGTTTGTTATTGCATTGCTATGTAATTAGTATTGTACTCTAATTGGTTTTGTTTTGTGTTCTGATTGGTTGTTAAGGCATTGCTAGGTGGTTGCTAAGGTGTTTTGGGTTGTTACTAGGCTGTTTGTGGTTGCCAGATGTTCTGAGAGATTTTAGTATGTTGCTATGCAATTAGTATTGTGCTCAGATTGGTTAAGGCATTGCTAGGTGGTTGCTAGGGTGTTATGGGTTGTTACTAGGCTGTTTGTGGTTGCCAGATGTTATCAGTGTTTGTTAAGCTGCTGATATTACTAGGCATTACTAGGTGGTTGCTAAGGTGTTGTGTGTGGCTGCTTGGAAATTACTAGCTGGTTGCTAGGGTGTTTTGGGTTGTTGGTGGTTGCTAGATATTCTGAGTGTTTGTTATTGTGTTGCTATGCGATTAGTATTGTGCTCTGATTGGTTGTTAGGGCATTGCTAGGTGGTTGCTAGGGTGTTTTGAGTTCTTACTAGGTTGTAGGTGGTTGCTAGATGTTCTGAGTGTTAGTGCGTTGCTATGCAATCAGTATTGTGCTCTGATTGGTGAAGGCATTGCTAGCTGGTTGCTAGGGTGTTTTGGGTTGTTACTAAGCTGTTTGAGTGGTTTTTAACACATTGCTATGTGGATGCTGAGGTGTTTTGAGTGGTTTTTAACACATTCCCATGAAGTCGCTAAGGTATTTTAAGTGTTTTTTAGCATGTCACTATAAGTTGTTCTGTGGTTGTTAGCATGTCACTATGTTTTATAAGGTGTTTATAATATTATTTAGCGTATTACTATGCAGTTGTTAGGGCATTGTTTCTCGCTAGGCAAAATTGCTTATAAAAGTAACACATCTCTTCTTAACAAGTCAGATAATTTCTCATTTTTGTCTGAAGCATAAACTGTGCAAGATGAATTTCACATTAGAGTTTAATACTTAGGGTTAGGGGTTTGTTCAAATCACTAACCGTAAGACTGGGCAGTAACAGTGATGCTTGATTTACCAAACACAGTCCGTGTCCTGGAGGTTCTCCAGTCAGCAGCTGTGATGATCATACAGAAACACAGACACGGCTGACTGAAATACTGTCAGCTCAGGTTCCTCTCATCTCAGCTCAGATAAAGAGTGAAGAATTACAAAGGCAAGTTTCAAAGACATTCGCGCAAACCGAGTTCATCTGATTCTGTCGACTGGAGGGTGAAATTGGGGTGTATTCATTTCATATAGAATAGCAGAGCCTGTTCGTCTTCAGAATAAGGACAGATGTCCTGCCAGAATCAAACATCGGCAGGTTATTTAACGTGTTTGTTTCAAGGGTTTCACGTATTCTGGCTTCATGAGATCTGAATAAAGTTTGTCTGAAATTTAGCAAACCACAGATGATTTGAGCCACAAAAGAGGCTGTGAAACTTTCCACAAGAGCAGCATGCAAAGTCACTCATCACACTCGAGGAAAGGCTAACTTTAGAAGATGTCTTAAACTTTAGTCATGTTTCATTTAAGTATCTCCGTCATAATCAGTATATTACACTGAGATCTTGGATCCAGTTATCTTGGAATATTTGAGACAATGTTGAGATGTGAGATTGCTTGCGTCTGTTTCCCAGGAGAAACATTTAAAGGATAAACCAAACATCTCCATTTACTCTCCATTTCAGTTCATTGCTGTCTAGGAGAAACAATTGAGATATTAAAGAGATATTAAACATCTCACTTGTTTATATTAAACATTGCATTTATGTTTCTTTTTGGGTGCCACTGAAAATAAAATAATAAAAAAGCATATAAATAAATAAATAAATAAATAGGAAATAAAGAAGTGCCTAAATAAATAAAAACCACCTAAATAAATAAAATAATTAATACATAAATTAATTAATAAATAGCAAAAAAATACAAAAATAAATAAATAGTACAAATTAAAAGTGCACAATTTAAAAAGTAAATAAATAAATAGCACAGATTACAAAGCAAACAAACAAACAAATGTGACCCTGGACCACAAAAGCAGTCTTAAGTCGCTGGGGTATATTTGTAGCAATAGCCAAAAATACATTGTATGGGTCAAAATGATTGATTTTTCTTTTATGCCAACATTCATTAGGAAATTAAGTAAACATCATGTTACATGAAGATATTTAGTAAATTTACTACTGCAAATATATAAAAACGTAATTTTTGATTAGTAATATGCATTGCTAAGAACTTCATTTGGACAACTTTAAAGGCGATTTTCTCAATATTTCGATTTTTTTGCACCCTCAGATTCCAGATTTTCAAATAGTTGTATCTCAACCAAATATTGTCCTATCCTTGTTTATTCAGATTTCAGATGATGTATAAATCTCAATTTCAAAAACTTTACCCTTATGACTGGTTTTGTGGTTCAGGGTCACATAAAACAAACAAACTAACTAAATAACTAAATCAATCAATCAATAAATGCATGCATACATACATAAATAAATGAAGCAAGCCCAAATTATAAAGCAAATAAATAACTTAATAATTTCCTCTTAGAGGTATCACATGGTGTCAGTGGTCATCCACAATGCAGAAGGGCTTTTACATGCTGTGTGTTTGTGGTAATTACTCGCTGGATTGAAGTCACGAGTTCAACGGTACTAGTTGTAGTGGTTCAGGCACTATGATGATGTCTTGAATGTTGTGTGTTTGATCCCAGATCACACTTCTCTTGTGATCTTAAACAAAACACTTAGCCTACCTAAGAAGAAGTTCCAGTGTAGTGTGCATTCCTCACATGGGTGAGGATAAATAAATAAACCACAAAGAAATGACTCTCATACTGAGATCACATTTAAGTTCATGACAGAATGATCTGCTCGTGATGAGTCATGATGACCATGCTATGATCACACATACTGTATTTATGGCTTTTTAATTTGCATTGTATTGCATCATGGCCTAAAGTAATGGAAGTGATACAACACTTATAGGGAAATTATTACGAAATGGAACTGACAATTTTTGAGCAATCACTCTAAAACTATGATTAATTATAGCACAAATGTGGTACTGTGGTTAGTCTCAGTCTCAGACACTACAGTGCATAAAAAATGGCAAGACCTCACTTGGTGTTTTGCAATGTCCAGGAGTCAGAGTACACAAGAAATATTCATGTTTACAAAAAACCAAGCTGCAACGATTAGCACATCTGAGGAAGAGCTAATCACTGGGTTAATCATTGAAAACACTGAATCTATGGAAGATACTGAGAAGAAACTATTAGCAAATAAGCAACAATCTTTCAGTACACCAATCACGTATGATTTTCAAGAAATAGGCGCAAACCCAGAGATGTCAATAATCGCAAGGACACAGAGGAAAAGGTGCTAGAGTTTGCAGAAATGATGACCAAATGTTGCAAAACTTTTGCTGCAAAACAATCTGGCACACAGTCATTCATTGACAAATGAGAATTCTTGAGTGGTATGTTCTCTTATGTTTTATTGCTTGCTAAATTTCTCTAAAAAAAATTATCATCAGAGAAAAATAAAATAAAATTTTATATATATTTTTTTTTTTATTGTGTGTGATAGATGTTATGGGTTGTATATGTTGTCCTGTTGTCTTTTAAATTTGGACATTGAGTCTGTAATTAAGTTTAATTGATTGATTGAAAATGAAATAACTTATAAAAGAGTTACAGTAGAATAGTTTGCAACTCTACCATTCAAAAGTTTAGAAAGAAATTTATTTAATTTTTCAATTATTTAATTATTTTATGTTTTTTATGTTTTTATGCAGACCAAGGCTGCGCTTATTGATAAAAGATACAGTAAATACAGCAATATTATAAAATATGATTACAATTTAAAATGGCTGTTTTCAAATGTATTATATTTTAAAATGTATTTTATTCCAGTGATGCAAAGCTGAATTTTCAGTGTCACATGATCCGTCAGAAATCATTCTAATATACTGACTATCAGTGTTGAAAACAACATCTGTGGAAACCATTATACAGTTTTTTCAGGATTGTTTGATGAATAGAAAGAACAGAATTTAATAACAGAAATATTTAGTAATATTATAAATGTCTTTACTGTCACATTTGATCAAATGACTGCACCCTTGCTCAATAAAAGTGTTAATTCAGAATGTGAATTTTTTTAATTACTGAGGCCAGACTTTTTGACCTTATAGCTTAAATTTGTATTAAAATAAATATACTATGAGCACATGAACCTCACATGATTGTTCAGTGAATAATACATCGCAACCACCATTTCAGTCAAGTAGATCCTCTCAGACAGTGTAAAAAGGTGTACCACACTTCTGTTGGGACACAAACAAGGTCAGCCGGGATGCTACTGTCTGGATTTCCTTATCAGCCCTTGTCTCTCACCCCTGCTGTGCTTATGGCTTGATGACTTCCTCGCAACTCTCTCCACCAGACAGTGACCAGTCTAGTGCTTCTATCTGAGATTCTTATCGGCACGCAGGACAAACCCAACCATTTCCTGTAAATAAACCCCGGCAGAAGAAACGATCCCTCAGTCTGCACCCAGTGCAGTCTACATGTATGAACGGAAGTGTTTGTGCGACACATTATCTTGTTTTCTAAATCACTATATATTTGAATTACAGAAGCATGATGTCACATTGCGTAAACACGTCTGCTCACGCTCGTGTGTGAGTTTCCCTCAGCAAAGAAACACACAATGACAGCACACCTGTGAAAACACTTCAGCCCAGTGAACATATTCAGACTTCTCAAAGACATAACTAAGTCTGATCTGTCTTATCTCCAAATAACTAAGCTGTTTTTCTATGATGGCTGATATGGGCGTTTATTTGATGGGAACAAATACATTTTCAGTCTGTTCCTCATATAAAACTATCATACAGCTTCAGATGACTTGAAATATTGTATGGACTACTTTCATGGTTTCTATATTTCTATAATAAGCCTAAATTACATAGAAAAGAGACATATTTACGCTGAAGAAAAAAGATTTAATTGAATTACTCATACTGCTGGGCTATTCCAGCTCATTTTGAGGTTGCTTAAACTGGATTGTGAGACTTTGAAGTTCTGCTACACTGTTTAGTAAATTTGCCTTGGAAGTTTATGTGAATTATTCATTTAGAAAGAACGCAGCCATAAATATCATGTTCGTTTATGCATCTATGAAATGCAACTCTGTTTTATAAATATTACTGTAAGCCGTGATACACCCACAGCCTGCCTGCTGACTCTTTGAAATTGTTATTATTGGATATAAAGCTCAATCTGCATTTTCATCTGTTTGTTTATTAGCTCAACAAACTAAAGACACACCTCGGCACCTGGATACTGTACACAATGCGTCTATTCATGCACAATGAATACAGAGATGCCCCCCTCTTCACGTCCAATACAATGGTTAAAAGTAAAATCACTGATTTTTCGAGATGGAATTTTTGCTATATGGTTACTGAGGAGATCGGAGTATTTATTGTGTTGCTATACTTTTCATAAATGAATACTAAGGTGGCCACATTCTTCAGATTTTCAGATTTGATGCAAAAATTATTAATAATATATACCGGTATATATATATATATATATATATATATATATATATATATATATATATATATTCATTTATTAATTTAATTTATTTATTAATTGCACATTAATTTAAATAATAAATGTTAATTTAATTTAATTTAATGTGATGTTGTTTTTATTTTAATTTAATGTGATGCATTTTTATGTTCGAGAGCTTGGGGTCAGTAATATCAAATAAAAATAATAATTAATACATTTTTTCATGAATGATGCATTAAATCGATCAAAAGTGACAGCAAAATTATTTATAATGTTACAAAAGATTTCTATTTCAAATAAACTTTCAAAACTCTTTTGAACTTTATTCATCAAAGAATTCTGAAGAAAATGTATTTCCACAAAACATGAAGCAGTACAACTACTTTCAACATCGACAATAATATGAAATGTTTCTTCAGCAGCAAATCAGCATATTAGAATGATTTCTGAAGGATCATGTGACACTGGAGTAATGATGCTGAAAATTCAGCTTTGATTTTTAAATAACACCAAATAGAAATCAGTTCCTTTAAATTGTAAGAATATTTTAAAATATTAATGTTTTTTACTGTATTTTAATAGATTAAAAAAACGCAGCCTTGGTGAGCATAACAGAATTTCAAGAACAAAAAAATCTTTTATATTTATAATTTTATACATATAAGAATACATAGTTCTTAATTTTATGAACTGCAAAATGAACAGTCTCATTCCTGTGAGTGTGTGTGAGTACGTTGCACGTGTGTGTTTGTGCCAGTTTCTCTCTGTTTATTTCTGCAAAACAAAGGTCATTTGGTTATTCAACATCTTGTCTACGGCTAATGTAACAATCCATCTGTGCCACATGCTAAATGTTCCAGTAAACACAATTATTCCACGCCTGAGAAAAACAAGGCTCAGTCTGGACGCTCACACTGACGTCACCGGCCAGAAAAAGCGCTCCAGTATCTGCATGGCTGCAAATTACAGGCTGCAGCAACCAACACTCAAGCTGGCAAGGCCTAAAGCCTCCTAAATGAAGCTCTTTTGTGGCAGGGCTTGGCATGACGGATGAGGGCAAGATTCCTCTTTTCCCTTTGTGCTCCAGAAGTGCGAGCCAGGAATGAAACCTTTTGCGAGGCGTCCAGCATAGAGGTGCACAGAAGCGTGCTATGTTAGTGCACGACAGTCATGCTGAAGTCTTGATATACTGTATGTCACAGCAGGCAGCTCAAACAATCCTTATCTGATGTCAGATCCCTTTGAAGTCGTCTTTAAAATATGAATGATTTTCTCTAATGAGACGTGTCCTAATTTAGACTGTGCTGCTGTTTCATTTTATTTGAAGACTGGGAATGGTTTTCTGTTAATCTACTGTGCGTAGCACTTTTCACAATGTATTCTTTCAAATGAACCAAACTTGATATGACGGTCATCTTGAAGTCTTAAAGGCACAGCAGCATATGGATGCTTACTAAAAAGGTAATTGCGATTTTTTTTTAACTCGCAAATTTTTCCCCTCAGTTTCAACATTTATCACAGAATTCTGAGTTTACATCTTGCAATTCTGTTTTTCTGTTTGTGTCAGAATAAAAAAAAATTAAAAGGTAACTGCAGCTTTATACAATTTCACAATTCAGACTTCTCTTTTAGATTTGTGAGTTTATTTCTCACAATTTTGACTTTTTTCCTAAGAATTGCAAATTTACATATCACAATTCTGACTTTTGTTCCCTCAGAATTCTGAGTTCACATCTCGCAATTGTTTTTCTGTTTCCGCCACAAAATTAAAAAGTTAATTGCATAATTTATCTCACAATTCTGACTTTTTTTACCTCACAGTTACAGGTTTAAATGTCACAATTTTTTCCTGAATTTCCCCCTCAGAATTCACATCTTGCAATTTTGAGTTTACATCGTTCAATTCTTTTCTGTAGAACAGCAAGTTATAAACTCGCAATTGCAAGTTCAAATCTTGCAATTCTGTTTTCCTGTTTGTCATTGAACAAAATTAAAAAGGTAATTGCAACTTTTTATCTCACTATTCAGATTTTTTCTGAATTCAGTCTCAATGAAAAATGAAAAGAAAAAAATAATAGTGAGATTAAACATTGCAGTTACCTTTTTTTATTTCTTGGTGGAAAGAAGCTTCCGTAGTAGCAAAAACAGGCTGTTTAATTCTGAATGTCAAAAAGGGTGGAAATGATTCTGGTCAATGGGCCTGCAGTGGCAAACAGAGCTGGAAAAAGCTGCTTTTAAACTCCCTTCTGAAATGTTATTCTCCTCACCTGCTGTCTTTGTCCTCTCACCTCATCTCTTTACCCCTGGGCTCTCTTTGCATTCAGAACGAGGTCCGATGTGCTGCTTAAAATAACCTCACAGTCTCACATCTTCGGCAGGAGGGCATCCCAGGGGTCTGGAGTCACGGTTCTGTCGAATGTTCTCTCCCTCTCTCTCTCTCTCTCTCTCTCTCTCTCTGCCTCTGTTTGTCCTTGTGGTGTTCGATTGCATCCTGAAGAATAAGGATAAAAAGCACAGGGCAGAGTTGCAGAGATTACTGGATGAACTGATACTTCACACGATCTACAAATAAATAATCAACATTTATTCATTTAGCAGACACTTTTATTTAATGTGAATTATGAGTCAAGTGATTTCAGGCATATTCCATAAAGTTTTATGCATGTGTTGTGGCTCCAAAAAAGTATTTGGACACATATGGCATCCTCAAAAATATTCCACATTTTACAATTAAAGCGTCACAAAATAAGTAACTTGATTTGAAATTCTGTGATGCTAAGTTTTTTTTTTTTGTTTTTTTAAGCAAGGATGCATTAAATTGATCAAAAGTGACACTAAATATTATATTTCAAATAAATGCTGTTCTTTCTATTCCTCCAAAAAAAAATCTTGGGAAAAAAGTCACGGTTTCTGCTAAAATATTAACACAGAACAACAAAACAAAACAATTATTTTTAATTGTAATAATATTTCACAATATTACTGCTTTTATTGTAGTTTTAGTCAAATAAATGCAGCCTTGGAGAGCATAAGAGAATTCTTTCAAAACTTAAAAAAAAAAAATTATTGTGTACAAATGTTTTCAAAGTATAAAACGTTTGGGACTGTTTGGAAGTTTTGGAAGCAAAAGCACCTTTCCAAATCCCAATCCAAAAGTTTTTGTACTTAGAAACATTGCACTTGTGATCAGAATATCTAAGACGAATGTTCATACCAGGTGTAAAAGGGGATTCATCAGCAAAGCCTCAAATGTACAGTGCTGGAACACTGAAACAGAACAGCGCTCTGTCTCTGTCTGTGTGTGTGTGTGTGTGTGTGTGTGTGTGTGTGTTGGAAAAAGTCATGGTGTGCGCTTTGGAACAGTAGCTCTCATTCTGGGCTGATTGATTTTACAGGAGTCCTCAGCTCAGAGCTCCAAACTGCTGCTCCGCATATAAAGAAAGATCCACTGGTAGATTTAAAGCCAGGTAGCTTAAAGCAATAGCTCACCAAAAATGAACTTCTTTCACTGTCACCATCTACTCACCAGCATATATTTTGCATGAAGTCCAAGCTGCTCTTTGCCACATAATGAAAGTGAATGGGTGCTATCTATCTGCAAAAAAAGAAAAACACAATAAATTAACTCCATACAGTCCATATACAGTAAAAGGTGGGGTCAGTAAGATTATTATTATTGAAAGAAATGAACTTTTATTTAGAAGGAATGCATTAATTTGATCAGAAGTGACAGTAAAAACATTTATCAAGTTCACCATTTCCACAAAAAATAAATACAATATTAAGCAGCACAACTGTTATTAACATTGCTAATAATAATAAATGTTTCTTGGGCAGCAAATCAGCCTATTAGAATGATTTCTGAAGGATCATTTGACACTGAAGACTGGAGTAATGATGCTGAAAATTCAGCTTTGCTTCACAGGAACAAATTGCAAAAAGATGCAATAAAACATAGCGCATGCATGCCATCAAGGACGTCAAACATGACACTTGCATGCAAGTGTACATAAGACTTCAAAGGTAGAGCAAAGGGAAGGATTTTTACAGACTTTTGGAAAAACACATTTTCATACTTTTAAGATGCTTCAGCATCGACTTCCATATAAGTAACAAAGCTGTCAGATTTCAAACACACACTAAACTCTTAAACTCTCGGGCATGTGTGTAGGACGGTGTGGCCCGTTCCTCACTGGCATCTAAAACGAGTGGAGCAGCCCAATGACTCAGCCAGTGAAATATGAAGGCTTTTAGCAGCCCGCCACAGAGGATCACTTACACTCAACTAAGTCTCATTTTTGGGGGTTCAGTATGTAGTCATCCTGTAAAAAAAAAAAAGGGAGCCGAACAGCAGTGAATGTGATTAAAAGAGAGTTTTTGCCATGTCAATTTGGCTCGGTCGAAGAAAGCAACATCGTAAGGTCATTCATCACCTTCAGACAAACATTTCAAGACAAATTTCTCCAATCCATGGGAGAGGAACTCAAAGTACTATTTGTGGCCTTTTACAAGCCATCTTTGGATTTAGCTGTTCCGGAACAATCCGTGCGGTGAGGAAGAGGAGGGCCAACGAGCCCTTCTCAAAGCAGAAGCATCTGGACTTGGACTGTTTGGGTCTAACCAAACTCTTTCAAGTGGGGTTCTCTGGTCGCTCCACACCACTCCTTTCAAACGGCTGGAGAAAGTAAACACATCAGAACCAAATCAAAACCCATGCTAGACAAGAATCTGATTTTGCTTTAGATGTTTAGAAGGCGTCTGCAATTTGATGAGCTATTTTTTCACAGCTTGATAGATGAACGTCACCTGACAGAGACGGATGAGGTGGTTGTTTTATTGGTTTAGCAGCAGGGGCAAAAGCAGAGACTTGAATGAAAAAGATAATTAAAAAAATTAAAATAAGGAGTGAATAGCTTGCTAACAAGTCTTTGGTTGATTGTTAATTACAGATGCTCATTAAGAGCATTGATTACACCACACATTGATTACACAGACGCACACATCCACCACACCACACGTTCACGTCAAATGTACAAGAAACTGTATTGAAACATCCAGTCCCAATATATGAACAATGGACACAAATTAAATAAAAATAATAAGCAAATTGTTCCACATATAGCAATATGACAAACATGCACATTTTTATTAATAATAATATTATTATATTATAATTTTGTTGAAGGAATATAACATGCATATAAAATAAAATATATATAATTTCATATATATAAAATAAAAATATTAATATATACATATAATAAAAAACAAGCATCCACAATTCAGTATCCAATATTAGCCAAAAACACTTTCATATTGAAAAAGATTTGAAATTTTGTGAAAAATAATTGGAGTATGTTTTACAAGAAAACACAATTTAGTTTTTCTACCTCAAAATTTAGAGTGTTAAGTGTTTATTTTTAATCAATTGTGAAATTAACAAATTTTTGATTGGAATTTGTTTCTACAACAATTTATTTTCAGAGGAACTGATTAAAAAAACACTAATATCAGCTGATAAACAATAATTTGGTGATTTCCTTTTTTAAATAATTTAATTTAAATATTTTGAAAAAATATTTTTATATTTAATTACTGTATTTTTATTTATTGTAATATTTTATTTAACCTTTATTTATTTAACCAGGCAAGTTAATTAAGAACAAGTTCTTATTTTCAATAACAGACTGGCACTTTAAACAAACAAACATTATTTTATAAGTAAAATAAAAATATTGACCATATATTGAATATTGAAGATCACTAATATCAGCCAATAACCAATAAGGTCCCATTATAGTGCATCCTTAATTAGTTCCACATTTATTTAAATAATATTAAATAGAAATATATTATTTAAATATAAAATATTGTTTTTGTTACTGTATTTTTAATTGTAATAATAATAATAATAATAAATTAAATAATAATAATAATAATAATTATTATTATTATTATATTATTATAAAAGATAATTTAAATGAAAGAAATAATAAAGACATATGAGACATAGACACAAAATGCATGCACATATACAACACGCGCGCACACACACTCACACACACACTCAATAATGAGCGGATTAGACAGGATCAGGTGGTCTGTGTAATTAGTGTGAGATTAATTAGCATTTGTTCAGCAGCTTTAGCGCTTGGCGATTCTTTTCTCATTAATTTCAGCTTAAACTCATTCCAAAAACAAACAAAACTAAATATCTGTAAAGCTATACTTCCACATTAATATTACGGCATCTTCTCCAGGACATTTGGTTCAACGGAACTGTGGAAAATCTTTCACAAAAACAGCAGCTCCAGTGAATCTAAGCCAGTGCTGGTTTTGCTTACAGGTCAAAAGCTGCAAGTGAAGAGAAACAGAAATTCACATTCCTGAGACACATCAGACAGTACTCCAACCAGGAAACATACAGTGTCAGTAGTTTAGTTTATCTGTCTGGGATTGTAAAACAGCTGCATATTACTTATTGTAAAACCCATATGCTCACATGCATATGCTGACAAATTCACAGTTCTATCATTGTCACTTTACTGCAGAGGAGAACCGGTGGTCATATTTTACATGACATTAGCAGCGTTTGGGAGCTGCTGATTGAAAATAAACTGCAGTTTTCAACTAAAAGAAAATGGAAAATAGTAGGACATCTGCGACAGTTATTTAATTTTTCCATTCCTCACCATCTCCTCTGATGAATGAAGATCTGGCACTTGTATCTTTGGTAGCACCTGCAAAGACATCATCATTCAGAACTTCATAGCACAATAAATCATTCCGACACACACCAGCAGGACTTTCCCTGAACGTCTCAAGATCACACAAACTTTTCCAATAAGACGTGCTGTCACTCATCCCGTCTCTCCATTCCTTCAGGATGATCCAGAAGTAAATCCAGGCAGAAAAAGACCTCTTGTGCATGTGTTTGTTGAGTACTACAGGGCAAGGTGGAGGCCGGCATTCTGCACTAGAGTGTGAATTTCACAGAACGGCATCACATACGCGTCTAAACTCACTTTCCGAAAGCCAAACCTGCCCTTGAGCTCATTGGAAAGCTCACAGAGAGGCTCCTCACGCACACTAGAGCAACAAAGGTGTCCTGTGTCACCTGTTTCCACAGTCCCAGAGGCCTTATGAACACTCGCAAACCCAGGATAGAGCGCACATTATAGTAGAATATTCTGGTTAAGAACAACCCACTGAAACAAGGCCTTATATAGCTCTGCAAGATGACACACTACACAAAACGTGACAAACGCATTCACACACTGACCACATCATCACACCAAATGTGTTTTCAAGAGTACTCACAGTTGTGAAGTTGTGATACTTTCACATTTTCTGTCTTAAAGATCTGGCTTTGTAGGTGAAAAACAGCTGTCAGCTTTAACCAAGATTCAAACTTGAATATAAGTCATAATGCTGAACAAGGTGCATGCAGTCAACAGGACGTTAAAATGGACCCAGTTTTCTTAATGTAATGTGATAGGCTACATTAATTTAATATTTAAATTATTTAATATTTAATTTAATTCAATATAGAATTTTATTTAATATTTCATTTGATATAATAGTTTAAAAATATTTTTAAAAAAATGAGATTTTTTATTTTTATTAAATTAAATTACATTTTAAAAATGTAAATTACATTTATTTAAATTTAAATGTAATTAAATTAAAAATAAATGATTTTTAAATCATTTTGAAATTAAATTTTAGGTCACACTTTATATTAGGTGGCCTTAACCACTATGTACTTACATTTAAATTAATAATTTGGTACAATGCACTTATTGTGTACATACATGTTCTTACGTTGTACTTATATTGTTAATAATACCTTTATGTAATTACATCTGTAATTAATTTCTGTAATTACATTTATAATTACACTGTTGACCCCTCCCTTACACCTTAACCCACCCTTAAACCTACCCATACCACCAAACCTGTCTCTAACCTCACCCGTATCCCACCTCAAAGCAGCAGAAGTGTTTTGCAATAAAATATGAACACAATTAAGTACATTGTAGTTTTTTGATGTAAGTACATAGTAATTAAGGCCATCTAATATAAAGTGTGACCAAATTTTAAATTATTTTAAAATGAAATAAAATTAAACTAAACTAACTTTAAATTAAATTCAATTAAATCAAATTAAAAATTAAATTACATTAAATTAAATTTAAAAATTTAATTAAATTAAAAATAAATTTTGAAATCATTTTGAAATTAAAATGTTAATTATTTTAAAATGAAATTAACTTTAAATTAAATTTAATTAAATTTGAAATTAAATCAAATTAAAAATTAAATTACATTAAATTTGAAAAATGTAATTAAATTTAAAAAAATCCATAATTGCCATTATGTACATTTTTCGTTGTTAACTTGTTAAAATAATAACACAGTATGAATGCAATAAATTGATAATCTTAACAGTTGACCTTACAATTATCTTCTCTTTCAGGTCAGAGAAATTCTTCCATTCTACACATTACACTAGGTAAAGTTGAGCACTTTTAATTATGGGACATGGTGCGTAAAAATAGTATAAGTACTGTAGTATATCATTCAGAATTTATCAGTGGTTATATTCTTATGCATTAGATAGCGAAGACTAAGGCCACTGATCCAGAAAAGAAAAGAAAAAAGGTTTTCCATCCACATCCTGATAGATTAGATTACAAAAACAGTATTATCTGATGGTCAGGACTCTGTTGTCAGATGATTTACAGTGTAACTGCACATAAATTATATTTTCTGTAAATCATGATTTTACAGGAAGCCACACCAAAATGATGCAGAGGTCACGAGTGCCACCACACAGCTGATGGGGAAAATACTTCATTACATCAGTGACAGAAAGTGAAAGAGCTAAAATTACAGCTGTGATTACACACAGCCGGTGAAGTCACTCAAAAATCATATGGAACGGGAAGAGATCTGATTTTACAAGACTGATTTGTGTAATGCAGATGCATTGTGGTTATAGTCTGGTCATGTTTTTTAGCTTAAGTTGTTAGATATAATTGGTTTTATTTTATCAGATTTTTGTGGTGTTATTTAAAGATCTTAAAACGTTTCCCTCGTCTGGAACATGAAGATAAACTATATTTTCTGGCCTATACATCCAAAAAAAATCCAATATAAATTTTTTTTGGGACTCGCGGCCAACTACACCAGGTGTTTCTATCATCTCAGCTGATCTGACAATTTTATATATGTCTTTGTGTGTGTGTGTGTGTTTTGTGTGCATTAGAGTGTGAGTAAGCGATCAAGTTTTCACTTGATCTAATGGCATGAGCAGATATCCTGGGCCTGTATTGACATTCTTACACATGATGACCAAAACGCACTCGCACTGCAAACCATGTGCTGTCAGACACACAACACACACCTCTCATAACGCATGTCAGCGTTATTTATGAGGATCCAAAAACCGCTCAAAGTAAACTGTGCATGCTGCTCGAGCCACACATTACAATTTACTACTGTAAGTGATCTTTACTTTACAGAATTCATTGACAATGCATTGACCAAACTATGAGAAACGAAAAGCTGCATATTTTTAAGAAACTAATCCATCATTAAGATGCTTTAAACCGTTGCTTCCAGCTAAAATATGAATCCTCTATCCATAATATTGTTTTCTCCAGTGAAAAGTCGTCTTGTCTGAATTTGGAGAGAAACATGCACAGATCAAACAGTTTAAACACAGTTCTAAACAAATATGTTGGTGGATTTTGATGTGAGAGGACAACAGGGGATGGACTTTTCTCACTGGAGGAAGCATTATTATTAGTGCTGTCAATCAATTAAAAAATGTAATCGTGTTAATCACAGTCATGGACTGTGATTAATCATGATTAATCACAAATTTAAAATACTAGGATTTACCTGTAAATGTGTTGAAAAAGAAATGCATGACAAACTAGTTTAAGGAAACAGAACCTTTCACACTTCTGCCAGGTATGAGACATAATCCTTATTATTCTTTTATCATTATTCTTTTGTTTTTATTCAGCCATTATCAGCCTTTAAACTGGCAATAAAACGTTTACCAAGCCACATCGCTTCAATCCCAGTATACATTTACCCAACTATTATCAAAAGTATTTCTAAATAAATACAACAAAACATTTTCTTGCGACCTTACGTGAAGTATTATGACAAAATGCATTATGAAGAAGAATTGGACTTGTTCTGCAGGTGCATTAGAGCTAATATTAGCATCATGCTTCTTAAGACAATTTATGAGATTAATAGTACACTTTTACTCAGAACTCACTTCAAACCACCATCGAGTGTTTGTAATAACTTCCTTTTACGATCACATGTGGAATTTGGTCGTTTACTGTTGTTAAAATATGCTATTTATAGCCTTTTATATCGCTGCGCAAATTAGCATTTCAGATGTACACATTCAACTCAAGAAAATCACATACAAATATCCTATCGGAATCGTGTGCTTATTATCTTATATAATCTATAGTGGCTGTTGTCATGTTTATTTCTGCTGCTCTGCTGAAACTCACGTTGTTTGATGTTACAACCGCCTCTCTGTTCTTAAGTTGCCAGGGATACATTTCAAGTATAATACACATTAGTAAAAGGGTCTATTTTACACTTTGGGTGGCCGCGGTATATTATAAAAGTAGCCCAAAAAAAACGCAACCCACGGCTCTATAAATTTTCCCGGGACTGTATTTTCAAAATAGCCCACTTGTGCCGTTACCCTGGCAACACTGGTTCGCTGTACCCTCATCACACAATGATAGATGACCTTCCGCGCTGTGATGACGGCAAGAAGTTGGGGTCAAACCTTATCAAACGATTAATTTGCGTTAAAAAAATGTATCGCATGCGTTAACGCGTTAACGTTGACACCCCTAATTATTATGAATTATGGTCACATAGCTTTTTGTTTTAAAAGATGGCCTGGAGTCATGTGGATTACTTTGTGATGTTTTTATCAGCTTTTTGGACTCTACTTCTGAAGGCACCCATTCACTGCAGAGGATCCATCTGTGAGCAAGTGACGTAATGCTAAATGTCTCTGAAACTCTTCAGATAAAGAAACAAACTCATCTAGATCTTAGAAGTAAATGTCAAAAAGTACCATGGCACTGCCACATGCTGACACATATTCAATTCAATTTGTTATAATTTCAAAGATTTTTCAAATAGAATTCAGATGTTTGAAAAGTGCAATCGAAATGCCTTTTTTTTAGATAGATTTGAAGTAACACTTTGTTTTTTATGCCTGTAACTGGATGATTTCTCAAACTAATTAGTGTTATATGTTTGTAGACAAAACTTCATTGTGTCAGATGGCATGAGTTCTACAGGCGTATGGAAGACTGAAAAACAGCACCTGGCATGGGCCGCATTGTACACTTGATTATCGGCAGGAAGTCTTGAAGTAAAGCACAATAGGGTGTTTTGTTTCTCTTTCAATTTTCCGCCCTCCTTTTCCTCCTCCTCCTTTTTTCTATCCAAATAAAGCTGAACATGGCTGTTGAGAGTATTCAGTGATTCACCACCTGTGTGAGTGTGTAGATACAGGTCACATACAGTATTTAAAGGGGTTTAAAACAAACAAAAAAGTGGAGTTTTTCTGCTGGCAAGACGTCAGCGGCTGTCAGTTTCCAGAAGAGAGGTATATTTTTGGTTTGGAGTTAAACAAAGCGGAGTACACAGTGTCACTCTACCACGCAGATGTGAAACTGTCAAACTTTAGCTGCAGTTTCTGCAAGTAACTTTGCATCTTAATGTTGTACAAGATCAGAAAGCAAAAATAAATTCAATGGAAAGAGTGAGCAGCAATTAGTGGATTCACATGCCATTGTGCATTGTATGATATTATTCACTTTGCATGCAAAAAAAAAAGTATTACTGACCTGACTGTTTAGACTTAAATAAACCCAATGCTGAAAACAAAACAATATCGGTTTTCAGATATTATGCAATAAATGCTAGCTGAAAAGTCATTTTATTCTTCTGTGTTTGCGATTAACAAAAGGCAGGAGTCAGGAAATACGTCTCAGCTCAGATGAAGAAAATCCCTGTGGTGTCATGTTGCGTTTAAGTCATTTCAAGGATTAAATTCGGTAGTTTTCAGTTTTCCATTCACTAATCTTTAACTGAATGATTAGTTTACTCAGGTTGCAAGTTTTCACCTAGCAACCACCCACAACAACTTAGAAACAACCTACACTGACAAAAATGATTTTGTGGTGAAGTAAATACTACAAAAAAACAAATGTAATTTCTACATTAAATAATTTAGTTCAGGCAAGAATTTAAATAAAATAGTAAATTAAATATTAGTACTCAATTTAAGCTTGTAGAATTTAAAGTTTGAACTTATAAGTACATTTTACTTGGAATTGTTTGTTATTTTTACAAATCTTGTAAGTAAATATCAACGTCATGATCCCGTTGTTCATAATAACATTATTCCTGTTGGGCATAATTAATACGATTTTTTTGTTTTTGTTTTTGTTTTGTTTTTTGCTGTTTTCGAGATGTATTTACACTGTTTTGTGGTTGCTTTTGTTGTTAGGTTAAGTAACTTGCTATTTTGTGACATCTGGAGTTCATTTATTACTCAAGATGACCCATTCTTTACTGATTGTCACCATCATTGTGTATCATGTGCCAAGTATTCAGGTCTCTGTGTTCATTCAGTTAATAATAATATTGAGTCAGTATATTACCTTAAAATGAATAACGAGCAGTCTACTTGCTTACATACGTGCTTGTAACTTAACCAGATGCTTTATATGCAGTTTTTTTTTTCAATGCTATGTTATTTGAGTAAAGTTTACAACCCGTGACTGAGTGAAATGTACTTGAGTATTGTAGGGTAAACTTAAAATAATTAAGTAGAATTTACTCATCAAACTCTACCTGGCCATGTTAAATTTACTTATTTCCTTTACTGATTTTAGATAACTTAGTTAAGTAGATTTTACTTAATTCCTTATTTAAATTTTACTTGAAAAATATGTGTGCAAAAACTTGCAAAATAAAAATTAAGTAAATTTTACTTCTTATTTTTTTCAGTGTAGCAATTCCTACCCAGAACACCATGCAAAATGTTAGGGGCTGGTAATGTTTCTATTTCTATTTCTATTTATTTGATCAAATATTATATTATATATTTTAAAATATGATTTATTCCTGTGATGCAAAGCTGAATTTTCAGCATCATTACTCCAGTCTTCAGTGTCACATGGTCCTTCAGAAATCATTCTAATAGGCTGATTTGCTGTTCAATAAACATTTCTTATTATTATCAATGTTGAAAACAGTTGTGCTGCTTAATATTTTGTGTTTCAAGATTCTTTGATGAATAGAATGCTCTAAAGAACAGCATTGATTTTAAATTGAAATCAGTTGAGGTCACGTTTGAACAATTTAATGCATTCTCACTGAATAAATTATCTCTTTTTTTCCTGATCCAAAATCTAACCTCACATGATAAAAATCAATCCTCTTGCATCTCTGGACTATTGATTTTCAGGGTCCGCTTACAACCACTTTCCATATTTTTTGGAAGATTTGGATTTGGATTATCTTGCATCATTCCACATGATTATACTATACATGTTTTTACCAAGCAGCTTAAAAGTGTTGACAAAATAACTCATGATAAGGCAGATAGAACATTGGATAAAAGTTTTTTTTTTTTTTTTTTTTGAATATCTCATAAACATTTACCTTCACCCTGTTTTAACAACACTCATTTCAACTGGTTGAATATAGCAATGCCAAGATCATAGATTTGATTCCCAGACAACATGCAAACTGACATTAAAATGCTCTTTAATGTCTGCCAATTTTAAAATAAATATGTCTAGCTTGTGATGTTTTGTCTGTGATCCAGTCCCTTATACGAGGCACGCAACACACGTTTTCCCTGGAAGTTAAAACTCATTGTTAAATTCCTGAGGAGTTCTGTATTTTCCCCACAACACAAAATATGTTTGACAAACAGCCATCAACTATATATGGATTATTCACATGGTTTGGGGAGAGTAAAATATTCCCAATTCAAGGTCCTGAGGTTTGGCATGGGAAGCGTCCAGTTGAACTAAACTGAGCGGGACGTCAAACTGTGGAAACACAGCGTTCATAAAATAGGAAATCATTTATGATGTCTGATAGGTGGCGATTGGTCTTGAGCAATCTCGGCTGTTTTCTTAGAGTAAGGGGGTTCAATTCAAAGAGAGTTTGTCTGCCAAACGGAATGGGCTGAAAGACCGGAGAGTGTCCGTCACCAGGGAAACCGCAGATCCGATCGAACTCGCAGCAAGGGGCGAAGTCAACATGGCCAGTCTGACCCAGATTTCACGTTCCTCACAGACAGTTCCTCGGTTTCTTGCTTTTTTTGATCTGTTCGATGAGAGGAGCAGATCCAGACATTAAGGCAGCTTTACACATATGTTTTGTCTATGCTTAAATCTCTATAGGCCTGGAGGAGTATCTCAAAAGTAGTCTATGGGGTTAAACACACACACACACACAGAGTGAGAGAGAAAGAAAAGAGTCTGAAATGATCTCTGCATGCTGCTTCCTATGTAATAGAGGAAGTAAAGAAACTTCTTTTGTTCCTGTTGTTTCCTCTATGTGTCTGTCAATTCATATTCATAACATAATGGAGATGAGTAAACTAAACAACAGCCTCTGTGCACTAATCTGAAAACATTACGGCCTGAAATATTATTTACTAGAATTCTAATTACTTTCAATTATGGAAAGTGTTCCAACTCAAATCTTTTGAATGTTAACTACCAGAGTCGGAAATATATTTTTAATGTTTTTGTAATAAGTTTCTTATGTTCATCAAGGCTGCATTTATTTGATCATAAATACAGTAAAAACTGTTGTTTTGTGAAATATTATTCCAATTTATAATAACTGTTTTCTATGTTAATACATTTTTAAATGTAATTTATTCCTGTGATGCAAAGCTGAATTTTCAGCATCATTACTCCAGTCTTCAGTGTCACATGATTCTTCTGAAATCATTCTAATATGCTGATTTGCTCAAATATTTAAGCATGTTTTTTAGGATGTATTGAGGTAGAAAAAGAATAGCATTTATTTAAATCAATTTACTGTCAATTTTGATCAATTGAATCCATCCTTGTATAATACAAGTAGAAGTTAGTTAAACCTGACCAGTCTGTTTAATAACCTGTTCCTCTGAGACAGTTTTATTAGCCATATAACTAATGCAAAATTCATTATAAGGAATTGAGACAGTCAAGGTCAGTTCACTCTACAGCCATTTTGAAAATGGAATCAGAATGTCAAAATTAACTGTATTTTCCTGGCTGCTCTAGTTAATTAATAAAAGACATTTGGCTCTATATCTAAGGACAATCTGGAGAGCATCTGTCTGGGTATTGTAGCACTTTAGGTTTTGGGACTGACTTCATCTGATGGCCTCATCTGATGCGTAAAACCTGCATAATGATTCACTGCTGTCACACTCTTATGAATATTAGTGATTACATCACTGGTCCTGAATCAATTCTGAAAGTGATTTCATAGTGACTGGGCCATACTTATGCTACAGGAAGGTGCATGAAGAAAACACAAGATGCACCATAAGTGTTCAATTTGCATATGTCTGCTACATCTATATCTAAATTGTCTTTGTCAATAAAGTTAGCAGATTTGGCAGAGGAAAGAGAATAACTACTTTCACTGATGAAAATGCGTATAAATAGTACGCCAAACAAAATGGTATTGATACGCAAAAATGGACTTTGGCGTATACAGGTGCATCTCAATAAATTAGAATGTCGTGGAAAAGTTCATTTATTTCAGTAATTCAACTCAAATTGTGAAACTCGTGTATAAAATAAATTCAATGCACACAGACTGAAGTAGTTTAAGTCTTTGGTTCTTTTAATTGTGATGATTTAGGCTCACATTTAACAAAAACCCACCAATTCACTATCTCAACAAATTAGAATACTTCATAAGACCAATAAAAAAACATTTTTAGTGACTTGTTGGCCTTCTGGAAAGTATGTTCATTTACTGTATATGCACTCAATACTTGGTAGGGGCTCCTTTTGCTTTAATTACTGCCTCAATTCGGCGTGGCATGGAGGTGATCAGTTTGTGGCGCTGCTGAGGTGGTATAAAGCCCAGGTTTCTTTGACAGTGGCCTTCAGCTCATCTTGTTTCTCATTTTCCTCTTGACAATACCCCATAGATTCTCTGTGGGGTTCAGGCCTGGTGAGTTTGTTGGCCAGTCAAGCACACCAACACCATGGTCATTTAACCAATTTTTGGTGCTTTTGGCAGTGTGGGCAAGTGCCAAATCCTGCTGGAAAATGAAATCAGCATCTTTAAAAAGCTGGTCAGCAGAAGGAAGCATGAAGTGCTCCAAAATTTCTTGGTAAACGGGTGCAATGACTTTGGTTTCAAAAAACACAATGGACCAACACCAGCAGATGACATTGCACCCCAAATCATCACAGACTGTGGAAACTTAACACTGGACTTCAAGCAACTTGGGCTTTGAGCTTCTCCACCCTTCCTCCAGACTCTAGGACCTTGGTTTCCAAATGAAATACAAAACTTGCTCTCATCTGAAAAGAGGACTTTGGACCACTGGGCAACACTTGCAGGTGTTTTGAGTTGATTAGCTGATTGGCATGTCATATTCTAATTTGATGAGATAGTGAATTGGTGGGTTTTTGTTAAATGTGAGCCAAAATCATCACAATTAAAAGAACCAGTACTTCAGTCTGTGTGCATTTAATTTATTTAATACACGAGTTTCACAATTTGAGTTGAATTACTGAAATAAATGAACTTTTGCACGACATTCTAATTTATTGAGATGCACCTGTGTATGATATGAATGTGTTTGGTGTGCATATAATACGCAGTTTTTGCATGCATTTGATATGAAATTTGTTGGCGGGCATATGATACGCAGTTTTAGCGTACATATGATACGCATCTACCCCACAACCCTAATCCTACCCATCGCGTAGCATATACACGCCAAAGTCTATTTTGGCGTATCAATACCACGAGTTTTCATTTTTATTTGGCGTACTATTTATACGCACTTTCATGAGATCGGTTTGAATCTAGTCATGTCTGTGCATTAATGGATGTATTGCTGGGTTTGTGTGTGTTATAATCAGCATATCCTGCATAATAAAGGAATTAGTTCTGCTCTGTCTTTCTAAATCTTAGCTGTGAATGTGTTACATTGGGAATTCAGTGTGATTCAGACATTTTCTCCCATGATACATTTCAAAAGGCAGACTGCCTTTTGTTCGAAGACTCCAGGTGCTGATGTATCCATCTGTGAGTGACCTAATTCTGGGCGCTCACAAGAGACGGCAATCATAAAAGCACATTCAAGCACTACTACACAAACCACAACACAATACAGCATACAAATAATCTGTTTTAGGTGTTTTTATGCTAATGTACTTTTATGATTACTGTCTTTTTTGAGTGTTCAGGTCTCTTATGTAATACACGGACATCTAAGCAGGTTTTATAAATTACATAATTTTGTTTCTATTAACTTGTTTCTATTTACAATTTACATAAATGTAATAAATGTTATTTTATAAATAGTCACATACTTACAATACATGTATATAAGTACATTTTATAACAATTATGTATTATATTACATTTTATATATTTATTTTAATTTAAAAATATGATTTAGTTATTACAATAAAATATTTAAATTAAGATAAAGACCTGTATAGTATATTTTATTTACATATTTATACATATTATATAAATATAGAATAATAATAATAATAATATGGAAATTCTATTTACATATTAATACATATTACATATATTTACATCTATTATATGTAAATTGTACAATTGCAAATTATAGTTCTATAGTATCTCTGTTTCTAAAACATTTATTAAAACTTTTAAAAATATATTAAAAATGTAATATAAAATAAACGGTATATTAAAAAAATAGTATTAATATCAATATTATGTGTGTTTTTTGAAAAATTACAGTATATGTCCACTAAGTTATGGTACAGTCATGTGTTCTTTGTAGCTGTAAATATTTTGTCATGACTGTAACTACTGTTTCCCCACAGTGAAGTCCCAAGCTGAGGTGAGAGTGAGGACAGCAGAAACTTATTTGACACCCCTGACCTGTTTAGATGACCTCTTAGTCTGTCTGGACTCTCTCCAGCATTACATAACGAGAATATTTCATTCCCAGACAGCTCTATTGTTCTGTTCTTCCCTGCAAACGATGTCCAGACTACAACAGACAACACAGCAGCAAACACTATAAACAAACAGGGCTGGAATTCACGATGAGCCGCAGCACTACATTATGTCCAATCCAAGTTCACCCTGGAGACCAAATATGGATGAGCGTCTGTATCTCCCCCTCGGCAGACATGAATGAACAATGAAATGGGGTTTTATAAATCCACAGCGTTCCTCCGAGAATTTCCATCTGCTGTAGGCAAGCAACAAACAGACACAAGCATCTATTGATGTGAGAACTGCTATTTCAGTTTGAGGGTTATAGTGGAACACACAAATGGCATAATATATCTACATACTGACCAAAACTGGGTGTCCTTGCAGGCAGGTGAAGGGGTCACTGGAGCACAGAAGCTCAAACAAGCCGCAAGCAGAGAGCATTCTGGGAGTTTGTATTTGGGTAGTGGGGTAAATGTGGCTCAGATCCCACTGCAGATTTGCAAGCGTCTGTTCTGCTTTTGTCTGAGCTGTGCTGATGGAAAACTCCTCTGTAAACTAAGAAATAATGGCTGTGAAGTCACTTTGTAGAAGCAAAAATGTGTTTCATTTCCTTATTAATTTGCCTTGATTGAGTCGATTTAAATATTTATAAAGTTCAGTTATGAAGTTAAAGTAAAAAAAATGCCATCTGCGTATTTCATTTGGTAATAAAAGGTATAAAATAATAAAAATGCAGTTCATTTTATCACTGACTTCAACAAATCAATTCAATAGCAACACCGTGTCTTAGCAGGTACGATGCAACAACTTTCCAATGTCAATTAATATGTCTGTCTTCACTGACTGTCGTCTCGTGTAGCCAGTCTTTTAATGGCTTAAGGTCTAGCCTTGAATACAACTTAAACTGTCAAGCAACACCTACGTAAGAGACTGTCTAACCAACATGAAAAACAAGAATGAACTGCTTTTGTTATTTATCTGACAGAATATAACAGCATACAGTATACTTCAAAGTCAAAGACATGCTGCCACTATAACCTGGAAATCCGGCCTTGTGAAGTAGCTGCATAAGAAATAATGAAATCCAACTGCAGATGCCCTTGTACTGTTTTTATGCTCCCTAAACTTGACTTTTACACATGCATTGCATGAATTGTGTACATCGCATACTAGTGAGATAGCTGTGAATCCTTAAGCAGCTCAGCCTCACACTACAGTGTGCAACTGGTGCAACATTGTAACATACAGTGACCAAAAATAATCTTCTCTAACTGAGGTGCTAAAGACTTTTCATTCAGATTTCATTAAGCTATCAACTGCATTATTAACTTGGCTGCAACCAAAAGAACATATTAAGCAGCCAATCAGAACATTTTAATGTTTAATATACACTTACCGGTCAGAAGTTTGGAAGAATTCAGATATTTTAATGTTTTTGAAAGAAAACAAAGCACTTGTTTGATTAGTAATACAGTAAAAACAGTAATATAGTGAAATATTATTATGAATTAAAAGAACTGTTTTCTATCTGAATATATGTTATAACGTAATTTATTTGAATTTAAAGGCATCATTACTACAGTCTTCTGTGTCAGATGATCGTTCAGAAATATGTTCTTAATTATTATCAGTTATTACTGGTACTCATTTATTAATAACGGTTTTAATTATTTTCAATGTTGGACAGAGTTTTTGCTGCTTTAATATTTTTGTGGAACAGTACAGCATTTATTTGAAATAGAAATCCTTTGTAACATTATAAGTTTCTTTACTGTCACTTTTGATTACATTAATGCATCCTTGCTGAATAAAACAAAAAAAAATTTTCTGACCCTAAAGTTTTGGTAGTGTATTATGGTTTCCATAAAAATAAGCAGCTTTCAACATTGTTCTTGAGCAGCAAGAACAATCAACATAACAGAAGGATCTGAATGTGATTTAAGACCAAAGTAATGGCTGCTCCCTTCAAATTGTAATAATATTTCAAAATATTACTTTTTTCTGTATTTTTGATCAAATAAATGCCACCTTGGCAAGCATAAGTGACTTCTTTCAACAGCATTAAAAAAATCCAAATTATTTCAAACTTTAGAAGTGTATTTGAAGTGGGTGGAGCTATGCATACTAAAACAGGAACCTAACAATAGTCAAAAAGTCACTTTATCGTGGACTGGATATGGTGTACATGCAGATAGTAGGAGCACAGTACATACTATCTATTGTTACTGCAGCCATATTGTTAAAACAGACTTGAAAATCTAAATATCTGGCTTTGGCACAGTCTTCTAGAATGTGGTGATAATGGCACAAGCATTACTGAAAAAGGAACAGATGGGGAATTATTCCACTGCCAAATCAAAATCAGGCACACATACTATGAATATGTTTCCCTACTGTCCACGTACATTCAATAAAACACAGGATTTGGATGAAAAAAGACAGATCTGAATTCCAGAGATGATGATTTTTGCATCTGCAGAAAGGTTTTGTATAGTTCTCCTCTCCTTTTGGAAACACTAAGACAGCTGAGTTATGTTTCAGACCGAATCTTGTCTGGGGATTTGATTTTGTACTTATTTTTAAATGTGGATCTCTATGAATGAATGAATGGTTGTTGAGACAGTCTCATGCTGCCATGAGTGAGAAATAATGGATGATCGTACCGTTCCACTGATGAACGGAGGGGTCGACGGAGAGGGTTTGTGAGGTGCAGGTCAGGATTGATTTGTTTGCTCAGATGGTTTGAGATGGCAGTCTGGAGAGAGAAAAACTGATCAGCAGGTGTGAAAGATCAGGTGGTCAGATTTAACTATACTTGTACTTCAGTTACTATGACTTGTTAATCATATAATTTTTTACAGTGTCCATTTATAGTACTTTACTGAATAGTGAATAATGGAACATAACAGAAACTGAATATTTTCCAAATAATGTTTTTCACATTTATAATATATTTTTTCACAGCATAAATTGGGTATAATAGTTATATACAATAATAGCTGCCTTCTTTCAAATTTTAAGATGGGGTCCCTCACATGAGGATGATGCTATTTGGGAGTCTGTGGCATCTAAAAGACTGAAAACCCTATAGCTCTACATAACTCAAGTGCTATATTTCAGGTTTTTTGAAGTCATATTTTGGTAAAAGGCTAATTTCAAACATTTACACAACAAACATATCGTCACAAGAACATACATTTGTAGGGAGGTTAATCTAACAAAAGAGTAGCCTGGTTTTGTTTTGGGAAATAATTTTCCCGTACAATATGTGCTTTGAAAAGCACAAAATAGATTTATTGTTATCATTTTATGGCCTTCAGATTTACAAAACAGAAAGACAGATAGCATGTACTGTCTGTTTCTCAAGCCAGAGTTCGGACTGAGAGCAACTGGAGAGAAAAAGACATAGATTGCAGTGTAGCCCTGACCTATCTATCTGTATGTGTGTGTGTGTGTGTGTGTGTGTGTGTGTGTGTGTGTCCCTGGGAGGTCACTTGTGAATGGAAATGTTGAGGTCACCTGTTTGTTTCCAGAGTGTTGATACAGCATTGTGTGTGTGTTTCCAGGCAGCATGAGTGTCATTACAGTGTCCCACCCAACAACTGAAATATTCTGAACTCTGACACAGACGAGGGGTCTTCAACTTATCTGAGCATGTTCAATGACGTTCAGCCTCTGTGATACGCAACTAAAATGTGTCTCACCCTCAAATCAATGAAAAAACTCCAGGCCTTTTGACCTGGACCAGTAATCTTTGCTGTTAAAGCCACGAACTGTTTCTGATTTAGTGAACTGGCTCATCTTATTCACTAAAAAGAACCTGTTCAAAAAGAATTTGTTCGCAAACTGGACACCATTTGCCTGAGGTTATGGTTTACAGGTAATAATGTTGTAAATAATGTTCAGTTTCTTGCACAGACTGATCGTTTCACTTCAGAAGACCTCAATATATGGTCAGGAGCCCCAGGTATTCATTTTGTGTTGCCTGATATACTTTTTTTGACTCTCAAAGTGACGGTAGCCACTGACTTGCATTTTATGAATCACTAAGGACAACAGTTTCAGCTAATAATCTTCTTTGCTGTTCTACTGAAAAGTAACCTACATCTTGGACGGCCTGAGGGTGAGTAAACTGACAACAGCTTTTTGTTTTTGGGTTAACTGTCCCGTTAAAACTTGCATATTTGCCATACAAAACTGATTTTCAAAGCTGTCATGAGCTCTTTTTGCTCATTTTTAAACATCAACTCTCTTCTTTTATGCACATCTGGCCCTGCAGAGTGTTTCACGGGACACATTGTGTTGCTGTTTTCGATGGGATTTTACTTTGTGTTCAGGCCATACTGAATATCCAGTACCCCAAAAAGGGGTAATAACTTCAACCATGTACACAGCTGGTGCCAAAGAGCCAAAAGTAGGTCAATGAACAAGCCACAGCACAACCCACCACAGCATTGTGTTTGTCTTCAAATAATAAGGGGGCCTAATGAAAGAAAAGACGTTTTCAGTGGTAGGAACTGTTTTGTGATGGTGTATACGATACAAATTCAGTATCATGAGAAGCATTTAATTACATGGAGGGTTTGGTTCAGGACTTTCAATGTGTTTGAGTGTCCTATAAATTCAGCGTATACAAAATGCATGTTGTCATCCTAACAAACACTGAAATATCCACAAGGCATTGCAGTCTTTCTTTAAAATCCCCCAAAGTACACCACAACCAGATGGCCCAAAAGCTCATTGGATCCTCTCCATGAATAACCAAACCAAAACCACACTTCTCCATCTCAGGCCTAACATCTCTGCACTAGACATTTCCCTCAGGAATCCTCAGCTCTGTCCACAAGTTCTGCTCACAAATGGGAAAAGCAGACTAGACGCAGAGCAAAACTGTTATAGCAAAACTGAAAATCTGTGTTTGGCTTCTACTAAAGGGGTAAAATCATGAGGAATCGAATCTTCATTGATGTTTTGAGATAAAAGACCTGTACTTGTATACTTTCACAACTTCCTCATATAGGCACTAGGAATCTATTTAAAACAAGCTGCAAAAATGACTCATTCTAAACTTCCGCAATCTTCTGACATAAACAACTGATTGTGCATGTTTACACATTAACAATGACACCAATTGATGTTCAGAAACTCAACCTGCCTAGTGACAGTGAATTAAGGAAGAACCAGGACAGATATATTATTCATAAAGAACGAAACCCCCTGCCATTTATGCTTAAATTTAAGTAAAATTTTGACAAACCTTGAGTGGGTGATGCCTGCCGCTCTGAATAGCCTTCTGAAGGATCCCAACATTGGAAAGTTCTCGCCAAGCGTTACATCCCTGGTTATAATATAAACCAATATAAACATAAACCAAAGACATTTTTAAGTAAATACCAGAATGATCTATTTCCGTATCAAGTTGGAATCTGAAGACTCTCTTCAATGTTTTCTGTAGAAAATGGGAAATCTGCAGAATTCTACATGATTTAAATAGCAAAATGTGTTAAACTCTTTGAAATCATAATACATTTCCAAAATTATTAAGAGATGAACATGCGAAATAGAACATTATAAAAGACAAAATGAAATTCTATGAAAATTTCTCTGCTTCTGTGGGCACAAATTCAGTATGTAGCCTACCTCTCCATATTTGACTTTTTTCTTAACAAAAGGTACAGTATCTGAATGCCAAATTCATTTGAGTTGTTGATGCATCAGTCTGACAGTTTTCAGGGCACTGAACAAACATGTGGTGTTTTTGCACTGATTTCACTATGGGGAGAGGAACAAAGTGACAAGTACCAGCAAGGCTTTTAAAAAAAGAACCAAATAGAAAGAGATCGAATCGGCTCAGTGCTCTTTGTGGAAGAGGTGTAGTGATGAAAGAAAGCCTGAAGAACAGAGTGCAAAAGAAGAGGGGGAAGAGCTGTGTGTGTGCAACCGGTATTCCAGACATGTAGGGTGTCTCGCACTGGAAATGGAACTGTCAACACCCCACCATGCATCATCACTCACATCTCTCACACTCACTCACACACACACACACACACACACACACGCACACACTGTTGTCCTCATTGCAGTGCAATTAAACTTCTAGAGAAAAAAAAAATAGGGACAGAGAGGGGGATGTGCGGCGTTGAGTCCAACCGAATCCAATTTTGCTCTCCAAACATTTACTGTTCTGTTTTTGATTTTATCCATTAGATATTGATTGGTTGATAAAAACTGGGCAGGTGTAGAAGGGCTGAAAGAGGGACTGGTGACATAAACTGAAAATTCAAGTTGTTACATTGATAAAAGAAAATAAACAAGGTCAATTTTCATTTCATGTCGACTTCAAAGGTTTTATCTGGTATAGCATTTGATCCAGTTGTAGATCTCAGAGGAAGACAGGGGTAGAAATTGTTTCTTATGAATTACGAGGTCTAGAAATCGGGGTTAAACCAAACCAGCAGTCACAAACAATAATAGACCTTCACTGTGTTGTGAGATATGTGTGTCTTGACACAAAATGCACAGGAAGTGGGTCATATACACACAGGAAGAGGTCAAAGCCCATCAATGACCATTTTCATCCTTTCAACTTTATCACTATCTATTCAGAATCATGCAGACTTTCACATGACAAAAACCATGATTCAACAGAGAGAAGGAGATTTATGTTAAGGTTTTGAAGACTACTTCTGGGCAGTGCTTTAGCTCTCTAACAAAATAACACTAAATAAAGAAACTAATTGATCAGTTTTCACACCAGACCTTTTAACTAAATTATCCAGCTGTTCTAAACGGGTATTTTCTAAATGTTAAACACAAACATTAAATTTAGTACCCAGTTAGGTGGCTACATGTAATATTGGCCATTTTACAATGCATTTATCACATTATCTGCTATCTGCACAAAAAGTATTATTGTTTTTGACAAAAAAAAAATTCAATTCAATTCAATTCAATTAAATGTTAAATTAATAAATTAATAGACAGACATTGGGGGGGGGGGCAAAACAAGCAAATTAAATGTATGAAATATAGGCACTTTTTATGATGCATTTATCATACTGAAGGAAATGCACAGAAAGTGTTACAAAATAATAATAATAATAATAATAATAATAATAATTGTATGTTTAAGTAAATATTAAATATAAAATTAAATATTAAAATATTAATTAATAAATACACAGACAGACAGACAGACCGACCTCAGGGGAAAAAGAAGCAACCATTAATATTGGTAGTTTTATGATGCATTTATCACACTCAAGGAACGTGCATAAAAAGCTTAAAGGAGATTAAAATGGGTGGAATGGTAACTATTCACAGTAATTAAAAATATTTCCTTTCCTTTATGCATTCATTTAAAACTAAATAAACCTAAAATCTGTACAGTTTTAATAGCTGCCAATGCTGTGTATAATAAATACTACATAAAGAGTTTGATCAGAAATCCAATCACATAAGAGGAGCAAAAGAGAAAGAGAAAACACGCACTGTTTTACGCACTGCAGGGTGTCCCAACAGTGTTGGAATTGAGGGGGCTGGGGGGTCCCGGACCTCCCATAAGCATTAAGGGACCCCCCATAACACCCAAAATATATAATTGCATAATGCTCCCAAAATTCAAGATGCGGCAGAAAATATTTTTATAATTTCATATAGTTATTCAATATCACACGAAGAGTGCCATTAGGATTAAAATATCAAAACATTAATGCATTTGTAACTGCAGGTTAAATGCATTCATGTTTTGCATTAAATAATGTATAAATACATCTGAATGCCACTTCAGATGCAGCCTCTGTGTTTCCTCTGCATTGCAAAGATGAATTTTGTTGATAATGATTTTACTGATAATGATATCCACATATATTAAGAATATCAAAAACTTTAGAAGTCAGCTGCCCACTGCAGTCCTGCAGCTCAGTACACTCAGTAAAATATCATCTGTTATCGATAAAATCCCAGAAAATATCTATGTATCTATCTATATATATATACCCAAAAGATATATATTTTTTGTCTATATTGCACACCCCTAAGATAGATATTAAATTCTTCTTTGCTTAGTGATTGTTTGCACATAATTCACTGATCATCGTAAAATAAGCTTTTATCTTAGAATTAGGTTTTCTCAACGATAACGAGGACAAGACAAAAATATGAATCATATTTAGGCTATACAAGGTTTTATATTTTTCATTTTTGAAGTAGGGGGGGGGTCTGGTTAGGGGGACTGATCTTCAAAGATGACATGCTGATTTTTGGGTGGGGTCTTATCCTGTTTTTTTGCTGAAGTGATAACTCTTAAGAAAATCCCCTCCATCTCTGAACAGCAAAGGTTTCGTAGCTCTTTATTTCATTCCCTTGGCCTTCACATGCCCTGGATCCTGACACAATGCTCCACAGCTACAGGGTCACCAAAGGTCAGCGTGATTACAAAGGACCTGGAGAGACATACAGAGAGAGAATGAGAGGGGCTGTCAAGACTTTGCTGATGCCACAGGAAGCTCTGCTGATTACTGGTGTTGATGGATTAGATGGGCGGAACCTTAGCAGTATCCTGAAGGACCTGGGATACTAATACAATGCCTTCAGGTTCAATCTCAAGTAGAAAAGGTACTGAGAACCAAGTTAAATCATCATTGTGCCCTTGAACAAAGCAGTTAGCCTAGATTTACCTCTGAGAAATGTCCCCAAATTAAAATGTCATCGTTCAGAGGCTGCTCTTTTGCTGCACACTTAATGGACTTTTTATCACCTTTAGACAAAATTAAATTAAATTAAAAGTGCATACATGTTTTTGTTGAGTATCATATTTGATACATCAGGCTTTTATGGCTCATATTCCTCAAAAGCCAGATCAATCATATGTGATACCTACATTTTAACATGATTTTTAACACGTTCGTCTTGAAATATTACTAACAATATAAAAGTTATTGCCATGTTTAATAAAAAGTATAAGTATATAAAAAGTTTTATCAAAAGTAAAGATTAAGACATATGAGACGCTCGGGAGGGGGAAGTTTAAAAAGGAATAAACTATCAATCTGACGACAGAAGTAATGTAGTAGATTGCATACAACAGGTTTATGAGTACAGTTTTGATCATGTTGATCATTTAGAGGCCTTCGAAATTTGTGTATCAAATATGATACAGTAGATTTTATCAAAGAGAAACTAATGACTATTGAAGAGCTCTCTTTTGTGGTTCTTCTTTCCTAAAGCTAGTGCACCAGCTGGTCAGCATGAAATACTTCTACATTTCATCCAAACTTCCTACCTAAAGTACAAACACACACATGCACGCACACGCACACACACACACACACACACACACACATCACAGAAGGCCATGGTTTTACATTAAAGTGCACCAAGCTGTTTTGTGATTGTTTTCTCAGATCATGAGAATCAGTCCAAAAACTCCCTAAACACAAATTCCTCTCTCGGATCAACTCACAAGACCAAGTGCAGTTCACTGACAGACTCCTCATGGTAGAGGATACATTTGTTCCTCACATGGTGGTGCCTCTAGAGTCAAACAGAATGATCCCATTATGCCAAACCATGTGTATTGTGAGTTTTTATTGTCGAGCCCAGCTGTTAAACACAAAAATAGTTCAAGCATCACCCACCATCAGTACAGAACAACCACAAATCTCTCGGCCTCTGAAACCAACGTAATGGCAACAGCTGGTATAGAACACTGTGCAGCTCAGAGTTTGCAAAAACATATAACTTTATTTTCCTGTTATTTCATACAGTTTCTTGACTGAAACTGCAAACTAATGACTTTTGTTATACAACCCTAGAGAAAGAGCTCTCTGGCTACGAGCAGAGTGTGGATCTAGTCTTGTAAATTTTCTAAGAACCAAGGGACAAGTTATAAAACAACAAAAGGTTAAAGTTCCTGGCAAAACATGCAAATTACAGTTTTAACAGCGACGTGTCACAAATAAGATTTTATATTTACTAACATGGTTTATATAAGACAAAAATGTGTGGCATTTGCCTACATGTAAAAATTACTTCCACTATAACACAAGGTGTTCCAAGGAGTTCTGTAAACTTTACAAAATTATTTTAATTTTAATAATAAAAGACTGTAAAAACGGTTAACTGCGAGTTCTCTTACTATAATAGACTGTATGTGACATTTCATGCAATTTTACAGTGAAATACTATGTACAGTTTCTAAAGCAATGGTAAATGTATTATAAAGGTAAAAACAGATTTTAGTGGCATTATTTGGTAAATTAACACCACTTCAGTTAATAAAATATAAGTTTTTTACTGTTAATTTAACTTAAAAACTTAACTAAAACTTTAAATTGTGCTACCATATTTGTTTTACCCTAAATTTCACTTCGACTTTTAATACAGTGTATGATTTTCAATTTGTTATGAACTAAAGTTGAATACTTTGGATCATATTATATAATGCTCACAATATAAAGTTATAGTGCCGTTATAGTGCTCACAATACAAAGTTATAGTGTAGTCACAGTGCTTATATAGCACTAATCAACCAAATGATTACTAAAGTAATTAAAGAAAAAAATTCTGTGGCGTTCTAGCTCAGCCTTGTTATAGTGAGAAAAATAAGGAAGTCATTTAAAGGATGTTTGTGAAGGAAACAGGTGCACAAAAACACTGCTTGTCACAGAAAGCTCCTTCTAACCCAGCTGCCACTAATGTATGACAAATGCTTGTTTTGAGATGCATGATTGGAGATATGATTGTGGTCCTGGAACAAAGAGCGGGACTCTGAGTCTGCAGGAACTACTCATGAGACCTGTAGAAATGGGAGAGGCAGGCAAACTTGAGGGCTGTGCTTGGAATAGCATGCAACTAAACTGCTATTTTGGCAGAATATAGTATGCATATGCAAATGTTCGGCATGCATGGAATTCCCAGATAATCAACTACATTTGTCAAAATGTGCAATAAGCAATTGTATATTTCCATAATGTAATAATCTACCAGCAGGGGCTAACAAGGCTATGCTAACCAACCAAGCATCACTGGATGACCTATAGGGTGCACTGTAAAAAATAATTGTAATTTTAACTGTAAAATTTTGTAAAAACGCTACAGAAAATAAGTTCCCGTACTATATACAGGGAAAAACTGTAAAAGATCTAACCAGACATTTCATGTAATTTTACAGTAAAATGCTGTTAATTGTACAGTTTTTAGAAGTAAAAAAGAACAAATCAATATATAATTTACAGTCAAAAACTGTAAACTGATATTCCCAGAATTCCCTGCGTGTTTTTTTTAATAGTTTTTTGTTATCAGTTATGTATATTTGGGCTTTATGTTACATCTTCTGTTGTTTAATGAAAGTTTATTGCATTATTTAAGTATCGTGTGTTACCATGATGGTGTTTTGTGTTTGCATGAATGACTCTGTGCACCTTCTATAGATTAGTATATATTTCTGCTTGTGGCAAAGCTACTTGTGATGCTCTTAGATTCTTCATATGGCTTTCTCTTTTAGTTTTACCACCTGCATTATTATGGTGCTTGTCAGTATGTTAAAGGTACAAAACAGATTTTAATAGCAGTGTGCGCTGTTAAAATGTCTAAGTTTTGTTTTCCTATATTGACATGCTTTCTAAGATCTCACCTTCTCACACGCCACGATTGATCAATTTTGCACAATGCCTGAACGCTTCAGGTCAAACTACTTTTCAGCCTTACTTCAGGAAGTAAGAAAACAATAGGAAAATTAAGCCAAATTCCAGACATTTTAGGTAATTTTGAAATCCTGGCCAAAACAAGTCCAGGGGAAAAAAGCATATATGGTCACCCTATACTGCTACTGTTACGGGGCTGATGAGACGAGAGACGTGCGGATCCATATGCAGACTTTTATTTAGCAGAGACGTGGTCATAACAGGCAGGGTCGAACAGTGGCAAACAGGTATAACATGGGCGAGACAAAGAGTAAACAAAGACAAGCGTGGGTCGACGATCGGCGAACAGTATCCAAAGGGGCGAGACAGGAGAGGTAATCCAAAACGTCAGCGATAGTCCAGGCAGGGGAAAACACAATCCGACAAAGGCAAGGCTAGGCGAGGCAAGGCAAGACTAGGAAACTAACGGGGCTCTGTAGGGCAGCGATAATGCATACAATACTCGGCCGTGACGGAAGGAAAGTCCAGGGTTGAAATAGAGTGTGTGATTAGTGAGAGCTGTGTGTGCAATCGGTGCAATTGTAATATGTGACAGCTGTGTGATCTGTGCGATAAATGATAGTGAGTGAGTGACCTCTGGTGGTGAGTGAATGGAAGTACAGACCAGATTTGTGACAGCTACACATTTTAATATCTCATTTTCAACTTTAAAGGTTCAATAGGCGATTGTCTTCAGAAACATTTTTTGTTATGCTGGTTGAAATTCTCTTCACATCCTGATAGCAATCATTAAGTTAAGTGGTCTAAATGTATTTATCTGTATTTATATATTCTGTGGAAGGCGTAGAACCAAGAAATGTTCGTCCAATCAAAACGTTCGGTCCGAGCGTTTTAATTGTCTCTCCTACCTGCCTGTCAACGTATGTATTTGCATACTCCTTTATTTCACTGACGTTTATTTCACTTCGGAACATTCATTCACGGATTTGCGCTGCGCAGCATCTTCACACACAGACGAAACTTAATATAGAAAATAAATAAATACAAATGAAATTCACGTCTCGCACACTTTAATGCCCTTTGTATGGAACATATATGCTCGCTTTGAAATGGAATCATGACAGAATATCTGGTGATGTCCACTTCGCAAGGCACTTATGACTTACGGTCGAACAGAACAACCGTCGGACGTGATAAGATATACATATGAAATGTGCAGAGCGGAGGGCGCGAGGACTGCAATTGGAAACCGCTGATGTAGCCTATTGTAATAATTTAATGTTGTCTCTGGTATTCTGCTCTTTGAACGTATGTGCATTTAGGGGGCATGGCTTTGGACGGCGATTGCAGGGAGGGTGGGACATTCGCTTTCAGTGCTATCAGGCTAAAGTTAGCATTTTCCGAGATCTCCTATTGCACCTTTAACTTTTGTTCGAACTGTTAAAACAAAATTAGATGTAATTTTCCACGCAAAACAATTTTTATATTTCCAAACTGGATGCAACTTGCCCAAATAAACATGCAACATGAGGCCATATGACATAGTAACTGAAATGTTCACAACCTTTCAGTAAATTAACTGAAATTGAAACAAAAGTGGAATAAAAGAGAAATTGGTTGTGCATTTGTAGTGGAGTATCCAACGTTCGGCATAAACTGACAGGCCCTCATCTTCTGCGTGTTTTTTAAGCCAGTAATCATAATTGCATTGCTTCAAAGCATGTGCATGCACTGCAAGCTCAAACTCACATAAACAGGCAGTCGCACCCCGACTCACTGCTAGATCAGGCCATCCAGGGCGTTTCCTCTCACCTCTTTGCTATCATCTTTTCTTTACTGTCAAGAGCTCTCTTAAACACATTGCCATTCAGCCCACTGGTGAGTACATTACCGCTTTTATTTGTGAATTACCTGTTTTGCGTATAAGGTTGTGTGAGGTGTGTAGTGAATCCTTCTGGAAGCACAGCATCTTTCATACATTTGATTTCAGATGCACATATACCCAAAACAGCACATTTCATTTGAGTTAAAAAGCAATCTGAACTCAAAAATCAATCTTTCAGACATCTCCTAGTTGTTTTAACTAAAGAGGTTTGTTAGAACCCCCTCAAAAATGTCAGCATAGAAAGGTTGTTTAGACATCAGAGTTGTAAAATCAGACTTATTATTATTAATACAGATATTAATATAAATATAATCTGCATCATTATCATTTCCCACAACGTATTACAGATGTTTGCAGAAAACTTTGATTTAAATTTAAGATTGATATGAAACATGTACAGTGAGACCTTAAATATATTTACATCTTGTATTAGACGTTTTAAATATATATTGGTGACATATCTTCTGACAAATGAGCAAGCAAACAAGCTACACTGTTCATGGCTTATGATCAACCTCAATGCATTTCACAACAGGAAACCACAATGCGAATGCAGTTGGTAGTTCAACTCTTAATTTTTTTGTCTTTTAAATGACATGAAAAATTAAAAAGCAGCAAAAACAAAATGTTCTTAAGTGATCGTTTAAACAAAAATGTAATCTAGAACCATATTAGTATTTATGATTGTGATCAAATTCAAGAATGACTGGAAAAAATAAACCAAAATCCTTCTTGCATCAATCTTGGCCGCATCCACATTTAAATCATCATCTTGGAGCTTATGTAAGACTAGTCTCATTATAGTGCCTGTGGTCATGGTGGTACAGTCACCACTCATGTAATGCCTGCCTACAGTGATGCAGAAAAGGGATGACTTAAAGTTTGACAAATAAATCGATTAAAGCTGTTTGACATCAAGGGCTAAAAGATCTTGATCAAAATCCCACATTAAGGTAACCTCAGGCAATAAACTTGTGTCCATTACTTCAGATCAAGTTATTTTTCACGAATATATAATCCAAATCAAATCAATCAACATGGCTCCTACAATCACGGAAAACCTGGAAATACCAGGAAATGAAACATTTATATCAGATAAAAAATGCACACATTTATATAAAAAAAGAACTAAAAAAAAAAATAAATAATCGACCATTAATTTTAATTTAATTAATTTAAACTTTGTGTAAAACATAAAGAAAAAAATAAGGGAATTCTAATATAAATATACGTATGTTCATCTCTGATATAGGCCTATTTAATTGGCAGAATAATGGCTCTTGTAATCTATTTTTGGGTCATTCTACAGAAACATTCACTTTTGGTATAGCAAGATGTCTTAAAATGTATTTCTTTTTCTAACATTTAAACTTAGACCACATTATATAGATTACCTTTTGACTTTATGAATACTAGTAAATGACAGCTTAATTTAATTTTATTTTATTTTTTTAGCTTTTTTGTGCAATTATTTCAAAACCACATGTACTATTTTTTAGGGTTGTTCCGATTCCGATACTAGTACCGGAAATTCCACCGATACCACAAAAAAATCTGGCATCGGTATCGGTGAGTACTTGAATCCATGTACCGATCCGATACCATTCTTAAACAAGACCTATAGTTATGCGCGCTAACTTTGCTTAACGCTGCAAATCGGAAATCAATTCTTCTTCGCTGCTCAGAATGCAAACACAGGAAGTTGTGCACAAGCAACCACTATTTAGAGCAGCAAAGAATAAATACAAACGTGGTAGCACATTGCCAGTAAATCACTCGCATATGCGACTAAATCTTCACCCTGGGCGACTAAATAGTGTATAATATTAGCCACCGGCTAATAAATGCTCAGATTATACTCGCCAGTGTGTGAGTTGGAGGCTATGTATAAGTTTAGCACAGGTATATTTTCACTCGCTGAACACTCTGACCAAGCGCTTCAGAGATTCACTCTCCATCAAGCGATCTGGGCTATTTTTCAGTGCATCTGAATGAATGCGCAGCGTACCGTAAGCTCTAGTGTGAAGTGCACGACTCTCCGTCGCTTTGCTTTTTTTCCTCACACGCAAAGAGAGAGAGAGAGAGTCTTAGATGTAGCGAGTCAATTCTGCTTGGTATGTAAACGATATTCTTTGTTGTATTTTCCTGTCAGAATAACGGAGTTCCTTTGGAATTCTTCAACTTTTAAGAACTGCCGGGTTCTCCGGTAGTAGGCGGAGCTAATGCGCAAGCGACAATCTCATTGGCTGGCGCTCACCTATAATCGTCCCTGTTTTGATTTCAGCAAATCAGTTCAAGCGAACGCAGACAACGTGATTAATATTCATGAATCCAGCAGCTCGTTAATCCTTAGTGCGTTTTATATTGTTCTTAGTAGAATTCATAGTATGATTATTATTTTATCAGTATTATTGATAGTGCCCCCATTTTTAGAGAAACACTGAATGACCAAAAAAGCACCACCACCAGTTCAGTTAAAATGACCGTATTCATGGTTACCAAGTTTTAATTCTAATTGCTAAAGTTATATCATTAAATAATACTCAGTTATCATAGTACATTTATAATGCTTGACTGACTGATGTTAAGAGTGTACTTTTAGATATTTAAATAGATGTGCCATTTTCCAAACATTATATATTATATTTTTTTGTTTACTCGCCAGACTATCTATCTATCTATCTATGGTGAAGCACACCATAAAATAATTGTATCTATTCATACAGTTCTAGTAGTACATACAGCTGTTTAACCAGATATATAGAAATATTATTTCTCAATTTTTTTCCCAGCACATGTAGTCAGAGTTAAACAGAAAAATAATGAAAATGCATGAAATAAGGAAATTATATTTTATTTATTTAATGTGACAGAAAAATAAATAAATAAATAAACAATAAATAGGTCATACCATGGATCGCGGAACATACCAAAAGAAGGGGGTAGTGTTGATTTCGCACACTGGTACAATGGATTAGAAGTGGCATTATATTGCATTATAAATGTACCAAATCCTTGTTATTGTACTAAATAAAGTGTGTAAGATTGTACATTTTACATCCTAGTCTACATTTTAATATTAGAAACCGTTAGTATTAGATTCCAGATATTAGCCTATTTATTAAGACTCTGGATAATTGATTTTTAGAATAGAGATCACAGTTCTCCTAAGATTCTGAAGCAAAACATTAGACAGATACAAAATAATATGTAGGCTAATTCACTTAGGTTTCTTACAAAATGTTTTATTTAAATGAGTGTAAAATGTTATAAATGAGCCTATTAAAATAAAAATATGTAAAAATTATTTGAAATATATGAACTTGTTTCGTTTTTGAACGAATCTCTTGATTGAATGAATTGGACATCAGATACTTTTTAACTTCCACCTTTCGCTACCTTCTGGTATAATGTAACATTTATAATCGGGGTGGTGCCAGAGAATTTTAAATGCAGGTGCTCAGGGGATGCTAGATCAATGACAGAGGGAACTGGGCAATAGTAAATATGACCAAAACAGGTTATTGTTATTATTATATTAATAATAAAATCGCTGTAGGTGCATTTCAAGTATTTATGAGGAGTGTAGAATTAGGCCTATTATCGTGCTTAATTTATGACATGGGGGCGCCCGCGCAATCTTTTTTTTTTTTTTTTTCCTGCGGAAAGAACTTAAAATACTTATTCATTTTTGGATGTGCTTTTCTGTCGTCTCATGCAGTCTCTGTGGATGGAGCGCGTCGCAACAATGAACCGGCTCACAGACATAAACTAAACTGAAACAAATCTATAGAAAGCTTGAAATGGCTACTACAAACTAATTCAAATAAAAACAAATCTTCTCTAATTATGTAGTCAGTATGAAATTGTGCACGTCCGTTAGCCTACTGTGGAGATGGAGAGTCAGCGCCGGCGTTTGCAGCCGACACTAACTGAGAAAGCACTAGTTTAGTACACTCAAAAAAATGATTCGGTCTAAATTGACATTTTATGTAATTCAATTGCATTACAATTTTCCATTCATTTAAATTACATAGTTTTAACATAAACAAATCAATAAACTTAATGTGATTCATATGCATCAGTCATACGTGAATGAAACAGGTAAGATTTATGTAATAATTCACAGCAAAGTCCCCAGACTGCTCAGGGTTCATGTGTTTCCACACTACAGAGTGTTCAAGTAACATTGAAGCAGTGCTGGAGTTAAGAAGATAATTATGTGATGATTGATCATTAATGATGAACAGCTGTTGTTATCAAGAAGAATCACCGAAGGAAAGAGAAACAGAAGAAGTACAACTGACTTCAGCCACAGCTGAAGATGAAATCTGGGCCGGGTAACTGCGCCACCCCTCCGTTGTGATGTCATTGCGCGATGACGTCTTTGCATAATCACGGCGCAAAATTGTCACAACATCAAATCTCAGCAAAATATATATTTTATATATGTTAATTTAGATTTGTTTGTAAAATAATATGCAAAATATTATATTAAAATATAAATAACTGTATTTTAAAATACATTGAATTATTGAACATTTACACATTTTTGAATGATTACAATTTAATTTTTTTTAATTTTTTTTTATAGCTAGTAAACTAGTAATATAACACATTCTCAACAATAATGCATTAGTAGTTAGTATGCTACACTCCAAGAAAAGGCTGTAAAAATAGGGCACAATAAACTTATGTTAATATGAAAGAATTTTCCGTATTGGTTTTTTACCTGCATTTTAAATTACGCATTGTGTTTTCGGGTTACAGGGTTACAATGGATAATGGATAACATCCTGGAAAATTACTAGCAGCCTATATTTTCCATTTTTCTTACAGAGTACTAACTGATCAACAATCGCAAGTACAAGCTACTAACAAAGTGTATCATAAATGAACAATTATTCAATTATTCAGTTATTATTATTATTAAATTGAAGAATTGCAAATAGCAGCTAACTCAATTCACATGATGGGTGTCACTTATCAAAAGTTGCTAAAAGTTGCCAAATCAATTTTTTAAAATTGCTAAATTTGTTGCTAGGTGCTTTTGGAAGAAAAAGTTGCTAGGGTAGTCTGAAAAGTTGCTAAATTTAGCAACAAAATTGCTAAGTTGGCAACACTAAACCCCCCCACCCCCACCCCGCTTCCGCGATCCATGGGTCATACCAGTGACGTCAACTGAAAGCTTCATATGAAATCATGAGATAAATGAGAAAGTTTCTCATAACTGAAAAGAAACAGTGGACTAAACATGGGCCTTTTTTCATAGATGTTTAGAAAATAGGAAGTAGGAAGTCAAGTGATGTCATCAGTGCGATTTTTATTTCAAAATAACAGATTTTTGTTAAACAGTGACACGTCTCCAGGACCACTGTTCTCATAATATATTTTATAATACATATTCAGCAATTTTCTTTTATTATGCCATTTAGATCATATAGCTATTTGATTATTATGAATACATTATTGTATTTTAAATGGTAGAAAAACCTGTTTTTGACCTCAAAATAAAGCGTTTTCCCTCTTTACATGGCTGTGGGGACGAGCAGTTTTGTGGTGCTTGGAAATCTTTATAATTAATTAAAAAACAATGGCTCAAGAAGGTGTAAAGTGTAAATATTTCAAGTGTAATATTTCTGTAAAGGATGGGGGCGGGGGTCATGTATATAAAACGTATGGAAACCTTGATTCTTGGGGTCTGGAGTAAAATCACTTAGCAGGTGGCTCAAAATTAATCATGAACCACAGACGGAAGTGTTTATCAAATAAGTTGTGTACAAACTGAAAAACAAAAGCCAAGATGCGTGTTGGTCAAAGTGTACGCGTGTCTAGTCATCATTCAATATACCCCTACCTTAATATCTAGTGAGCTCATACTATAATCTGTGATTAACTACGCAGTGTTATTTCCTAGGAAATGTCGACGCCGCCTTTTATGGCTTATAAAAAAAAGTGTTCACTCTGAATTCCGCAGCGTCTAGTCCGCTGACTGCGGTGACATCACGATCCACGAGTGGAGCGTCCCGCCACCGCTGACCAATGAGCGTGCGTTATGCAAATGAGCTCGCGCAGGTTGGCAGAGTAGTGCGCGCTCCTCCCGCTCGAGCTCAGATTAACTACAGGACCCTCGAGCGAGCAGGACCGTTTTACCGTTATCACTCCGTTCCTGCGATACACAGTGAAAATGGGCAAAATGCGCGTCTAGCCTCGTTTAAACGCTAAAAGAAGAGTTTCTTCTGACGTTGAACACGGATTTTGTTTCTTACTGGAGTTACTGAAGAGCGGAGGACTCGCAAAGATGAAGTACAAAGTAAGCGACTCTCCATTCATGCGCTCTATTTCCGTAAACTAAGTTACATCGGAACTCATCGTAAAACGTGTAGAATTTACATGTTGATCAAACTTAGAAGGGATTTCTTTGACTTTTTGAAATGAAAGCGCAACTGTTCTTCAACTGTTAGATAGATAGATGGATAGACATACAATATGCAAAGAGGTATAAATTGTACATTGTGCATTATATTACCTTTATTTATATGTGCCATTATTGTGTGAATGTTTATTATACAGAGTCAAATTATGTAAATTCAATGGAGGATGTGCTTAAGCATCCTTCCCTTTTATAACCAATGCTGTTTCACTAGTTAAAAACTCCTTAACTTGACAACCGGCTGGCTCCAGCTCTGAACAGCAGTAAATTGTGTGCTTAACCAACCATTCATTTATTGCATGGCTGGTATGATCCAAAAGCAAAGTGCAAATCACATCATTTATTACAACCAAGACACAAAAGCACTCTTTGAGCTCTATTGTAGCGAGACTTGTAATAAATGATGTGATTTACACTCTGCATTTTCAACTCAAGTTACTCGGAGCCACTTGAGGATATATGGGGCCATTCATTAGCCCAGGCTCCAGCCCCTTTTCCAATTTGAGCCTCACTGCGATTGTGTAATGTGATGTTTTAAAGCAAACAGCATGCATTTTGTTCAGAGTAACAGGGTTGCTGTTATACTGAGTGCTCCTGGTGGAGACAGAAAATAAAACCACTCCAGGATTTTATGTGCATGTCCATGTTTGATTTGTGCATAGATTGCCCTTTACACTGCTGGGACTGTTTTCTGAGGGTGGTTTTATTGACGTCATTCGAAAATGATGAATAGACTCATTAATGAAGTCTATATCTTTAGACTTGTATTTATTTTATTGTTATTAAAATCCAGTATTAAAGGAATCGTTCAAGTTTTTGTTACTAAAATTTGATTTTGATAGTTCTTTGTGTGACATACAGGTTGAAAATATGGCTTTAGAACACTTGGAGTCTTATCATACTTTTATGGTGCTTATTTAATAATTTTATAGCTTGACAGCCTCAGACCCCATTCACTTTCATTATATATATATATATATATATATATATATATATATATATATATATATATAAGTGCCTTTTAAGCAAAATGACCTTTGTGTAAAACAGACAGTGACTTTAGCTGTCATCCTTTCAAAAGTTTTCCCAGCTGATTTTGGGGCACTCAAAAGTATGCCTAAACTTTGGCCAAATCTGTACGTCCAATCCAAGTGCACACAGTGTGGGGGCAGCTTTTCATTCAGGAGAAACTTGGCTCTTGTGTGCTTCCCTCTCCATTTGCATAGTCTTTGAGGCTTTCAGCCCTTTGGGAAGATTTGCTTCCTACTTTGGTAGGAGGATCGAGCGGCTCTTCCTGAATGGAATGCTTTTGTCTGCTTCACACTATCTGGGGAATGTGGAGTACTTGGCAAGACACGGACTGTTAGCGCATATCAGACTGTTTGGATTCCTCCACAGTATGGCAATGAGCCTCTATTGCGATCTCTCTCAAATATGCTAAACAAAGCTGCATTTATTTGATTTATTTGCAAAAATTATGTAATAATGTGAAATCTAAATAAATTAAAATAAAGATTTTCCATTTTAATACATTTAAAAATGTCAGAAGGCATTACTTTAGTTTTCAGTGTCACATGATCCTTCAGAAATCCTTCAATCATATGCTGATTTGGAGCTCAGGAAACATTTCTTATTGTCAATGTTGAAAACAGTTATGCTGCTTAATTTTGTGGAAAATGTGATACATTTTTTGCAGATACTTTATAAAACAAAATTAAAAAAATGAATTTATTTGAAATAAAAAATCTTTTGTAGCATAATATTTATTTTCAAAGAAATTATTCTCATTGACATCTATATGTAAAATATTTGTATTATTAATTATTATAATATATTTTACAATATGGTTTTCATATTTTATATAAATAAAAAAATATTTCATAAATACATTAATTAATAAATAATAAATATTTATTAAAAATGCTAATATAAAGTCATTATAGAAAAACATTATGCATTTATTCCCTTTGATTTTGGAGTGAAATATGACCTATATTTTTCTTGGCAGTTTTTGTGAGGTTCACCCGTAACTTCAGAGGAAGTTACATCAAAACAGATCCAATTTCCTTTTATCTCCTGTTGACACAGAGAGATCCTTTGTTTTGCTGGCATTTCTGAAACTTTTAAAGCATCTTTGCCTCAGAGACTGGTTTACTTTGTGGAGGACTTTTACCGCAGGGTATTAGAGGATCAGGGCTGCAGGGGCGAACTGGTCATGCTGTTGTTGTTTCTGACGCAGAACAACTGATGTTCATCACCCTGAGTGACACACAAGCTGTTCTCGGTTCACGGTCTGATAACTAATCTGCCAAACACAACAGAGTGGACAGACAGCTGACAGAATAACTGAGGCCATACTTCCTCAGTTTAACCTGTTTACTTCCACAAGTGCTCTTAAAAACCAAAGGTTTCTCAACTGGTTCTTTTGGGGTATCAAGGAAGTTCCTCACACAGTCCATGAGGTGAAGTACTGCTGTTAGTTAAACATTAAGTTCTCACCAGAGCCAGTTTTTCACCTTTGGAGCAATGAAGATACTAAACAGACCTCATCTTTCAGTCACGTGGTCCACATCTTGACGTCATGCGTCACAAAGGTCAGTCAGAACCCAGGCCTGTCGACATCATTTATGTTTTCCAGCAGGTGCGCAGGTGTGAGAAGATACATAAGACACAAATAATCCTCAAACAAGCAGACCTGTATGGCCTCTTATTAGATTTCAGAGCTCATGTAGCCTGTTTTTAACAGACATGGGGATCTGGGAACAGTTTGAGACAGTTACGCCATAGATTTTCCTTCAGGAGCACATCGAAACGAGAGCTGACCCCTCCTTCTAAACACCCAGCCACACTCAAACGTCTGTACCCTGCGTTCCTGCTTTCTTTTCACTCTTATGTAACTGTGGCACAAATAGCCTGACAGGCACAACAAACTGGTGAGGTGAAGTAAACGTTCTGGGATTTGTTTTTTTTTTCTCTTTTCTCTCTAGGCTGTAATCCAAGTCGAGGGTTTTGTTTGGAAATGTACATTGTTCTCAATGTGTCTGAGGGGAAAAAATAGGGGGTTGCCCCACTGAAATGAAGAGTTTTTATGAGTTTAAATCAGAATTTTCTTCTCAGAATTGTGTTTATATCTCACAGTCGCTAGTTCTAAACTTACAGTTTTAAGTTAAAATGAAATTTTTTTTCATGATTCTGTTTATATTAGAATTTATACCGTGCAATTCTGAGTTTATATCTCAAAATTCTGAAATAAGCTTTCATATGTATCACATCTAGTGTTTCGGAAACATTTGCCAAAATCGTCAATCAAAAGTGAGAGTTCTTGATATAACTCGATATGAAACATTTCTCATCAGATTTGTCCTAATTAAATTTTATAGCTATTTACTCTTACTATCAACAAAAACCCCGTTTGCATTATTTCTCTAGAATTTTAGCCAATGATAAGACAAGATTGATAATGTAGCTGAGAACTCAAACTCAATGAAGAGCAATAACGTTTATCTTTAGGTGTGTGGGAAGTTATTAAATGTAAAGGAACTCACTGAAAGGTCTTTCAATTTAAAATCACTTCTCGTTTCCATCTATTGGAGAACATTGGAGTATGAAGTCTTTTGTGTGAGCGAATGTGTGTGTGTCTATACATCCATGTGTTTGGTCTGTGTGTGTGTGTGTGTAGGCCACATCGGGGTGGTATTGTGCATAAAGAACACTTCTCAGCAGGCATTCCACATTCCCCAGGGTAAGAACAAGGGCTATTCAGAGAGCAGGTCTCAACCAGCGCACCACAGCACAGCTCTGCCCTGTTTGAAAGACACGGACAAAGAAAAGAGACTATTCTGAAGGAGCCGAGAGCCCTCCTGCGTATACGGACATGGGGGGTTGCAAAGATGCATCAAATAAGAAACTGTGAACCTTTCAGAACCGTAACCCGCATAGATGTTAAAGAGCACACATCCCCCAATATTCAGATTAGTGCTCGACCCATATGTGAGATTCAAAAGTTTATTCTTCAAGCCTGGATTTTGTGGTTGTATTCACGCATCAATGCATGAACACGCAAATCTTCAGAATTCAGATCATCATTCTTCCAAAACTGCCAACAAACTAAGAAAGCCAAGAGTTTGTTTGCCTCCAATGAAAGGTATAGATTAGATTGATCCATTTGAAATATGAAAGAGGATAGTTTGCCTTTTGTGGTGATTTAGAGCGATTATCTACAGTCAAAAGGTGGGATGGCAAACTGTCAGATAAGAGGAACTTTGACAGCTGCAAACGAGGGAAGAAAATAAGGTTGACGTGATAGTGTGGGACTGTTTCCCTTGAACTTTGTGACTTCACTTTACTTGTAGTCATCACTATTTAAAGACTGACCTTATTCTTCCGGAAAATTTTGAACGGATTTGTCATTCATTGTTAATTTTCAGTGTTTTATTTAGTTACTTTTTTATTTGCCAAAATATATTTATGTATTTTTATTTATTTTATTTTTTATTATTTATTTATTTGTATTTAAAAATGTCTGGAAAATAAGAAAAAAAATATATATTTTTGGCCTTCATCTTTTGTCGCAGCCTATATGTGTGTGTGTGTGTGTGTGTATACACACACACACACATATAGGCTTGTCATTTACACACTCACATCATAAACTACATTACTCTTTTAAAACATTTTTAAAATGTAAATTTTTTAGCTTTGTGGGCTCACTGAATAAATAACAGGTGCTGTTTTTCTAGTGTTAGTCTTGTGACACACAGTGGTTTCTGAGGACATATGTTTTTATGCTTCATTTAGACATGTCAGAGCGAAACAGGCTTGCCCTGTTGACCCAAAATCCTTTGAAAGTAATTTACAGCAAGCTCATGCACTGCTTATCTGTGCCGGACCACTACAGACTTTCACGAGAAGTGTGAAATTGAGATGACATTTCCCGCTCTTGAAGGGCCGCCCCTGCTGTAACATCATAAATCTATCACACATCCAAGTCGCTAGCTGGTTTGGGGGGGATTATGTCTTAAACTATCTCCCACAGGATGAATGAACCCGATTACCTCTCTGTTCATTTACACTGCCTCCTTCAGTATTTGTAGGCCTGCTGGTGTAAAATATACTCTGTTCTTGCACATTAAGCAAACACTGCTTACAAATGCAGCATTATGCAATTTTTACTGCCAGCAGCTACCTAATGATTTAGTAACATTTCTACCAGTGAAATTTTAGTGTCATTGAGATACAGTTTGTTAAATTAGATTTTATTTACATTTTCACTTTCATTTTTTATTGAAAGTTTTAGTAATATTGATGTTTATATCATTTTTAAGATAATACTATAGTTTTTATTGATAGATGGTGAAATGATTTTATATTTTTCATTTTTTATTTTAGTAAAATTTTTAGTAATTTTGTTGTGTCATATTTTCTTTAATGTCTATATAGTTTTGAATAATTTATTTTAGTACAGCAAGTTAAACTAAATAAAAATGAGAAATGTTTATTGGGAATAATCTGAAATAAAATACTGTAACCTTGATATCAACAAGACAGGCAAGGTCAAGTCAAGAGCTATAGCAGTATATTTCTCTTACATGTCTGCTGTATGTTTTGAAACAATTTTTTTATTTATATATATTTTTTAATCTATTTACATGTTCACATTTTATTTTGGGGTGGGGGGGGGGGGGAGACAAGCTTCAAGCTGAAGGTACAAAACGTTCTAATTACAACAAGGCTTGTAATGATAGAATAAAAAAGCCAAATAAGACTGCCTGTGGTTTCTTTAATAAGCCGTTAAGATGTAAAATTAGCATTTTATTGCACTGATTATATGCGTAAATGTCATTACGCCCCACCTACAACAATCTGGGTCTTGTTTTCAGTAATGATGCTGAAAGGTTGCCAGTTTTTGGCCACCACAAGTCTTATTTTGTCCATGCCTACAGCATTTGAACACCAAAACTAACTGTAGATGTGTGCAAATGCTCAGAAACGCTAATGTGGTTCAGTGGTGTTAAAGGAAAAGCCTGCGCTGTATGATTAGAGTCTTTGAGGTTGCCATGTTGGCTGGGCTGTGTTTGTTAGGTGGTTGGTGGGCGGGGTTTTTTTGCTGGTGTTGTAAGTCATGTTGTCGGCTTTAGTGTGGGCGATCACTGATTCACAGTGCTGAGGAAAAGGGAGGGATAACCTAATACTAACATCACACCACCACTGAAATGAAACAACACCTTTTTTGTGTCTCCTTCCAGCCTTTTATTGATTGGTCAAATGCAACGTGAACCATGGCACGACCACTGTAACGTAGTCAAAATATGTGTCACTATGAAATCAGCCCCCTGGTGGGAGTTTCCAGCGTGTCAGCGTTCAAACCACCACATTAGGGGTGTGCGATATGACGATTTTTGATCGTGGACGATAAAAATGTCTCCACGATCTGCTTTTGAAGAAATATCGTAGTATCGTGCTACAGCGCACATTCTATCAGCTGCAGTTCTTATTCCTCCGTCTCAATATACTGTACATTCTTCGGATCTGCTTTAAAGCCTTGCCGGTTAAATGTTTTATTCATGCGTCGGTCTGACGTGCGCTTTTCTGAGCCCGTACACCAAGCGCGTGCTAAAGCCTGTCAAAAGCGCCTGATTACTGAACTAAGTTATCTTGTGCACTAATACTGTCAAAACACACAAGGTTTATGTATAGACTCCGTTGCTTATGTCTAAAACGAGTAAGTAAACAGCTGAGAGAAAACGGATGGGTACCTCTGTATATTAGATGCGTGCATGTCTTAAAGGGGCAGTACTGAATATGCTGCCGACTGTCATTAAAGGGATAGTTCACCTTAAAATTTAATTTCTGTCATTATTTACTAACTCGCATGTTGTCCCAAACCTGTATTAATTTCTTTCTTGTGCTGAACACAAAAGAAGATATTTTGAAGAATGTGGGTAACCAAATAGTATCTGGTCCACATTGACTTTTGATAGAAGGAAAAAAAAAATACTATGGAATAAGTCACTGGGGACCAGCAACTGTTTGGTTTTCCACGTTCCTCAAAATAGCATTTATGTTTAGCAGAAGAAACTCATTCAGGTTTAAAGAAACTTTTGAGTGAGTAAATGATGGTATAAATATAAAACATTTGGGGGTTAATTATTCCTTCAGTGTTAATAAAACACCAAAACACAAAGAGAAAAATCACTCACTACTCTTGACTGAAAAACGTTAATACAGTTGATTTAATAGGAATCAATCTATATAGTGTTTTATTTTTATATTTGTTGATTCAATTTATTGAATGCTCCTGCTAAATACACCTATTGTACCTGAAAATAAAACACTGTTTTATTTGTATAGTATGTGTATTTGTAATGTGTATCTTTGTTCTCATTTTTTAATAACAAAGATAAAATAATGACAAAGATTTTTATCTTCGCCCACTTTGGCCTAAATATCCACCATTCTTTTTTAATATTTTTGTTATCTTGAAAGGTTTTGTCTTTATAATAGGGAAATTAGTTTGGCTGTAATGCTCAGACAACTTGCAAAATAGTAAAACCAACATGACAAAGAACCGTGATAAAATCGTGAATCGTGATTTTTCTTAAAAATATTGTGATATTATATTTTTGCCATATCGCCCACCCCTACACCAGATTTAAAGCTGATTGTACTCCCATGCTTGAGATCATTTTGCCGCTACGAATCAATTTGTTTTATACTCTTCAGATCATTGCATTGTCATGAGCTGCTGTTTTCAAAGTGTAATAGAGTCTAACTGAAGTTTCGATATTTTTGTGCCAGAATTATTAAATCTTTTTTTTTATTGTCAGTTGAATCTCACAAAACCAGTCAAGAACATGTCCAGGTCGTATTCACCACAAAATCAAAAGAAATAAATTTGAAATTATGTTTTGCTTAATGAAAATGAAGTCTGTTAAGGGTTTATATTAAGATGTTTTGTATTATCTTCATGACAATTAAGCACATTTTCCCTAATTTCTCACTAACATAATCAAATATTTTGAGAATAATGGTGATTAATGAAATCACCATTAATACTGATAAAAATACCTGCATCATGCTAATGAAAATTTGTAGATGAAATGTTCTTAATTATATTATTATTTAATTTTATAAAAAAAATTATTAAATAAATAAATACTGGTCCAAAAATAGTTTTGGATATAAATTTGGATAATTTATTTTATTTTATTTTACTTTATTTTTCAGGATGAAATGTGACCTGTTTTGTTGAAATTCACTATATCAGTATTTGCAGAGACTAAATTCAATGTTTTGCTCCAGTGATATCAGCTACATGCTATATGACAAATGAAAAATGACTTTAATTCACATTGTGTTGCGTAAAACCTTCTGAAAAGGTCCCCAATCTCTTTGATGCATGTTCTAGCTTCTAGCTGTTCATGTGTAACTTACTGTACATTAGAGAGCATTGATCGAGCACTTCATTGTGTTTTGGCTTGGGGCATGAAATTATCGATCATGTTTTGCTGCTATTATTGTCATCGTCTGTTTGCTAAAGGTGGTTTAATTGCAAGTAAACTCATATGCAACAATCTTTTCTGCCAAAGCATGGCGTATTGCATTAAGGTGTCAAGACAGATGAACTAGCTCAAGAATTATCTAAAGTAAACACAACCATTCCTAGCCAGTCCCTCGAACGTCCTGTTCATTCGACAGAGCCAAACTCTCGTTCATTCAGCGCAACGGCCGAGTTGAGTCATCAGGTCTGTATTAGAGTCATTATGGTAATTATCTTCTATATTTACTCGAGTGAAATGAGGGTAAAAGGTCCTGGTTCACCAGTCCTACCCACACCACCCTCCCTCCAGGGGAACGTTAAAGTGAGCTGGCCTTAATTCTCACACCACTCCATTTCACTGGAGGAACACACCACTTTTCGCAAGGTAGGGGGTTTGCTTATTGGCTGAGACCATTTAATGATCTTTGTTTGCACAGTGCTTTTTTGCACCCTGAGGGTTTATATTTCTGCAGTGTTTTGGTGACTTTGGCAGCGTTGTTGGGGGAATTTTTCACTAGTGTGTTTTGACGTGCTCATTTACTTACTTACATAATCAGCCTTGATGATTTTACTGGGGCAAAGCCAAGAACCACCCAATGAGAGTGTACTTAAGAAGTAAGGAGTCTCTACCATACGTTAGTAATTTTTGTTGCACAATGGTTTCAAGTTCTGTGCTGGTTAGCACGTATTCCTCAACATACAGGGTTTACTATACAAACACAAACTGTAAAACAATAATAAAATGTTTATTTAGGACTGGATGAGCCATGAATTTCCAAAGAGTCTCTAAACATAGAGATGATGTAAAGGTGTTGCTCCAGGTGTGGATACCAGATGCTAAAACTTGGTCAAATGAAAATTGATTTGCACTTGTTTTCATCCAATTTAAAATGTAAGCAATCAGTGTTTTAAGATGTAAATGTAAATAATGATGAAATTTAAGAATATATATTACAATGGGTATATGTCTCACTTGCTCATCATTATAACATATAACATTAATTATATAAAATTAAGCATTATATCGGCCATCTTGCTCATTGAATATGTATCATTGGTAGATTTGAATTTAATTTCAGTTTGATCATTTAAATTGAACGAGTCTGAATTTATTTATCCTGAATCCTGAGTTATATTAGCATTGATGTAATACTATTATAGTTGTTATTAATAATTTGAATTTCATTTTTCAGTTTTCATTTTAAATTTTAATCTAAATTTTAAATTGAGTATTTTTATTGTTAATTTTTATTATGATTTTTTTAGTTTAGTTTAGTTAATAATTCTTATGGTTTTAGTTTAAGTTAACTATAATAACCCTTTCCTGAATTTGTGGTCAACATTGTAAATTCGAAGTGTTGCACCAATTGGCACCACCTAGACAACTAGAGCGAGAACCATTTGCTGGGCAAACCTGGACACATCTGGTTCTTTCCATGTAAAACACCACTGTTTTATAAGATGGCCAAACCGTTCATAAGTCCATGAAATACCCTACATCGTGTAGCTTTACGGCTCAATTACAGACCACTTTCAGGAAGTTGTTTCAACATTGAAGTGTTGGGGCTTCCCAGACCATCAGGAAAGGTAATGTCTAACACTTGTGTGTAGAGGGACAAGAATACACCACTGATTAGACCACTTTATGATGCTCTGCATCCAAAGAGGCTAACATTAGCATTAGCATGACATCCAGATACACACCTGTGGTTTATATGCATGCACTGAACAAATGTTTGAAAAACTTAAACCTTAAAAAATCAAATCAAAGTTACCCGTACTGCAATGACTTATCTCTGTTTGTTTAAGTCCGTTGCCATCCAGTGAGATTACAGATTGAGTTATCACAATAAAGGACTGGAATTTATTTTGGATGTACTGTGTAGATAACATATTTTCTGCCACAGTCATCTCTAAAGTCTAAGGTAGTTGATGGCTAGTTTAGGGTGGTTTTACAGATCAGGGTTCGTTGGAAGATGCACGTCAAATGTTTGTGAAATGTAGTACTTCTTCTAAAAGTGTTGCACTGTAGTTGTAGCGAAGCAAATTTCTTCTTTTTGCACGGATACTTTGCACAAGAGGAAACATGTATTGCCGTGATAGTGAATGCTTTGAATGGAATATTTCCAGATCAGTTCTGCTTACAGACTTCACTTTGCGTGTGTGCGTGTGTGTGTGTAGGTGAGAGTACCAAAAATGGCTTGAATGATTAATTTGCTTTATCTACACATTATCACATACATTTTTGACACTTTTCTTCTTAGTATTAATTTTCTGAGTAAAAACTACTTAGTGATATTTGCTAAGGCTGGTGATAATACCATGGTTCATAATAAGCATTAGGGGTTTTTTCAAAGTGTTATTATGCAATTTCATGACGTTCAATGAAACACTAGTTTTAACTTTGGACACACTACAACTAAATTTGGAAATAAAATGAAGTGGTTTAGTGATTCGACTTAAGATTTTCTCACGCCTTGTTTGATTCTCTGCCTTGTTTCCTATTCAGTTAATTCTTTTTGTATTATTTTTGAGCAAATAAGCCCTAAACGGGCTGAATGCTCAGAGTTGAACACAAAACGCTCCTATTAGACAATGGTGACCCTAAAGGTCATGCTCTTAAGCTCACTGTATTAGCGTGTCGTGGTTTTCTCAGCGGGGGTTGTTGTCATGCCCTAATGCGGGTGACCGAGGCCATGAATGTGAGACAATAGCCATGCGACCAGACGCCCAATCACAGATAATGATGCTGCTCAAACAGGAAGGTTCACGTGGGAACCGGTTTACTTAGCATTGTGGGAAAGCAGACGAAGGCATACAAAGTCAGCTAAGACAGAACTCAAGGAAAAGCTGATAGACACACTGTTCAAAATGAAGATAATGTTTGTAGGACCGTTTGTGCTTGGCCCATGGGAGCATTAGTGATAGACTGATAAAGCCATATCGGTCAACCACTAAATTACATCCCAAATTACCTTAGAACAGAGTTTTGCATTTCCAAATAATGGCATCTTGTTAGAATCTGAATCTGAGTGGAACTGAAGCTTAAAAATCTAGTTGTAATCAATATCTGTCCTAAATATTTACAGTAGTGCTGTATGATTGCCATATTCATGGGACTTCAAAATCATATTAACCATGTAAAGCCTGACATATGAAATAATAGTCAGAAAAAATGAAATGAACTGTTTATTGAACCTTTAGACAAAATATTTTAAAAAGTGTTGTAGAAATGAGTGCATCAAATATGGTACAGTAGGCAACACTTTTATAAGTAATTAAATAATTTTCAAAATAAAATGTTTCTTATATATTTAGAAACAGAAGTGTTATACATTTAAAATAAAATATTAGAATATTATTAATATATATATATATATATATATATATATATATATATATATATAAACAATATACATATACAGGTGCATCTCAAAAATCTGAATATTCTAACTTATTTAAAAAAGTGAAACTTTCATATATTCTAGATTCATTACATGTAAAGTAAAACATTTCAAAAGTTTTTTTGTTTTAATGTTGATAATTAGAGCTTACAGCTCATGAAAGTAAAAAATCCAGTATCTCAAAATATTAGAATATTTCCTATGATCAATCAAAAAAAGGATTTCCAAAACAGAAAAGTTCAAGTTCTTTAAAGTATGTACATTTATGCACTTAATACTTGGTCAGGGCTCCATAAGCACAAAAATTACAGAATCAGTGAGGTGTGGCATGGAAGCGATTAGCCTGTGGCACTGTTGAGCCTTCAGCTCTTCTGTATCGTTGGATCGACTGTTTCTCATCTTTCTCTTGAAAATCTCACATAGATTCCATATGGGGTTCAGGTCAGGCATGTTGGCTGGCCAATCAAGCACAGTAATATCATGGTCAGCAAACCACTTGGAAGTGCTTTTGGCACTGTGGGCAGGTGCTAAAGTCCTGCTGGAAAAGGAAATCAGCATCTCCATAAAGCTTGTCAAAGGTTGGCGGCATTAAGTGCTCCAAAATCTGCTGGTAGATGGCTGCATTGACTTTGGACTTGATAAAACACAATGGACCAACACCAGCAGACGTCACGGCACCCCAAATCATCACTGACTTCAGAAACTTCACACGGGACTTCAAACAGCTTGGATTCTGTGCCTCTCCAGTCTTCCTCCAGACTCTGGGACCTTGATTTCCAAATGAAATGCAAAATGTACTTTTATCTGAAAAGAGGACTTTGGACCACTGAGCAACAGTCCAGTTTTTTTTCTTCTTAGCCCAGGTAAGATGCTTCTGACGTTGTTTCTGTTTCAGAAGTGGCTTGGTAGCCCTTTTCCTGAAGACATCTGGGCGTGGTGACTCTTGATGCACTGACTCCAGCTTCAGTCCACTCCTTGTGAAGCTCTCACAAGTGTCTGAATCGGCTTTGCTTGACCGTATTCTCAAGCTTGCGGTCATCCCTGTTGCTTGTGCACATTTTCCTACCCAATTTCTTCCTTCGAGCCAACTTTGCATTTAATATGCTTTGATACAGCACTCGGTGAACAGCCACCCCTTTCAGTAATGACCTTCTGTGACTTACCCTCTTTGTGGAGGGTGTCAATGATTGTCTTCTGGATCATTGCCAAGTCAGCAGTCTTCCCCATTATTGTGTCTTCAAAGAACAAGAGATACCCGGAATTTATACTGTAGTGATGGTCATTTAACGAAACTCAAATGTAAATATTCTAATATTTTGAGATACTGGGTTTTTTACTTTCATGAGCTGTAAGCTCTAATTATCAACATTAAAACAAAAAAACTTTTGAAATGTCTTACTTTATATGTAATGAATCTAGAATATATGAAAGTTAAAAAATTTTGAAATAAGTGCACCTGTATGTATGTATGTGTGTGTGTGTGTGTGTGTGTGTATTAGTGCTGTCAATCGATTAAAAAATTTAATCGTGTTAATCACAGTCATGGACTGTGATTAATCATGATTAATCACAAATTTTAAATACTAGGATTTACCTGTAAATGTGTTGAAAAATAAATGCATGACAAACTAGTTTAAGGAAACAGAACCTTTCACACTTCTGCCAGGTATGAGACATAATCCTTATTATTCTTTTATCATTATTCTTTTGTTTTTATTCAGCCATTATCAGCCTTTATACTGGCAATAAAACGTTTACCAAGCCACATCGCTTCAATCCCAGTATACATTTACCCAACTATTATCAAAAGTATTTCTAAATAAATACAACAAAACATTTCTTGCGACCTTACGTGAAGTATTATGACAAAATGCATTATGAAGAAGAATTGGACCTGTTCTGCAGGTGCATTAGAGCTAATATTAGCATCATGCTACATAAGACAATTTATTAGATTAATAGTACACTTTTAATCAGAACTCACTTCAAACCACCATCGAGTGTTTGTAATAACTTCCTTTTGCGATCACATGTGGAATTTGGTCGTTTTCTGTTGTTAAAATATGCTATTTATAACCTTTTATATCACTGCACAAATTAGCATTTCAGATGTACACATTCACATTCATATGCTCTGCTGAAACTCACGTTGTTTGATGTTACAACCGCCTCTCCTTTCTTAAGTTGTCAGGGATACATTCTAAGTATAATACACATTAGTAAAAGGATCTATTTTAATTTTTATTTGTCTATACACTTTGGGCGGCCGCGGTACATTATAAAAGTAGCCCAAAAAACCGCAAACCACAGCTCTGTAATTTTTCCCGCGACTGTATTTTCAAAATAGCCCGCTTGTGTCGCTACCCTGGCAACACTGTGCTGTACCCTCATCACACAATGATAGATAACCTTCCGCACTGCGATGACGGCAAGAAGTTGGGGTCAAACCTTATCAAGCGATTAATTTGCGTTAAAAAAATATTAACACGTTAAAATTTTTTGATTAATCGCATGCGTTAACGCGTTAACGTTGACATTTTAAATACTCTTCTTTCCTGATTTGTAGGTAGCTAGGTAGCTTTTAGGTAAAATACAATTCAAACCCACTAGACCTGTGGAATATTGTTTTCTAAAAGTTTAAACTCCAATCTTACAAGAGAGAATGTGATATGAAATATCCTGTGGACTGGCACACTATTCAACTAAATTCTGCCAGAGTTCTTTTTTTCAGCCTCAAAGTGGTTTCTAAATGATTGACAGAAAAACTGTTTTCCAGCATGGCCCCTCAGAGAAATATGTTTTGGCTATGGAGTCAGCAAGCGGATTTTATGATTATTTTCCTAGTCCAATGTGGGTCGACTCAGCCAGACGTTCAGTTTGAGTTTGAGTTATTATTGAGACGCAGTGGATGAAACGGCTTCTTTTGAAGGGAACTCCCAGCAGGCCGCCGAACTACATGGATAGTGTTACACGGATGTTTTTTAGACATCTAATTGTGATATTACAGGGAACCGCTTTATATTGCAGCCCACAAGAACCCGCTGAACAAGTCCAAAAATCACTGTATTTAATCATATAATATGCCTAGATCATGCCTCAATGATTGTGATAATACTGAACATGAATATGATACTTGAGCTGGCTAGCGGTTAGGGTGAGCATTTTCTTATGTAAAATCTGGAATGTTAAGTTCCTACATGAGTGCAATAGCATCATAAATTATTGTACCTTCATTCTTTGCAGAATCTAATGGCAAAAGCACTTTACGACAATGTCCCGGAATCTCCAGAAGAGCTGGCTTTCCGGAAAGGTGACATCCTGACCGTCATCGAGCAGAACACTGGCGGTCTGGAGGGATGGTGGCTCTGTTCACTCCATGGCCGTCAGGGCATCGCGCCCGGCAACCGCCTCAAACTACTTATCGGACCAATGTTTGAAGGACAGAGGCCTGCATCCCCATCCCCTCCACAGGGTCACGCCCTCCAGCAGAGGCCACTCACACCTCAGGGTGTGTACCAGGTGCCGCCGTCCCACCAGAGCCCACAGGGACAGGGCATCTACCAGATCCCTCCTTCTAAAGACGTGTACCAGGTTCCACAGAGAAGCGCACTGAAAGCTGATGGGACTCCTAGCAAGGTAAACTGAACTACAGCAAAGATGTTCACCTCGCGCTTTATGATAACACCTGTGGCATGTGTTGTCAAGTTCAAACGTTCATCTAGTGTAGTGTTTGATTGTGCACCATGCTTTTGCTCTTGCATTTTTTACTCTTACAAAGTACTGTGGTAAAGTATTGGAAATACCATGGCATTTTTATATGAATCACTAGTCAAAAGTTAGGACACAACTACTTTTCTACTCATTTTCCACATTTTAGAACACTTGAAATCATCATGATGAAATAATACAAATGTAAGTATAGGGATTCCAGGTTTACACTCTTTGGACATTAAATCAACTTACAGAAGTGCATCTTGGGATGCTTTTTAGAGGTTAAATTCAAATATTACTTTACTTTTGGATTATTATTTAAGAAATACATAAAAGACACGATGCTTACAGTATTTGTCTGCAGTATATTTAGGCATAAACTCAAAATATTTTTGAGATCATAAGAAACAAACTGAGTGAAATGTGTCCACACATTTAACTTCTAATGTAGAGACCATGGTAATTCATGATTATCATTCATAAATGTGGTAATTGAAAAGGATATTAGTTTTACTTGTGTTTGACAGGTAACAGGTGAATAGTGTATAATAATGAATAATAAATAAATGTAAAAATATATAATTATGCATTTAATGTAATTTTAAATATAATTTTATATATTATATAAGAAATAATAATACTAGCTATTTACAGTGGCTGGTTAACCCATAAGCCAGTTTTATAGTCCAGATTAAAAGCGTCTCCATGTCCAGCCAAAAACCATTCTGGATCGAAGTTGTGTGCACACCCTGCCCTGCACAGCCCTCCACCGCAGCGATGAGGCTTTATGTTTAAGGGCTTTATAATGTCCTGTCGATGCATCGGGCTGCACCGGTGCACTCTGAATAGGAAAACCACAGCATGGATGGAAAAATAAATAGAGGAGATCAGGCTACTGAACATGCTGAGAAAGCATACAAAATGAAGTGTATGTCAGCAGGAGGAAAGGGATTTCTGTGTCATTCTTAAAAACTCTCAGCTTATTTTCATGCAACAATTAAAGTGGCAATTCTCAACTCTCTTTTATAGACACACCACAAGGCTGCATGATGGTCCAAAAACAATTCATATTTGAGAAATACTGTGATGTGATAAACATTTAACTTTTCATATAATTGCCATTGAAATTATATTATGGCTTAAGTTTTATTTACTAATATTTATGTAAATTAAAAATAGATATATTTAATTAAAAAAACATTATTAATATTTATGTTTTTATTATTTATTTCATACTGTATAACATTGTTTAAAATATTTATTTTTATTAAAATATTAAATTAAATTTTGAAGAACTGCAGTATGATAAACATGTAACTTTTCATATTGTGGATGATAATTGAACACGAATATTATTCAGATTCAGCGGTTTTTCCAATTTTCCACTTAGATGCAGACACTGTAGACATATCTTGTGTTCATAAACACTAGATGAAAACATCACTCAGGCAAACTCAGAAGACTGAGGTCATGTCTGAGATTGTCGCTTTAAAGTAGAGGTTCTGCTTCTGACATTAAGTGTTTACAGTTACCAGTCTCTGAGATCAGGAGTGTTGATGTTAAGGTTTGGTCCATCCACCTCAAATGATCTTGATATGGACGATCATGGATATAGGGCTGTCTTGTCTTCAGCAAGGTTTGTCTGACTGTTTTGTTTGGTGGTGGTGTTCAGAGTGATGGCACACCTTGTTTGTTGTTTTCCTGAGGTTGGCATAACAGTTGGCCGGCTCCAGTAAGCGTGAGGTAAGAGGGTGTTCCCAGATCTCTAAATGCAAGTTGACGTACTTCTGACATAAAGTGTGGCATACAAAGGTGTGGCAAGCGGAAAGCGGAACAAAAATAACTGTTTCCTTCCTGCCCTCGCTTCCTGTGCTGAAAAATAAAAGTGATCCCCTTTTTAGATCTTTCTCTGAAAATGGTGACGCGAGTTTGATCAGATTAGTGTGCAGTTTAGATTTTCCATGGTGATTGTTCTTCATTGCTGCATCTGTGTGCATGCTTGCAGTGCAATGCACATGCTGACCTTCACAACTTGGCCAAATCAAATGTTTTAGGAAGTGCAAAAACTTGTAAAAGCTTGTCATGTGACAACCAACCAATTACATTTAAGTTTAAGACTTGTAAAAATACTTAATCTTTGAACACCAACTACTTTACATTTATTATTGTGATTATATGTTAAAAATAGAAACAGTTTCAGTTAGGTCAACTCACACAGTATTTCTGTTAAAAATGCCATTTTATTAACATAAATATGTAATGAGCACATGTACAGATAAAATTACCCCTGTGATGAAAATCCTTGATTTTGATTATATACCAAACAACTAATATCTAAGGACCTGGACTGCTCCGAGTTGTCATCTTGTAATTATGGCCATTCTGAAACAGCATGAACACAGTGTTTCTTACTATAGGACTAATTCTAGAACATAAAGTTCTCGAATGTTTAATTTGAATCCAGAAAGTGTCTATTTGTGCTGTAGTGCAGTTATGCTCGTGGATGATGTTTGTTGCTGGCACAGAGTAGGATTTGGGCACATAATGACACACTGTAAGGTTTGGTTGCTGGAGTCTGGCTCTGTCGAGGAGGGCGGCTCTGTCCCTGCCTGACCTGAAGAGTACAGTGATCTAAAGCTGCTCACAGCTGCACTATTCATGCCAGCCAGAGCCTGGCTCGAGCAAGGGCCGTCTCTGAGATTTACACAACCACACAATGTCCTTCACAGAGCCGGGACTTATGGGTAGAGATGAGATCTCTTGTCCCGTTGGTGCCCAAGTCTGGTTGACACCACAAATTGACGCTGTTTGTGAAGTAAAGCAGTTTTTGTGACTTCATACACGCCTTTCCAGAAAATTCTGAGCTTTGACGTTTCCAGACTTGAGAGCAACGTTTGTTTTTAGGCATTTTTAGGATTAACGTTTCTTCATGAGTCACATGATAAATCATAATTTTCTGCCCACTCTATGGGCCGAGGCTGACTGTTATCACCACTAACCAGGTTTTGTTCTCCTCCTTCCATCTTGTTTGAGACGGCTAAGCCAGACGTTTTTGTTTGTACACCTCAGTCTCCAGGAGATATCGTAAAGATTTGTTGGAAGCGTAGACAGGTCACATGCCACCGCACCCTGCTGTGGAAAAGTTAGCAAAGTAGTAGAGCATTATTTGTGTGACTCACACTTGCTAGTAGCAACTAGATTTGACATACTCATTTCTACTATGCATCTATTTAAAAGTATTAATACATTTATAATTTTATAATATTTAATACAAAATATAAATCATTTTTGTCTAAATATTTATATTTATTAAAATATGAATAATATATATTTAAAACTTAATTGTATTGTTTCAAATATGATATAAAATAGGCTAATATAATGTAATGTAATATAATATATTTTATTTAATAATAATGTAATTTTAAATTGTATATGCACACACAGATATAAACTTATGCTTTATTTAATACATTTTATATTTGTTTTTAAATGTAAATATTCACACATAAATATACACTTATATTTTATTTAGAAAATTATTTTAAATAATGAACTAAAATTAATAATTGTTATATATATATATATATATATATATATATATATATATATATATATATATATATATATATATATATATATATATATATATATATATATATATATATATATATATATATATATATATATATATTGTTATATATATATATATATATATATATATATATATATATATATATATATATATATTGTTATATATATATATATATTGTTATATATATAAAATTTTTATATTTAATTGTTTAAAAATAAATATTCACACATATACTTATATTTTATTTAAAAAATGAATTTAAATAAACTAAAATGAATAAATGTAATATTTAACTATGAATATTATATAATTTTGTGTATATTATTAAAATTATATTACAATTATATTTAATTGTATTTAAAAGTAAATATTCATGTTATTTTTAAATAAATTAAATGTAATATTTAAATATGCATTTCATTTTTAAGTTATGTAATTTATTTTTAGACATTTGTACAAACACATTAAATTATTTTAAATAAAACAATTACGTAATTTTAGATATAGATTAGGTGTGAATTTGTTCCGCCTGTTTTTAGTTTGAATGTGTCACAAGCCCCTGACCCAGAAGAGATGTCATGACCCCTTTAGTGTGAGACACATGGCTGTTTCCCTCCTGCAGAGATAACAGGAAATGCTCAGCAGAGAGGTAACTTATTTCCCATGCCCACTGGACTGTTTCAGCACAATTCATTGCAGTTTACCTCCTCGTCTTCCTTATTTCAAGTCAAAAATCCTGTTTTTGCTGCCGCCCACTTGTTATTAATCAAACACAAACTGTTGAAATCAGGGTCACTACATAATTGATGCATCTCATTTAAATAATCACCCCAACCCCGTTGTCTCAATGTGCATCTGTAAATTACGGGGTGTGTTTGAATGCTTCCATGTGATGTAAAATTAATTATGGCTCCTTGCATTAGGTTAATACTCTTAAATTAGCAGGAAGTCTTTGTGCTGTTCAGTTTTACGGCCGTCATGTGGAAGATCCCTGAGGGTTTGACATTTAATTGCCTTCGTTGATGAGTTCGACTTATTAATAGGACGGAGCTTTTTCTGTCACAGGAACAGAACAGATGTAAAGGGACTGGAGAGAGAGAAACAGCAGATTAAGATGGAAGATTCCAGATGATTATAGAGATTTTTTTTTAATTCTTTTTATCCAGATGATCAACCAAAAGATTTTCCAGCTCTATTTACTTGTCAAACGTGACTGAGAGCTGCTTAGTGAAGCCATTGTTTACTCAAACAGCTTTCGTCTAAATGCTGCAAACCGAAAACTGAGGCTGGTGAGAAAACACGCTTATGTCATGCTGCTTTTTCAGACCTGTTATTCTCCAAGGACAAAAAAAGAGGCTCCCGCAGCAATTAGGTCGGTCTCAGGTTCAAATGTGATCCGGTCTTAGTCACGCACACCAAGCCAGGGTGTAACTGAATCCAGGGAAGGAGTCACCTGAGTGGGAGAGAATGTTTGCCTAGAGGTCACACCTCACACTGCCACACATTTACTCATTTCCGATTAGACGCTCCAGGTGGCAAAGAAGTGATTTGGGTAATATAGGATAGATTTATATCTTATCATATTTGCGTAAAATTAATAGAGCATATAATACATTAAATAAATTATAATATAATATAATACAATCTACAATATGTATGAAACAAGACTGATATATATCAAAATATATCAAGATTATAATATAGTATATATTTAATAATAATATATATATATATATATATATATATATATATATAGTTATAGTATACTATAAGATTTAATATGATTTATATCAAGATTATAATATAGATTTAATAATAGTAGTAATAATAATAATTATCCTTGAATACTGCAATTAGGTAAGGGGGAATATCCTCGACATGCAAGCATGAGATTGATCAGACCACTGACGAGTCCTGTTCTCCATTTATTCCCACTTTATTTTCCCAGGATTTCTGGGAATTTATGACTGGTGATTTATGACTCATGGGAACAAGCCAGGAGATCTGGGTAATTGGTGAACTATGCTGAACCTGGAGTTCCAGAATGCTGATTTATGAACAGGAATGTCATTGATGTGCACCTAAACTCACAGAGTAAAAATAAGAGTGTGACGGTCCCGCTTATGAAAACCATCTGGACGTTCCCATCTCTGGAACTCCGTGTGTCTGGAGGGGGTGCTTTATATGAGTGCGAGTCGTTGAAGACATTTTTCCAGTTTAATACAGCTTGGATAAATAGATAGTGGGCTTAGGAGTTCCCAACCTCACTTATGAAGATAACGCAGTTCATACCTCCTACATGCCACAATTATTACGGAGCGAGAGAGAGAACTAGAATAGATAAAAATTCTTCCTTTTAAAGAGGCTTTGTTCCAAATCTTAATGAGTTGACTACATAGGTTTTTTACATTATTTATATATTATTTATAATTACTCTAAACAAAATTTGTTTTAGATTGTTTTTTTGTTTTTTTCTAAATTA